>NW_006256612.1:3403945-3408136 GCF_000478725.1 Eutrema salsugineum
CAAGCGTTTAATGAATATTGTATGTCCATGGGGGTAAAGTGTTGAACATCCCGTTCCACATGTCCATACACAAAAATGGATTAGCTAAATCCTTCATTAAACGAATTCAATGGGTTGCTAGACCATTACTCATGAGGTCACAACTCCCGGTCTCAGCTTGGGGACACGCAGTCTTACATGCCGCTGAACTAATACGCATACGACCATCTAGTGAGCACAAATTTTCACCATCCCAATTGCTAACGGGTCATGAGCCAGACGTCTCCCATATTAAAACATTTGGGTGTTCAATCTATGTACCCATTGCACCACCACAGAGGACTAAAATGGGACCTCAAAGGAGGATGGGAATATATGTTGGTTTTGATTCTCCCACCATCATAAAATATCTCGAGCCAACTACAGGAGATCTGTTTAAAGCCAGATATGCAGATTGCCGATTTGATGAATCGGTATATCCTAGATTAGGTGGTGAGACAGACAAGCTGGTAAAAGAACTTTCATGGAATCAAACATCCACACAATGGCAAGATCTTCGGACTCTAGAATGTGATTCAGAGGTTCAAAGAATTATACATTTACAAAAGCTAGCTAATCAATTGCCAGATTCCTTTGCTGACCCGAACAAAGTTACCAAATCGTACATACCAGCTTGTAATGCACCAGTACGAATAGATGTCCCCTCAGGGAAAAGTCAAGTTTCTACAGAGTCTGACGCACGTAAGAAACATGGCAGACCACCAGGTTCCAAAGATAAGAATCCCCGGAAATCAAAGAAAGGTGCAATGATTGAAACCAGGATTCAAGAGAACACAGATACAGCCTCAGCTGATACTTACCCTATCGAACCATCTCAAGAGGTTTGGGACGCCAAAACTCAAGGTTCTGAAGGGATTGATAATAATGAGATCTCAATCAATTATATCATATTCGGTTCTCTATGGAACAGAAAAGATGTTGACATCAATGAAACTTTTGCATACAAGGTAGCACTTGAGATTGCGCACACGCAAGAGGATCTAGAACCCACGTCTATAATTGAGTGCATTCGTAGATCAGATTGGCTGAAATGGAAAGAAGCCATAAACGTGGAGTTGAATAGTTTAAAGAAACGGAATGTGTTTGGTCCGATCTTAAGGACACCATTCGATGTTAAACCAGTGGGAAACAAATGGGTCTTTGTGCGTAAAAGAAACAAACTCGGCGAAGTAGTTAGATACAAGGCACGCCTTGTAGCACAAGGATTCTCACAGAGACCCGGAATCGATTATGAGGAGACTTATTCTCCAGTGGTGGATGCAACTACATTTCGATTCCTCATAAGTCTGGCCATAAGAGAAAACTTAGATTTGCGGTTAATGGATGTTGTAACCGCATATCTTTATGGACCACTGGACAGTGAAATCTATATGAGATTACCAGATGGTATTGAGCTCAAAGATAAGCATGCATCTCGTGATAAACACTGCATTAGGCTGAACAAATCCTTATATGGACTGAAACAAAGCGGACGTATGTGGTATAACCGGTTAAGCGAATATCTCATCAGAGAAGGCTACGAAAACGATCCGATCAGTCCATGCATCTTCATCAGAAAATATCAAAACAAAGGATTTGTAATCATAGCAGTATACGTGGATGACTTGAACATCCTCGGAACATCTGGTGAAATCGCCCAAACAGTTGAATGCTTAAAAGCAGAGTTTGAAATGAAAGACCTAGGCAAAACTAAATTCTGTTTGGGATTACAACTTGAGTACGTCAATGACGGAATCCTTGTGCATCAATTGGCATACACTGAAAAGGTACTCAAGAGATTCAATATGGACCAGGCCCACCCATTAACCAGCCCAATGGTTGTGAGGAGCCTTGGATTGGATAGTGATCCATTCGGTCCAAAGAAGGACGATGAAGAAATCCTCGGTCCTGAAATGCCATACCTCAGTGCTATAGGAGCATTAATGTACTTGGCTAGTCACACTAGACCAGACATCTGCTTTGCCGTGAGCCTCTTAGCTCGCTTTAGTTCGTGTCCAACTCAAAGGCACTGGAACGGTATTAAGCACATCCTTAGATACCTTCAAGGTACTAAGGACTTGGGATTATTTTATTCTAACCATAACAAGGATGGTCTAGTTGGTTTTGCTGATGCAGGATATTTGTCAGATCCGCACTGTGCCCGGTCTCAAACCGGTTATGTTTTCACGCATGGAGGAACAGCCATATCTTGGAGATCCATGAAGCAGACTATTGCCGCTACCTCATCCAACCATGCGGAAATCTTGGCCATTCACGAAGCTAGTAGAGAGTGTGTTTGGTTGCGGTCCATGACTCAGCATATCCGATCAGATTGTGGTATGGACGAAGATAAGGAGCCTACGGTGATGTATGAAGACAATGCAGCTTGTATCGCTCAACTCAAGGACGGCTACATCAAAGGTGACCGGACGAAGCATATTCTGCCCAAATTCTTCTTCACTCATGAGCTACAGAAGGATGGTCAGGTCAAGGTTCAGCAAGTCCGATCAAGCGAAAATTCAGCCGATCTATTCACTAAATCATTACCGACTTCTACACTCCGGAAGCTCATTCATCATATAGGAATGCGTAGACTTAGAGATCTACAGTGATGCCTAAACCAGGGAGAGTAATGCGTGTTGTACTCTTTTTCTTTCACCATGGTTTTTCCCACTGGGTTTTCCTGGTAAGGTTTTAATGAGGCAACGTTCCCCAGCGCATTATAGAGATCCCGGTTTTGTGACAGGCACGGTTACCTTGTCCAAGGGGGAGTGTTATAAACAAATGGACTTCTAGTAACCGGCCCATTAACCATCAGGTTAATGTCTCATGGCCCATTAGGGTTTCTAATGCATTAGTTATGTAATGTATATATACACTGCTTATGGAAATAATAAGATCTGAGTTTTTCCCTTAATAATTAAGATTATTTTTTTTACATAAAATTCATTAATATCCAAAACAAAATGAAACTGAAATCAGGATAACGAGTTTTGCATGCAATTCATTAATATCCAGATAAATTTTCAAACTGAAATCAGGATGATAGGTTTTGAAAAAATCGGGATACTTTCATTGAGAAATAAAAGTTCAACAGTTCTTACTTAATTAAAAAAGGGGCTACGTCAATTAAGAGGTTTGCAAGAAATCTGTTAATATCCAAATTGAATTTCAATTTAAAATCAGGATAATGGGTTTTGTTTTGACAAAAAATCGGGATAATTTTGTTTTGTTGATGAATAAGTAGCATCATCACAAGAGAAATCTATGTCACTTCGTACTTTGTGAGCACGGCATGCTCGGAGGCAACGAGGCAAACATGGCATGTTCGGATGAAGAAAGTGGGAATGATCGATATGATCATTCCTCTTCTATAATCTCTCACTATATATATATATTAATTGTATTTAACAACTTAACATAAGCTTATGTATGTGTGCATGTTTGTATTATCTGTGTTTTACGTTTATATGTGTATAAGATATCTTTAACGTTGAAAGTTCATTTGTTGAATGAAATGCCTTTTTCTGTAAATTACTATTTCTATAAATGCAGTTTTGGTTATTGGAATGAATATAGGGAGAAACATGAATTCGGATTTTAAGATGTGATTATCCAAAAAAAAATTATTTGAATTTTCAAAAAAACATTTTTTGGGCGAGAAGTATTGAACAAGAAAAATATTCGATATGATAAAAATTATCTAAAACAGGTTTGGGATAAAAAAGTGTTATCTTAAAGATAACATGTAGAAAAATGTTTTCTTTCTCGACTTAGATAAACTAACATAAAAGGATTTTGGGATCGGAAATATTGGAGTTGCTTATCCTAACTCTGTCAAACGATAATTATATGAAAGTAAATAAGAACTAAATGATATTGTGGATAATTATAGTTATCTTGACGATTGAAATTGAGATAATGAGTTGGAAAATAAATAAGTACTGTATTATCTAAGAATCCCATTTCAAATTACGATCCTTTGTCACCAAAAAACATGAACAGTTTGGATAACTAGTTGACTAAAAAAAAACAGTTTGAATAATTAGAGTAAGATTATTTCTTTTGCATAAAATTCATTAATATCCAAACAAAATGAAATTGAATCAGGATAACGAGTTTTTTTCTATATAAGAATTACTTGAAAAAAAAAAAATTTCAACAGTTCTACTT
>NW_006256612.1:3408236-3470329 GCF_000478725.1 Eutrema salsugineum
AAAGTACTATATAAAGCATCGTTTACTTCTATCTTCTTTCACTCAAAAAACAAAGAAAAAGTCTTCTTAGCAGCGATGATTTTTCTAAAATTTCTCTTATCTTTCTTATGTTTTCTTTTAGTCGGTAGTTGTGCATATGCCACAATTGTCTCTCACGATGGTCGAGCTATCACCATTGATGGTCATCGTCGAGTTCTTCTCTCTGGTTCTATCCACTACCCTAGAAGCACTCCTGAGGTAATTAAACCTAAAATACATCAATTCATATAATCATATTTACACACTACGAAATATCTTAAACTAGTATGGTTAGTATTTTTATTAAAATTAATATTCGTTTTTTTTTTCTGTTAATCTTTATGCTTAGATGTGGCCGGATCTTATCAAAAAGGGCAGAGAAGGAGGTCTCGATGCAATCGAAACTTATGTTTTCTGGAACGCACACGAACCTACTCGTCGTCAATATGATTTCTCTGGAAATCTAGATCTTATTCGGTTTTTGAAAACAATTCAAGATCAAGGGTTATATGGAGTTCTTCGCATTGGTCCATATGTTTGCGCCGAGTGGAATTACGGGTAATAAACTAAACTACCTTAATCTTACGCATTTATTTGTTTCCGAGAATATACATAACGTTCCTTGTAGTGTTTAATAATAGTTTATTATAATGTTTTTAATCTGTTAATCGTGTATACAGAGGATTCCCTGTGTGGCTGCACAACATGCCCGGAATGGAATTCAGAACTACTAACACTGCGTTCATGGTAATCTAACTCTATATAATCTACAGTTTTTTAATTGTCTCACTAAATTATATATAAATGATTTGTATACAGAATGAAATGCAAAACTTCACAACTATGATAGTAGACATGGTCAAGAAAGAAAAGTTATTTGCATCACAAGGAGGTTCGATTATACTTGCTCAGGTAATCGATCTATTCTCTAATACTACCTTATCTATTTAGTAATATAGTATACAAATTATAAGCTCTTAGCAATTTTGATTTTGATTTATTGATCTTGCAGATTGAAAATGAGTATGGAAATGTGATTGGATCGTATGGGGAGGCGGGTAAGGCATATATTCAGTGGTGTGCAAACATGGCTCAGTCTCTTGATGTTGGTGTTCCATGGATCATGTGTCAACAAGATGATGCTCCTCAACCTATGGTAATTAGACTAGCTAAATCTTAATGAATATTTTACTAATGTAACTTACACAAGGACTAATTTTTTTCGTTTGATTATATAGTTGAACACATGTAATGGTTGGTATTGTGACAATTTTGAACCAAACAATCCCAACACTCCTAAAATGTGGACCGAGAATTGGACCGGATGGTTAGTTTTTATTTATTATTGTATATATTTTCTTATATTTTTCAAATTTAGTATCATAAATAAATATATGATCACTTATATTTTTGTAGGTTTAAAAATTGGGGAAGTAAAGACCCTCACAGAACCACTGAAGATGTGGCATTCGCTGTAGCAAGATTCTTTCAGAGAGGGGGAACTTTTCAGAATTATTACATGGTCAAATTTAATGGGAACTTTAATTTTTCTGGTTAAGTAATCACACAGATTAATTCTCATCAACGATAACAATTCAATAAATTTTTATATTTGCTTTTTGTAGTACCATGGAGGCACCAATTTTGATAGAACAGCAGGTGGTCCATACATCACAACTACATATGATTATGATGCTCCCCTAGACGAATTTGGTAAACATAACTTATATTTACGTTTCTAATAATTATAGAGATTTTATGAACATTATTTTTAGTAATAAAAGAAGAGGATTCTATTAGGTAATTTGAACCAGCCAAAATACGGACACTTGAAACAACTCCATGATGTTCTTCACTCTATGGAGAAAACTCTCACCCACGGAAACATCTCCACTACTGATTTTGGAAACTTCGCTTCGGTAATACTTTCATTATTTTGCTTTTTTATTTAATTAATATTTCATATAATTATTTTGAACTTTTGAACATATATTATATAGGCAACGGTTTACACAACTGAAGAGGGATCAAGTTGCTTCTTTGGAAACGTAAATGAAACTTCAGATGCAACAATCAATTTCAACGGAACATCATACGTTGTACCGGCTTGGTCAGTTAGCATTTTACCAGATTGCAAAACTGAAACCTACAATACCGCCAAGGTTTGTTGCATTTACATTATAATTATCATTAAATGTATATTTAATGTTTAAATATTTATCTTTATCATTTGAAGTTGATATTAATTTATGCATTTGCCTTTATTTGTTTTTTTTATTTAGATTAACACACAAACTTCGGTGATGGTTAAAAAACCAAATGAAGCTGAGGACGAACCTGTAACTTTGAAGTGGTCATGGAGACCAGAGAACGTTGACAATGTCCTATTGAAAGGAAAAGGAGAATCTACAATGAGTCAGTTGTTTGATCAAAAAATAGTAAGCAACGATCAAAGCGATTATCTTTGGTACATGACTACGGTCAATCTCAAAGAACAAGATCCAGTTTTGAGCAAAAACATGTCTCTTCGTATCAATAGCACCGCTCATGTTCTTCACGCTTTTGTCAATGGAGAACATATTGGTAAGTAGAATGATATATAATGCTTCTTAACAACACTAGCTCACTACATAATTAAAAACAAACTCATGCATCTCTATTTTATGTTTTTAGGTAATTATCGCGCGGATAGTGGAAAGTTTCACTATGTTTTCGAGCAAGACGCAAAATTTAACCCTGGTGCTAATGTCATTTCTCTCCTTAGCATAACCGTGGGCCTTCCGGTGAGTTAAAATCTTATTATGTTGTCTTTTTTGAAGTTGAAACCATTCTTTAACCAAACTTTGTCATTTTCTTTCAAGAACTATGGTGCTTTCTTCGAAACCGTACCAGCCGGAATCACTGGACCCGTTTTCATCATCGGAAGAAATGGAGATGAAACTGTGGTGAAGGATTTGTCTGCTCATAAATGGAACTATAAAACCGGTTTAAGCGGGTTTGATAACCAACTCTTTAGTTCGGAATCACCTTCGACATGGTCAGGTGAAAGTGTACCATTCAACCGAACCATGACTTGGTACAAGGTACGTAACATTAAAAACTAACCAAATACCTATAGACTATAGATTGAATCTCAAATCCTAATCATTTCAATTTATATTTCAGACAACTTTTAAGGCTCCTTTGGGAAATGAACCAGTTGTTGTCGATCTCTTGGGACTTGGAAAAGGTACGGCTTGGATCAATGGAAACAACATTGGACGTTATTGGCCAGCTTTTCTTTCAAGCGTAGATGGTTGTTCCGCTGAATGTAATTATAGAGGAGCTTATTATGCTGAAAAATGTCAGACCAATTGTGGAGAACCTACTCAAAGATGGTAAATTTTCTTGATTTAGTTTAGGTTCTAAAATCAAGTTTTTGAATTGGTTTTGTTTCAAAATCAATCCCTTTTGTAATCTTTATCGTTTGTGAACCAGGTACCATGTTCCACGTTCTTTCTTGAACTCAGAGGGAGACAACACATTGGTTTTGTTCGAAGAGATTGGAGGAAACCCATCACTTGTCAATTTTCGAACTGTTACAGTGGGAAGTGTCTGTGCAAATGTTTATGAAAAGAACGTTCTTGAGCTTTCTTGCAACGGTAAACCCATTTCTGCCATCAAATTTGCCAGCTTTGGTAACCCAGGAGGCAATTGTGGTTCTTTCGAGAAGGGAACTTGTGAAGCAAACAAAGATGCTATGGATATTCTCACTGATGAATGTGTTGGAAAAGAAATGTGTTTTATTGATGTCTCTACAGAGAAGTTTGGAGCGCCGGAATGTGGAGATGCTATTAGAAGGCTCGCCGTCGAGGCTATTTGCTAGATTTTCTTAGAGACTTTAGGGCTTTTATTCTCTTAGACTTATGATGTTTTTTTTTGTTTCAGATTTCGTAGGCCAGGATTTTAATTTCCAAGGATTTAGGTGCTTTTGATCTTAGGAACTTTGTTTTTTCCCAGTATTTTAGTTCTAAATAGGTGATTTATTCAATAAAAGAAACATCTTCTAATAATTGAACATAGTCAATAAACATCTCCTTCACTAGTGTTCTGTTTTCTCCATGTTTATTTTATTCACATACCACAAAAGAAATATCAACCGATGCATAAACCAAACATTTGCACATTCTTCTCACTCCAAACAACTTGCTGTGAGATTTTTGTTATCATATATTATCTCTTACTTTTCAAATATCTGGTTTGTAAGAGTGTTTTTAAATAATCAAATATCTCAAGCAAAAGAGTAAATTTATGTATGAATTTTTATTATTTATGATGGTTTAAATATATTCAGTTTGCTTATCTATGATGGTTTTAAAATATATTCAGTTTGATCCAGATATGCTCATAAGAACAAGAGATGGTATTAAGGTCTAACTGGGTAAATAAAGGCCAAAAATGACAAGCTATTCATGTGTTAAGGTAATTATGTTTTATTCTGTAATGTTCTTTTTATTTATATTTTTGGCTTTTTTCACCATTATCTAAATAACGTACTTTTGAAGTTTTAGGGGAAGTTAGTCAAAATTTGCACTACCTCATCAGGATTAAAAATTCACTAAACATTCACACTTTGTAAGATGACTAGTAATTATTTTGGTTTGCTGTATTGTTTGTGCTATGTTAACAAAATATTTGGCTTTTGAAGGAATAAATTGTTATGCTGCAAAATATAAAAGTTGTGGAGATAATCAGGTAAGGTGTAATATCCCTCTTTCTACCTCTCTCTCTCACACACACACATAGTCACATACATACAAACAAACAAAACAGAACACACAACAAAAACCATAACGCAAATCACTCCAATCACGATAATATTCAAACACACACAAAAACAAAAAATCAAAACGCAAAACCAACAAAAAAAAAACTTCACATACTACACACTCAAACACAAAATTCAAAAAAAAAAAAAAAAAAGACAAGCGATGCATGAACCAAAAATCTGCACATTCTCTTACTTACCAAATATTTATGTTTTGGTTTTCGTTCTAAACATATTTTCTTGGAGATAGAACGCATGTTGCATCGTCCACTTTAAATTTTTCTTTATTCATAGCTAACTATCTGATAAAAATGATTTCTTGCAATACCATATTAGTAATAATTGTATGTTTTTTAATTCTAAGTTAGTATAAAAAATTTCAAACATTAAATTGGTGTATACGTTGTTTTTTTGTTTAAAATTATTAGTGGAGAGCGCTTTAAAATAAATATTTTCTTTAAAAGAAAAACTGTTGCATAGGAAAAATATATATTAAAATTTAGAAAGACGTAAGTGTTAAAGAGAAATGTGCGGGTAATAATCATTAGTAATTGGAAACCATATGCAAATACACTCAAGTTTATGAACCAAATGAAGGTTTGAGGATACCTTTATAGATTCAGAGAGATTCAAGAACAATGTATACAAGCGATAACAATAAAAAGAAAAGTTATTATTAATAATATTAAGTCACCAAAAACCACAAACAAAATTGCTCACAAGACCAATTCAAAACTTATCCACCAATACTAATTATGTGCTTAATGAAAAAAGGCCAAAAAGGACTTGGCTCTCTCCTCTGTTAGAAGAAGAAAAGTGTTGTCTCCAACAAAATTACTAGAGTGGTTGTTTCTCAAACCAAGATATTCAGAAGAGAGGGGCTTGGCTTGGTTTAGAGAGTAATGGAGTCAACCAGGGCTTCCGTAACCTTCTTCTTCAGTTCCTTTGGCTCGATCCACAATGAACTTTGTTCATGCAATAGCTTCTTTCTCTCTTTCTTCTTATCTTCCCTTTTTAGTCCCGTCATTCTCAACCACTCCAGCTTTTCTGCTCTGTTTTTTTGTCTACGAAAATGTATTTATTAATTTAACATAATAAAGTTAGAATACAAAGTTTCAGAATATAAAGAGTATTAACTCTGTTATTTTCTTTTCTCATATTCGTATTGATCTAACATGATCTTCATCTTTAACTATCACTCATACTTTACTTAACTTTCCAAATCATTTTAATTATTCATATCAAATTTCTATAAAAATACAAATCCAATAAATAAATAAATAAATATATATATAGACATGTGCATTGATGGAATTAATTTTCATATACACACATATTTTCACTTTATTTCCTCAATTGTTTTTTTTTTTTACTTTTTTCCTTCACATTGCTTAAAATTTTGATGTTTTCTTATTATGTAGTTTTATATTAAAGAAATTGCTAATTAATGTGTGACACAATTTAATATAATATACATATGTCAGTATCTTATAAATTATCAAAATAATATGTCATATCGACATTAAATGCATCAAAATTTTATTAAAAAGACAAAATTCAGTATCTAAAACGCATAATTGCTTATTGCAAATATTATTTTAGTCTCCATCTATATAATAGCTTGACCATCAACACCTCAAATCAACATCTCAAACTTCTTACAAGAAAAAAAAAATTGATTAGTTTGAGAGAGTCGTTAAGGTTATAAAATGAAGTTCACAACCAGTGTCGTGCCTAGGATTTTGGAGGCCTTAGGCTAAAATTAAAATGTAACCCTTTTAATGAAATTATATAAAAAATCAGTAATCAAATGTACAGTAGTATTTTTAAAAAATTTGGTGAAAAAATAGTTATACTTTTATGCGGCTGAGGATCGAATTTGAACAAAATAAAATATGCACAAAACAAATTAGCCAACTAAAGAAACTATAATTCACTTGTTAAATGTGACCTCTAAACTTAATAAATAAGATGTGGCCTTAGGCGATTGCCTTTTTTATTTCACTGTAGGCACGGCTTTGTTCACAACATACAATAGTTTGTTTCGCATTTGTGATAGTTGTTATGTCGTTTTTGGCTCCCACCAAAGGAGTTGTGGGAGAAGAGAAAGTGAAATGCGACGTGAATGTGCTTAAACCATGCATAAATTAAGGCAGCTGAAGCCCTAACTCAACCATCGACAGAATGTTGCAAAAACCTGAAAGAACAAGAGCCGTGTCTGTGTGGTTTCAAACCAGGCCCGTTATTGAATGTTCCATTCGAATTTGCTAATATGATATTTGTGACTTGTGCAGTATATTATCCTACTTGCTAAAGTTTAAATATTTATAAAAAAATAACTATTAATGTGACCATTATTAAAAATCGTATGTAATAATATTTGATCATTGGTAGTTTATTGCTTCATAGTTTAACCTAATTCAGTATAGTGTTCGTTTTCTTATAAAGTATGCGTCATTCAATATATAAAATACATAAAAGATAAACTATTGTATTTTATATAGAATGTATGTTTTTATTTATATGTTTATCTATTTTTTCAGAAATTTGTATCTGTTTCAAAAACATTTAACGATAATATATGCAGAAAAACTCCTTTTTTAATGTATATTTGGATTGCAAATTTGAATCACTTTTTTTTAAGATTCAACTCAATTAAGAGAAAAGGAGAAAAAAGAATGAACACGACAAAATACGAAAGATATAAAATACAAAGAAGATTTTTGTAGTTTTGTACGTGTAGTGTATAAAGGTAATTTTGTATATATTTATAATTTATATACAAAATGTCAGTTAAAAAAAATTGGTTACTTGGTGAATTATGTAAGGGATTTTGGTTATTCTTTACATTTTTCCAATGATAAAATTCATATTTTCGATTTTTTATTTAGTTTTCATAGATCTGTTTTTTTTTTTAAAAAAAAAAAAAAGAAGAGGAGTAAAACAATATACACTTTATCTGAAACGAAGAGTATATTTCAAAGGAAAAACTTAATACCTCTAAAAAGTAGTAGAGAAATGTGCGGGTAATAATCATTAGTAATAAGAAACCATATGCAAATACATCACTCAAATTTATGAACCAAATGAAGGTCTCAGGATACCCTTACGGATTCAGAGTCATTCAAGAACAATGGATACAAGTGATAACAATAAAAAGAAAAGCTCTTATTAATGATATAAGTCACCAAAAACCACAGACAAAATTGCTCACAAGACCAATTCAAAACTTATTCATCAATACTAATTATGTGCTTAATGCAAAAAGGCCAAAAACGACTTTGCTTTCTACTCTGTTAAAGAAAAGTGTTGTCTCCAACAAAATTACTAAAGTGGTTGGTTTCTCAATCAAAGATATTCAGAAGAGATGGGCTTGGCTTGGTTTAATGAGTAATGGAGTCAACCAGGGCTTCCGTAAGCTTCTTCTCCAGTTCCTTTGGCTCGATCCACAATGAACTTTGTTCATGCAATAGCTTCTTTCTCTCTTTCTTCTTATCTTCCCTTTTTAGTCCCGTCATTCTCCACAACTCCAGCTTTTCCGCTCTTTCTTTCATCTGCGATTTTAAAATACGAAACCGGTCAAAAATCCAGGCACTTCTTGAATCGCTTTACAGCTTACAAAATAATTAAAGCACTAGACTAGCAAAGCTCCGAGACAGGGACCAAGAGACATTAGGAACTCAAACTAGAATCAGAAACCTGTGAGTACATCAAATGAATTTAAAAGCATTCTCTTCAACTAGTCGATCATTGTTGATAAGTGAATATCGACAAGGGGCAAAACAATATTTTAGATCGGTAAACTCAGGTTTTATTAGATCAGATCAAAAGAGTACAACTGAGTTCGGTTATTAAGTTGATAATAACGAACTAAGACTTTATGACACTAAGAATCTAAAGTGATGAGTTCTCAGTCTCTAGGTCTTCTTTGGAATATTTTGTGTCTTTCGGTGTCGATTCCTCTTCCTTTATATATATCTTCTAAGTCGGTCATCGAGTGCACCTTCTGCGATATGGGACCGAGAGGACTTTCCTTTTCTCTCGGTCCTTTTCCTTTTCTTATAACACTTTCCTTTTTCCATTCGGAAACTTTCTATTTTCACCGAATTCGGAGAAGACTTCTCAGTTTCTTCGAGAAGTTTCTAGCCGACCTCAGCTTAATGGGTTGCGTTCGGCCCAAGAATTTACTCGGCCCAGTCTTTCCAGTACATTTCCTTCGTAAACCGGGCTTACTTCGTGCCGATCTCGGTTTGTACCGGAGAAAATCGGGGGTGCGGTTTTCACCTCCAACAGTTAGCCCCCCCCCCTCAGTTCGATGAAAGAAAGTGACTTTTAGTCGAACTCATTTGTTTCAAAGTAGGTCAGAAACCGAGCTCGGTAACTGCAATCGATTCGCATTCCCGGACGTTTCGCACCCTGTCTTCAATGAGGCGCGTGAATTCCGGGGTTTCGCGAAAATTGAGGAACCACGATTCCCACTGTTTATAAGGGAATAACTTCTTCTCGCATTCATTATTCTCGCTCAAGCATATATAAGGTACGCTGCTCTCCCTTCTCTCTAGATTTTGTTTCTCTCTCTAAAATTTTGCTCGTAGTTTTCTCTGATTTCTTCAACTTCCACCGCCGCAATCCCTTGATTTTTCCGATCAATCTTCAAATTTCCCGTTTGATCTTCAAATTCTCCGATCAATCTTCAATCTTTTCCGGTTGATCTTCAAACTGTTCTTCATTCTTCTCAGATCTCCTTTCGATTCTACCTTTCCGAACCCAAAATGTCTTCCAGCTCTTCAATCAACTCCTCTTCTAACCAGATTTTGCCGGAAGATCGTCGCGAGCCTTCTGAACCGAGCTCTTCTTTCTCGAACCCTCATTCATCGAACTCCTCTAACAAGGAAAGTAATCCTCCACAGTTGATTCGTAAAAACTCCAGATCGGCCAGCGCGAGCAGTAGCCGATCTCGACCGCGAGTTGAGGCTACTGAGCAACTGGCTACAAAGACTCGCGAAACGAAAGCTCAAACTGGGCCGAACACTAGTGGTATCGATCACGAGATCGAGGAGGTCGAGGAATCTGAAGGAGAAAATCCCGAGGAGAATGCTACCGAAGCGGGAGCTGCCGAGGACAACCTTGATGCAGTGAACCATGCTTCGCCACCACTTCCGAAGCGAAAAGTCGTTTGTCCTCATAACGTGCTGTCTTCTTCCCTTTCCCCAAATGCCGTTCAAGCCGTACTTGAAGAGAACGGGCTTTCGGACAAGGTCATCTTTATAATACCAGAAGCTGAAGACCGACCATGGGATGTACCCGAAGGCTTCCTCTACATCTACCTGACGTACTTCACGCAGTGCAGGCTCTCCCTTCCAATTCCCTCTCGTCTACTTGGGTACTGCAATCGGCGGGGCGTAGCTCTCACGCAAGTGATGCCGGCATCGATAACGAACTACGTTGGTTTCGTTACTCTGTGTGACGATCTCAATGAAGTTCCGATTAGTCGGCTTTTCGAAGACCTCTTCTCGGTTAACATCCACAAATCCAAGGAGTGGTTCTTCGCAGCGAACGCCAAGCCAAGAAAGAACATCGTTACTGGGGTCAAACCCAGTAAATACAATGACTGGGAATCCAAGTACTTTTACCTCGAGATGAACGATCTCACCGTCAGCAACTCTGACATCCCAACTCAATCGGAGTGGAAGATTCCGATCGGTAGATTTAGATGATCTTGTACTTAGTTGAATTTTGATTTCGTATCCCTCTAATTCTTCTTCGGTTCATTTTTGCAGGTCGTCATCTCCCAAGTATTCTTCTCAACCCTGGACTCACTTCCGAATTCGAAGCAGCTTTTAGTGAAGCCGGTAAACATCGTTGGCTCGAAGTTTGGGAAGAAATTCTTCAGCGCCGAGCTAAGAAAGCAGGTTTGATTATTGACTTTTTTATTTTGAGTTTGTTCTGAACTCTCCCTTGATACGTTTCCTTTGCAGCCTCCGTTCAAGAACCGAAGCCGCTTAAACCAAAAACTCAAGCTCGCAAACCTCGAGCTGCTCCGAGACGCAAAGCACCGAAGCCGCAAGCTAGACGATCTCGAACTGCCAGGATGCTTTCACTAGAAGAGATCCCCACTCTGTTCGATGAAGAGGAACCGAACGTCGCAGATCCAACTCCTATCCCTGCCACCGAAGGGACCAACGAGCAGCCTGAAGAACTGCCGCCTGCTGCAAACTCGTCCGACCAAGCTGGTCAGAAGAAGCTGAAGAAGAAAATTTCCTCAAAGAAGATTAAGAGGATCGAAGAATCTTCTTGGGCGCTAGATGCCGCTGCTGAGCTCGAGCCACCGACGGCTGTGACGTCGGACCTCGCTCTGCCTCAGGATCGAGCTGAAGCCTCTCATTCTCGGAAAAGGCAGGAAAGAGATCATGTCGAAGGCTCCCAGGAAGCAGAACCTGCTAAAAGAGCTAGGGTTTGATTTGACTACGACGAGGAGATTCCCTTCGAGGAGAATGTCGACGCTTGTGCCGATCTCTACCACAAGATTTCTTCTGAGGTTCCAAGTCTTCCGGCGATTTCCGAGCTCCGGTTTCCAAACCTGTACAAGGGGATTGCTCGCACAACTGCCGTGGTACTTTCCTTATTCCTTTTTTTACCTTAATACTTTGCCTAAGTATGAGCTCTAACTCATGCTTTGCTTTGTGCAGCTCGCCAGTCAGACCAACAACTTGGTCGCGGCGTATGAGGTCGCTTTGTATGATGAGCTGGTTAGGGTCGCCGAGCTAGAGGAGAGGGTCTCCAAGGCGGAAGAACGTCTTGCCACCGAGCTCCTGATCAACGACACTCTCCACACTTCTGTTGATTTGCTGAAGCAAGAGAGTGCGGAGCTGAGAGCGGTGAGAGTCAAATTGACCGAGGCGAAAAACTTGCTTTCTCAGGAATTCGAGAAAGATAGGGAGCGGCTGCGGGGCTTTGTGGCCTATTGGAAAGGTCGAGCTAGGAGCATTCACGCAAAGGCTTACGAACGCTTGGATGATGCTGATTGGGCTCGTAAGCCGTATTTTGGTGGTCAACCAGCTCACCGGAGTTCTTGGCTTCATCAAGCAACTGAAGAAGAAAGGCTTGTACGAGGTCCCGCCCGAGATGGTAGCTGATATCGAAGCGAAGCACGCTAGAGCTTTGGAGGATTTCCGTTCGGTCGACGCTTGCATCCTTACTGAAGAGGATAAGCGCATGTCCCCGTTCCCGGAAGAGGATGATGCACCGGCCGTGATCGTGACTCAGTGTGCTCAGGACCCGGTGGTAGGCGAACAGTTCGGTTCAAATGACGACATTCTTAACGCCGATCGAGTTGCGACTTCAAAGACCGCCTAATCTTTCTTTTTTTTTCTTTTAAATCGAACTAATTTTCCCTTTAATGGGTTATGTAATATTTTATTTATTTCCAAACCCTCGGTGGGTTTTTGAACTTATTTGCCTTTCGTGAGGCTTTATAATATGTTTTTTTTTTGTTCCTTTCGTGATGGTATCATTTCATAATTTTTCCTTTGTTTTTTCTCAAGTAGTAGATCGGTAACTAGTATCTTTAGGTAGCGAATTGCGATAATTTGGCTTACATTTGCGAGTGTTGAGAACTCGGCTTACGGTGCGAATCTGAGGAGTTCGGCTTATTGTGCGAGCATTTGAGCTCGGCCTGGGGAACCCAAGTGAATCGTGTCGTACTGGAAGAGTGATTTTACTCGAACTCCTGTAAGTGCACGAAACGAATTCAAGATTTTCCTAAGTCGAACCTAAGTATGCGAGATGAGCTCGGCTTATTGTTCTTGGTGATTTAGAAATTTAACTGCGGGACTGGCCCTGGCTTTTGATATGTGGTTTTTACCACGGCACCATGTGGGTGTTTGCGAGACGGATCTCGGCTTTTTAAGTTTGCATTCATGTGGAATGCTATCGAACAACTGGCCAGGAAGTCGATGTAAAAACAAGGAGTTCGGTATCTTGTGATTTTTGAACAAAAACTTTATTGATGTTATAGCTGGACTCGGTAACGAGCTGCCTATGTACCCTTTTAAAGGATCAAGCCATTCGTAGTTCTAAGTACAAAAAAGATTTTTTGCTCCGGACTAAATAGTTCAGAGGCTCTTTTTTTTTTTTTTTTGAAAAATCTCAGAACAAACTAGTAGTAGTATCGTTTGAGATGCATTGAGTTCCAGGATCGCGGAATCGGGGTTCCGTCGAGCTTCATGAGTTGATAAACGCCGGGTTTAACAACTTTCATTATTTGGTATGGTCCTTCCCAGTTCGCGCCGAGTTTCCTGCGTTCTTTTCTTCTGTGTTTTGGTAAACTTTACGAAGTACGAGGTCGCCATCTTTGAAATGACGGCCTTTAACCTTTTTGTTGTAGTAACGAGCTGGTTAAACATCATGTCGCCATCTGTGTTTTGGTAGTTTTGTATCCGGAGTAATGCTCGTTCGCGATGTTCCTCGACCAAGTCAATTGTGTCGAACATCATGTCGTTATTTGCGTCGGGTTGCTGGGTGAGCATGGTTCGGCGAATACTTAGGACGTTGAGTTTGGCTGGACACATAGCTTCCGTTCCATATGCGAGGAAGAAAGGTGATTATCCGGTCGAACGCCGTGGTGTAGTTCGGTGGGACCATAAGACGCCATCGAGTTCGTCCGCCCAAGTTCCCTTAGCGGTATCTAGTCGCTTCTTCAGACCATCGATAATGGTTTTGTTCGTATCTTCGGCCTGTCCGTTTCCTTGTGGGTATCACGGGGTAAGGAAACTTAGTCGGATTTTCCACTTGGCGCAAAAATCTATGAAGATTATCGAAGTGAACTGGGTTCCGTTGTCCGTAACGATCTCGTATGGGACTCCGTGTCGACATATGATAAATTTCCAGACGAACTTCTTAACATAGATTACGTGTATCTCGGGGTATGCCTCGGCCTCGACCCATTTGGTGAAGTAGTCGGTGACGACCAGAACGTATTGCTTCTGAGTTGTAGATCAACGAAAAGGACCGATGATGTCCATTGCCCAACGCATGAAAGGATATGGTGCGGTCGAGGTCATCAAGAGCTCGGTAGGAAGGTTGATCATCGGGCCATGACGTTGGCACTTCTCGCATCATGCTGTATACCTTTCGCAGTCAGAAAGCATAGTAGGCCAGTAATAGCCAGTTTTTTTTTATCTTGAACGCCAAAGACCGAGCTCCGGAGTGATTCCCTCCTTCTCCTTCATGTACTTTCTGCATTACTTCCATGATGTCGTTGCCGTGAACACAAGTCAAGAGTGCCCTTAATGACCACGTATCGAGCTGCACGAGCCTTAAAGCGCCAAGCTGCCCATTTATCTGCGGGGACTGTTCCATCTCCAATGTAGCCCACAACTTCGAAGGTCCAATCTTCGGGCTCATCTTCACCTTCGGCTTTGATATCGATTGGAACATGTTGGCCTTCGGACTCGTCTTCGAGATCGGATTCGTGATCATTTTGTTCGTCCATGTCGGTGTTGAGATCGGTGACGACTTCTCTAGGTTTTGTCTTTCGGGTGAGGGGTGGAGCTAGATTGGGTCGGGCTTCGTAATCACGATGTTGCAGCTCGGACCAGGCTTGATACTTGGTCGTTCGATTGCCGCGATTGGGATAGTTCGCCGAAGATCGGGATCGGAATTAGTCGCGAGAGCGGCTAAGGCGTCGGCGGTTGCATTCTCATCACGAGGTACCTTTGTAAGCTCGAAGCAACATCCTTAACGACTTTGAGCTACGCGTCCATGCGATCATTATTGGCCTCGTATTCACCGTGAAATTGGTTGACCACAAGTTGAGAGTCGCAGTAGGCGTGTACATGTTCGGCACCGATACCTTTAGCAAGTCGTAGTCCGGCAATAAATGCTTCATATTCGGCTTCGTTATTGGATGCCGGGAAGCCAAGGCGAAATGATTGTTCGATAACCTATCATTCGAGAGATTTGAGACGAATCCCGACGCTGGATCCTTTATGGGAAGAGGAGCCATCGGCATGGAAAATCCAAGGTTGTATGACCGGATTAACTTCAATGAGCTCAGGTGGGAGTTCAACCAAGAAATCCGCCAAGACTTGAGACTTCATTGCAGTTCTTCCTCGGTATTCGATATCATACTCGCTAAGTTCGATGGCCCATTTGGCGAGTCGGCCGGATTGACTTGAGCTGTGAAGGAAACTGCGAAGAGGGTGGTCAGTCAGGACGACGATCGAGTGAGATTGAAAATACGGGCGTAACTTCCTTGCGGAAATAACCACGGCAAAGGCGAACTTCTCCAAGGTCGGGTAATGATACTCTGACCCATCAAGGGATTTACTTGTGTAGAAAATTGGCTTCTGCTCGCCACGATCTTCTCGAACAAGAACACTGCTGACCGCGTACTCCGAAAATGTCTCGCCGGTTTCGGGTTTGGATAAGACTGGTGGCGTAGACAAGTATTTCTTAAGTTCGGCAAAAGCTTCTTCGCACTTTTCCTTCCATTGGAGATGTTTGTTACCGCGAAAAAGTTGGTAGAAAGGCAAGCACTTGTCTGTCGATCTGGATAAAAACCGATTAAGTGTTGCAATGCGTCCAGTGAGTCGTTGAACTTTGCGTTTGGTTGTCGGTGATGGGAGCTCGTGTATAGCAGCGATCTGTTACGGATTAGCTTCAATACCGCACCGTGTGATTATGTATCCGAGGAACTCTCCGGACGTTACGCCGAACGTGCACTTAGTGGGATTAAGCTTCATGCCATACTGGTCTAAAATATCAAAGCAGGTGCGAAGATGACCGACGTGATCGGAAGCGATGAGTGATTTCACGAGCATATCGTCAATGTAAACTTCCATAGTTCGCCCGAGCTGGCTTGTGAACATCTGCTTCACCAGTCGTTGGTACGTTGCTCCAGCGTTCTTCAAACCAAAAGGCATGACCTTATAGCAGTATAAGCTGTGGTCCGTGATGAACGAAGTTTTTTCCCGATCTTGTGGATGCATAAGAATCCGGAGAATGCATCCATAAAGGAAAGCAGTTCGTTTCCGGCAGTTGCTTCCACGAGGCGGTCGATATGAGGCAAAGGAAAGCTATCTTTCGGACATGCTTTATTGAGATCGGTAAAATCGACGCAAATCCTCCATTTACCGTTCTTCTTCTTGACAACTACGGGATTTGCCAACCAATCAGGATATTTAACCTTGGTGATAGATCCTGCTTTGAGCAACCGCTCGACCTCATCGTTGACGGCTTGCGCCTTTTCTGGTCCAAGCTTTCGGCGTTTTTGCTTGATCGGCTTGTACGTCGGATCGATGTTGAGCTCATGACACGCGATCTGTGGATCAATCCCGGGCATATCCTCTACTGACCATGCGAAGGTGGACGAATGTTGTTTCAGGAAGTTAATGAGCGCATCGCGGATACTTGAGTCGAGTTCGGCGCCGATACCGACTTGACGCTCCGGCCTTAGTTCGTCGATGCAAACTCCTGCTTGGGTTTTGTTTGCTGGACGACGAGCTCGGTCGTTGGACCTTGCGAACTGATTACACAAGCTTGGTTGGCTGAATGAAGCTTGCATTCGTTTATGTAACACGATCGAGCGACGGCTTGGTTTCCTCTGAGAGTGTAAACCTTGTCGGGAGTTGGGAACTTCAGGCACTGATGGTACGTTGAGGCCACTGCCTTCATCGCGTGTAACCATGGCGTACCGAGAATGGCGTTGCAAATTGCTGGTTTGTCGAGGATGAGAAACAGGATGATCTTCGCGACTCCGCCGAGGTAGATCGGGATTTTGACCATGCCGACCGTCATGCAGCGTTCGCCGTCGAAACCCGTAAGTGGTTCGATAAAAGGCTCAATCTTATCTGATGGTAAATCGAGCTGGTCGAGTGCTTCTTTGAAGATAATGTTGACCGAACTGCCTGTATCGACCAGAATGCGGCTAACTTCGACATCGTTGAGAAGTAGTTCGACGACGAGGGCGTCGTTATGCGGTTTATGCAACCCGATTGTATCGGCCTCGGTAAATACCAAAGGCGTTCCCTTCGGCGGGTCGTGCGGGACTTTGGGCGTGTTGGCGGCCTGTCTACTGTATTCTTTGATAGCTCGAACCGAATAGCTGCAACCCTCGATAGATCCCATTATCATGTTGACACGTTTTCTTGCTTTGGGAGCATGGTTTTCTTGTGCTCGGTCATCACGATTGCGTTTCTGTTGTTCGGGCAAAGCTGGAGGATTCGGTGGAGGCGGTGGTAACGCCGGCAAAGCTGGTGGAGTTGGTGGGTCCTTGGCGACGGTGTTCTCGAGCTGTACGTTATTTGGTCGAGGCATGTTCGAACGACGGAGACCGTCGATTGAGATTTGCCCACTGTTCCTTGGCGTGTTTGAGCGACGAAGATCGTCAACCGAGATTGGCCCCTTTCGGTATTGCCCGAGTAGGTGTTCTCACAGATGTCTACATTCGTCGGTGCTATGTCCCTTACGGTTATGGAATTCGCAGAACAAGGACTCGTCCAGATCTTCTTCACTACGGACCCATTTATTGCTCCATTGTTTGGTTGGTTGCTGGATCGCATTAGCGTAGAACTTCTTACGATTCTCGTACCCTCTGCTATAGCCTGACTGCGGTTCATTAGTGGTTGCTTTCGAACGTTCGGGCTGCTTTGCCGAATAGCTTTGCTCATAAGCGGCCTCTTCTTCCTCTTCGGCGATGTAAGTATTAGCTCGGTGTAATGCATCCTCTAACATCTGTGGAGAGTTATGCGTAACTGCACTTCGGAAACTAGTCTTTATCCGAGCTCCTTTCTGAAGGCATAAGAGGGCGGCTTCATCGCTGATCGTACAATTGGCGACAATCGTCTTGAAGCGCTGGATGAAATCGCGAAGGCTCTCGCTTGCTCCTTGGGCTATTTGCCAGAGCTCGGAATTCTTGGTGTTCTGCCCGATGAACATTGAGAAGTGTTTAACGAAGGCCGTCGTCAACTCCTTGTAGTTATCTATTGAGTTCGCCTCAAGTCGCGAGAACCAGTCGAGAGCCATTCCTCCCAAACTCTCCATAAACAGCTGGCATTGAACCGCATCCCTCTCCTCCGCGGATTTGAACTGGTATTGATTCATGCAGATGCCAAATGACGTCAAAAAGTGTCGGGGATCAGTATTGCCTTCATAGATCTTCATCTTACGTTTCTCCATATGTTTGACGGGCGTTCCTGCTATGCGCGGTGTAAAGGGTGTCTTTTGTGTTTCCTGAATGACGCGCTCGATCTCTGGAGCCGCGCTAGTTGCTTGATGTATTTTCGAAGTGATCTCGCGAAGTTGTGCCTTCATCGCTTCTAACTCGGCGTCGCGATTTAGGTCTGGTGCTGGTGCATTCGCTGATCCGACTGCGGTAGACCTCGTAGTTCCGGCTGGGTCTCCATCAGTATTGAGGTCGTCAATGATGTTCCGAACTCAAAGGGGAGTTCGTGCTTGACTGAGCTCGGTGATTTATGCTGCCATCTGATTGAAACGTTCCTCGCTCCTTTTGTTAATGGCCTCGAATTAGGCGTTGAACACTTGGAGCAGCAGTTCAGTTCCAAAACCTCCTACGGCTGCGGGGGTTTGGCCGGCTTCAGTCCCAGTGTTTTCCCCAGGAATTCCTCTTCCTTGCTCGGCAGGGTTTCACACATTAGCGTTTTCTCTGCCGAGAGGGTTTTCTTCCTCATGAATGTTGGCTTGGTCCGTCATTGCTGATTCGATCTATCCGAAGTCCGATCTAAAACTGAAAATACTGTTTAGGCCCCCTACCTGGCGCGCCAATTGTTGATAAGTGAATATCGACAAGGGGCAAAACAGTATTTTAGATCGGTAAACTCAGGTTTTATTAGATCAGATCGAAAGAGTACAACTGAGTTTGGTTATTAAGTTGATAATAACGAACTAAGACTTTATGACACTAAGAATCTAAAGTGATGAGTTCTCAGTCTCTAGGTCTTCTCTAGAATATCTTGCGTCTTTCGGTGTCGATTCCTCTTCCTTTATATATATCTTCTGAGTCGGTCATCGAGTGCACCTTCTGCGATATGGGACCGAGAGGACTTTCCTTTTCTCTCGGTCCTTTTCCTTTTCTTATAACAGTTTTCTTTTTCCATTCGGAAACTTTCTATTTTCACCGAACTCGGAAAAGACTTCTCAGTTCCTTCGAGAAGTTTCTAGCCGACCTCGGCTTAATGGGCTGCGTTCGGCCCAAGAATTTACTCGGTCCAGTCTTCCCGGTACATTTCCTTCGTGAACCAGGCTTACGTCGTGCCGATCTCGGTTTGTACCGGAGAAAACTGGGGTGCGGTTTTCACCTCCAACAATCATAAAGATAGATTCCCAAATTTTCAAGAAGAGAAGGAGCAATTTTATTCTTCTTCAAATGCCAGACAAACCCTTAACCCCATTTTATTCAAGAATCATCTCACACACTAAAACTTAACTAAAGATCCATCACACAGAGTCTGTACGTATAGATTAAGAGCGAGTGAGTGTACCAGGGTTTCCCTGAACTCTTGCTCGGCGATCTTGCGTTCCTCAGCCCTGACCTTAGCTGCCTCAGCCTTCAACCGCCCTCTCTCCTCATTGGCGGCTCGTTCAGCCATCAAGCTGGCCTCATATCCTTACGCTGCTTGTCGACACGAAGCATCTCAATCTCATGTATGTACTCTTTACGATACACCTTCACTTTCTTTACATAATACCTCCTAAGCTGTGCAAGACTTCTCTCAGCGTCCCTATGATCGTTCGGGGTTTCCCAGATACCAATATAGCTCTCTGGCTCCATAAAACTGTGTGTCTCCTGGTGGTATCTGTGGTGAGTGGCCACTGAAGAGACGAG
Source organism: Eutrema salsugineum (assembly GCF_000478725.1). Lineage (NCBI taxonomy): Eukaryota > Viridiplantae > Streptophyta > Magnoliopsida > Brassicales > Brassicaceae > Eutrema > Eutrema salsugineum. Next base: position 3,427,907 of record NW_006256612.1, read on the forward strand.
AACTGAGAGAGCGAATAATGTTGCTGAATCTTCTCCTTGTTGCAAACGCCTTCATCGTTGAACTGTCGTCGTCGTTGAGCCGCTGTAGTATGTCCTCAGGTTTTAGTTTTTCCTCTTTTAAAATTTTAGCATTTTTTATTATCTTTTTGGTTACTTCAACTCAACGGCTTACTTAATTTTAACTTTATTATATACACATATTTGAACTTTTGACCCATTTAATTAAGATTAAATTTTTGAAAATTTTAGCTCGTTGACTCATTTAATTAAAAAAATTGGTATTTTAACTAGTCCAATTTTTTCTTTTTAAATATCTTTCTTTATTTGAATTTGTATAAAGTTCAAAAAAAATTTCAGAAGACTATAAAATACAAGAATTTTTCATGACTGAATAGTTTTAAGAAAGCGATATGACAATTTAAGAGAATGTTACCATTTAGTGCATTTTTTCAAAGTATAATTGCTAAAAAGATATTTTTTGGAAATAAAGCACTTATTTTATTTTGCTCTTATTTTTACTTTTTGTTTTTTTTTCTTTTACATTCTATTTATCTACAGAAAAATATTAAAACGTACGGGATTCACTTAAATTCACTCATCAGCTTCCACACACTAAATCGCATGGGATCCACCTTAATTCATCAGCTTTCACACCCTAAATCGTATGAAACCCATTTATATATATGTAACTATATGAATACACATATAAATATACATATATATTTATATAGTTACATCTATCTATAATATATATATGTGGATATGCATGTAGATGTATATATGTATCTATATAGTTACATTCATCTTTATGTACGTGGATATGCATATATATATATATATATATATATCTATATATTTGTGTTCACGTGTACGCTATTATATGAATACGTATGTATATATATATATATATATATCTATATAAATGCATAGATATCTATATATTTGTGTCTACGTGGACACTACTATATGGATACATATGTGTTTATCACTAGACGACAAAATAATTTAAGTTAAAAAAATAGAAAATGAGTATCAAAGTAGTAAGAAAATATTATATAATTTATAGTGTCAAAATAATTATTCGATTATTTTAAAAATAAATAAATAACAACAAACAATTATAAAAGATGTGTAATATTAATATAATATTAAATAAATAAATAAAAAGAGGCAAAAGAGTTAAAACAATCATCTGTTTCAACAAAACAAAACAAAAAAAAAAGTGTGTCTGGTGATAATTAAAACACAAAAATACCCACATGGTAACACACTCACAATTTAATGATGCTTTTCTTCTATAAATGTATTCGTTAATAGAGTATTAAATCTGTTGATGTTAAAAAAAAGAGTATTAACTCTGTGTTTTTTTTGCCGAAAATGGATTTATTAATTTAACATAATAAATTCAGAATACAAAGTTTCAGAATATAAAGAGTATTAACTCTGTTATTTTCTTTTCTCATATTTGTATTGATCTAACATGATCTTCATCTTTATCTATCACTCATACTTTACTTAACTTTCCAAATCATTTTAATTATTCATATCAAATTTCTATAAAAATACAGATCTAATATATATATATATATATATAGACATGTGCATTGATGGAATTAATTTTCATATACACACATATTTTCACTTTATTTCCTCAATTAATTTTTTTACTCTTTTCCTTCACATTGCTTAAATTTTTGATGTTTTCTTATTATGTAGTTTTACATTAAAGAAATTGTTAATGTGTGACACAATCTTTTTTTTTTGTCACAAACACACTTTATTTATCGATTAAATAAATACATTTTCTGTATCATTAAACCAATAAGGAACTGCAGTGCCTATATAAGAAAAAACAGTCTTTAGAGCCCTCGCATTCTTTGCTAACAAATCAGCTTTTAAGTTCTTTTCTCTTCTACGATGATGCAAGACAAACTTTGGGAAGTCTTGACGAATTGTTGCTAGCTCGCTTAATTCTGATGAAAAGGCTGGCCACGCATCCGGGCTGGCTATCATCTTGATCAAATCTGTGGAGTCTGTCACAAACAAAGATCAGTATTGATTCTTCTTCTTCAGACTAATCATGGCATATACTAGACTCTGTAGCTCCATATGTAGGGGGGATAAGCCTCGGCAGATGCCCTGGAGCCCTAAGAGATCTATTGTTCCATCCTGGAGTTCTAGAATCCAGCCGACACCACTAGTTACATCATCTGATTTCCATGATCCATCCACAAAGCATATAAATGGTGTCGAAGTCAGAAACCCTGCATCCACAGACACTGGTTCACCTATATAGGTTGATTCTGCCAGAGTATTAGCCGTAGACCAAGCTATGACTTCTCTATTGGCACTATCCATTATCTCTAATGGTGGACGGTCTGTTCCATTGAAAAGTTTGTCATTACGAGCTTTCCAAATAAACCACATAATCCAGGGGTAGGCATCAGCTGGTTCATTGATGTTTTTTCGATGTGGCCTTCTTGAGAAAAGGTAATCAAAGTTCTCCAACAGATTTTCGGTTGGAAAAATATTTGGCCCTGATGGTACATTTGAAATGGCCCAACATTGAGGAGCAGGCGGACACATGAAAAGTGCATGGTTAATTGTTCTTCCGGAAAACCGTATCGTGGACAAAAAGGATCCACTCGCAAATGTCTATGAGTTAGACGTTCATTTACTGCTAACGCACCCGATAGGGCCTGCCATATGAAGTGACGGAGCTTACTTGGTGCCTGTACTTTCCAAGCATACTCTTTGAGGGAATTAAAAGATGGCTTCTGTAGTTGAAAACGTATGTCCACGTCCAACTTCCAGCGAGATACCTCATAACCCGATTTAATTGTGTAATTACCACATTTAGTGTGATGGCAACACTATCCGTCACTTCTGAACCCAGAAGAGGGTTTCTGACTTAAAATTAACAGTATATCTGGAGGTGCGACAACTGCTTTAAGCAGAGGTAGATTCCAAGAATTGGAATTCGTTATAAGTTCTGAGACTGTCATCAATGGATTATACGTTGGAGATATGCTTGTAGCTGGTTTTGCATTAACTCCAGGTAACCAATTGTCAGACCAGACAAGGGTTTCGTGTCCAGAACCTATGGTACGACGTACTCCTTTGTCCATCAGTTCTTTTGCCGACCAGATACTTTTCCATCCGTATGAGGGTTTAGTCGGCTTTTTGCACGGAAAGGGTGTGAGTTACGGAAGTACCATCCTTTAAACACTCTTGAAAAAAGAGAGTTTGGGAACTGATTCAACCTCCAGAGTTGTTTAGCCAAAAGAGTCTGATTAAACTCTTCAAACGACTTAAACCCGAGACCTCCATCTTTTTTAGGTAAACATAGTTTTTTCCATGATACCCAATGCATCCCCCTTGATTGCGGTCCAGAACTCCACCAAAAGTTGGCCATCGCACTCGTCCGTCAGCATCTGACACAAGTTTTTAAGGAGAAGGAAACATGACATCACAAATGTTGGTATGGCTTGGACGACAGATTTAATCATAACTTCCTTTCCACCTTTGGATAATAATTTAGCCGACCAGCCATTTACACGATTATTTAGCCTGTCACGAACATATGCAAAAACCTCCGCTTTTGATCCTTGTAATTGCTCTGGTATACTCAGGTATTTTCCTGATCCTCCATCTTTGGAGATTCCTAAAAATTGTTTAACCTCCACCCGAACACTATCAGAGATACGCTTACCAAATGTTATTGCAGACTTATCAAAATTAATCCTTTGGCCTGATGCATTTCTATACAAGGTAAGAATACGAAGAATCTCCTCACATTGTCCTTTCGAGGCTTTACAAAAGAAAAGACTGTCACCAGTAAACAAAAGATGCGAGATAGCCGGACTTTCCTGAGCCACTTTTAAGTCCGGTTATTCGATTTGTCTCCTCAACCACTCTGATATTGGAGATAAGTACTTCCGTACACAGGATGAATAAATATGGCGATAATGGATCCCCTTGTCTTAAGCCTCTAGATGGAACGATATTTCGTTTCGGGGTGCCATTGATCAGGACCCTATAAGAGACAGAATTCACACATCACATAATCCATGAGATCCATGAATCCGCGAAACCCATTTTAGTCATGAGAGCCTCCAAAAAACTCCATTCAACTCGATCATAAGCTTTACTCATGTCAGTCTTGATTGCCATAAATTCTTTTTTACATTTATCTTTCGTATTGAGTGCATGGAAGGCCTCTTGAGCTAGAAGTATATTATCTGATATTACTCTCCCTGCTACGAATGCAGATTGAGTCTCAGAGACCAAGGAGGGAAGAATTCGTTCTAGTCTTTGATAAAGCACTTTTGATATAATTTTATAGCACACATTACAAAGACTAATAAGACGGAATCCTTTCATTTCTCTGGGTCGTTCCGTTTTTGGAATCAAACAAATATTTACTTCATTGATTCTAGGGTCAATAGTTCCCGATCGCAGAAAGTCCTGAACCATATCTACCACTTGAGGACCAATAATATGCCAGAACTTCTGATAAAAAGAGCTGTCATGCCATCCAGTCCAGGGGCCTTTTCAGGATTTATCATAAACAGAGCTTCCTTTACTTCAGACAAAGATAAGTCCCTAGTCAATAAGTCTTTCATCTCTGGAGTCACTTTCCTAGGCAAATGCTCAAGGAAAGATTCAAGATCAGAGACGCTCGAAGATGTGAACACATCTTGGAAGTATGAAATAGCCGTATGTTATATTTCTGCTTCCTTTTCTGTCCAAATGCCAGCGGCGGTAAGAATCCCTACAATCCGATTACGAGCCCTTCATTGCCTCGTCTTTGCGTGATATAATTTTGTATTCTGATCACCCTCCTGATACCAAAGCGTTCTGCTTTTCTATTGCCAAAAAATCTCTTCCTCAACTAATGCGACCCAAAGTTGTTCTCTTATGTCTGACAATTCTTCGGTCGAGGTATTATCATCAGTTTGGGCTTCATCTAACTGGGTTTTTATAATTTCGATCACTTCTGATGAATTTTGCTGATCCAACTTTCTTTTTTTTTTGAAATGAATGTTAAATTTATTCACACCAAAAAAAACTGTTTTACAATAACTGCTTCTTTGTTTTGAGAAATTTAGAGCTTTAAATAGAGAAAAAGAAAACTATTTTGGAAAAGCTACTTGTGATAATAGCTAAAGGCAGGCAAACCAACGACACATCCCATCTTCGTATCTCTTGTCTCCAGCCAGCGGAATAGCACTGAACCGATTTCGCATGTTCTTATCAATAAGATTGATCATTTGCTGTGGTTGCGTGTGATTTTCTCCATGCCGCCGACGGTTGCGTTCGCTCCATATATGATATATTGCAGACTGGAAGATGTATTTTGTGATGAACATCTTGATATGATCCGCATCAGAGGTTTTGATCCTGATGAGCAGAGAGTCCCAAGCCGTTGAGTAAGATGTTCCTAAAAGTTTAGAGGTGAGAGCTTTCCAAACATCAGAGGAGTAGTTACATTCGAAGAAAAGATGATTTCGAGATTCCGGAGAGTGATTGCAGAGAATGCAATTTCCCTGATTCGTTTCTCCCCAACTCGACATCCGGTCTGCCGTAGATAGTCGATTCAAAACAGCCAGCCAAGTAAAAAAAGAATACTTTGGCGTGGCATGTTTGAACCAAACTCCCTTGTGCCAATCCACCAGATTGTGAGCCTCTCGAATATGATTCCAAGTGCTCTTTGTTGAGAACTTTCCCTTGTATCTGTCCGCCGAAGCTTTCCAAAGGTAAATGTCTTCTCCCTCCTTTCGCCATTTCGAAATGTGAGTTCTGCAATTTTTGATGCGATCCCCTAAAGACACTGCCGAGTTGGAGCTGGGGATAGACCAACCTTCTTTGAAAACATCCTCAAAGTTAGGTTTAGATAGCCATCGTTTATCAAAACGAAATTGCTTTTTCCGAAAAAACGCTTTGAAAGTGTATGTGTGAGAACTGGTTGATGATCAGATCCCATAAACCGTAGATACTCCGCATGAGTATGAGAAAACAACTCATACCACTCCTCATTTCCCATAGAGCGATCTAGACGACATCGAATGAGATTTCTCCCTCGACGGCTTACCCATGAGAAACTATTGCCAGTAAATGGAAAATCAATCATGCCACAAATGTGTCGCATAAGGCGAAAGTCGAGAAAAGAGTTTTCGCTGCGTATGCGGCCTCCTAATTTTTCATGATGACCAGTTATTTCATTAAAGTCTCCGGTCATTAACCAAGGTTCTGAACGTACCGTGCTAATACGCGATAGTCGTTCCCACACTAAACTTCGTTTCGACACAACATGTTCACCATACACGAAAGAAATGAAAACTTTATTACCGTGAATGGTAGCCATTACATGATAACATTCTTATTGGAAAATAAAATATCAACTTGAAATTCAGCTAAAGCCAAAAGGGCTAAGCTACCACTACGACCACATGGGTCAACAGTAAAAAGAAAATCGTAACCTAAGTGCGCTTGCAAATCTTGAAGGAAAGAACGGTCTTGCTTTGTCTCCATGAGAAAGAGTAACCCCGGGAAATATTTTTTACGTATTTTCCGTAATCGACGAACTGCCAAGTAGCTCCCAGCCCCCTGATAGTTCCGGCTTAGGATCATTTAAGCGACCGCCGGTGGTTTCTCCTCAACCACCGGGCCTATTAATTCCTTCGAACTTCTTCCTCTATCAAGAACCGTCTTCGAAGATGACGGCCGTACAGTAACTTGCGAATCAGTAATTCCCTGCAAAGACTCTCCAAAACACAAAGATGATTGTTTCAATGATTTGGAACCACGGAAAAGACTACGAACAATCTTCTTACGAGCATTGAGGGACTTGTTTATCCCAAGCCTACTCTTTGCCTCTTTTCCCCTTTTGCCACCATGGTAGCCAATTGTTCTTTTTTTTGGTGCACCATGATTTGTAAAAAGCTCCTTTAAAGGAGAAATCATTTCCTCCAAATCCACCATGTTTGTTAATGAAGCGGATTCTGTGGACACCACGTTCCCACCTACATTGATAATTACAATGTGTGACACAATCTGATAATAATAATCTGCATATATTAGTATCTTATAAATTATCAAAATAATATGTCATATCGACATTAAATGCATCAAAAAATCTATTAAAAAGACAAAATACAGTATCTTAAACTCATAATTGCTTATTGCAAATATTATTTTAGTCTTCATCTATATAATAGTTTGACCATCAACACCTCAAATCAACATTTCAAACTTCTTACAAAAAAAAAAAAATTGATTAGTTTGAGAGAGAAGGTTATAAAATGAAGTTCACAACAGTAGTTTGTTTCGTATTTGTGATAGTTGTTGTGTTGTTTTTGGCTCCGACCAAAGGAGTTGTGGAAGAAGAGAAAGTGAAAATGCGACGCGAATCTGCTTAAACCATGTGTGTAAAGGCAGCTGAAGCCCTAACTCAACCATCGACAGAATGTTGCAAAAACCTGAAAGAATAAGAGCCGTGTCTGTGTGGTTTCAAACCAGGCCCGCTATTGGATGTTCCATTCGAATATGCTAATATGATATTTTGGACTTGTTCTGTATATTATCCTACTTGCTAAAGTTTAAATATTTATAAAAAAATAACTATTAATGTGACCATTATTAAAAATCGTATGTAATAATATTCGATCATTGGTAGTTTATTGCTTCGTAGTTTAACCTAATTCAATATAGTGTTCGTTTTCTTATAAAGTATGCGTCATTCTTTATATAAAATACATAGAAAGATAAACTATTGTATTCTATATAGAATGTATGTTTTTAGTTATATATGTTTATCTATTTTTTTGAAAAATTTGTATCTGTTTCAAAAACATTTAACGATAATATATGCAGAAAAAAACTCCTTTTTTAATGTATATTTGGATTGCAAATTGAATTTGTTTTTTTTTTTTTAGATTCAACTCAATTAAGAGAAAAGAAGAAAAAAAGAATGAACACGACAAAATACGAAAAATGTATAATACAAAGAACATTTTCGTAGTTTTGTACGTATAGTGTATAAAGGTAATTTTGTATATATTATAATTTATACACAATATGTCAGTTTTAAAAAATTGTTTATTTGGTGAAATATGTAAGGGATTTTGGTTATTCTTCACAATTTTCAATAATAAAATCCATATGTTCGATTTTTTATTTAGTTTTCAAAGATCTGTTTTAAAAAAAAATGATGAGTAAAACAATATACACTTTATCTGAAACGAAGAGTATACTGTATTTCAAAAGAAAAACTAAATACCTCTAAAAGTAACAGATGATACAAATGTTCTATAGACACAACATGGGAAGCTCAAAATCAACGGCCGTACGTTAACCATTCACTGATGACTCCAAAATTAAAAGAGAAACCAAAAAAAAAAATTCTCGAAACGTGACTTACCTCTCACTCTTTTGTGTTTTGTAAACTGAAAAGTTTCTTCTAATGAGAAGAAACTTGGGTACAACAAAAAGCTGGTCTTGAATCAGAAACATACGATTCCCCAAACTCCACAACACAATACCAAATATGAAATGATGATGATGGATGGTTTTGGTTGGTGGAGAATGGTTCTTCTAGCCGAGGAGATCTTTGAACAGTGTAGGGTTCTGACTTGTTGGGTTCACACCCATTTGTCTTACAAGAGCATCTTTCTCGAGAGCTTCCTTTGAGTTTGGTCCTTTTGAGGCTTGAGACTGATACGTGCGTGCGTTTCCTTTGGAGCTATCAGACAGTTCTGATAAGAGAGAGTCAACACTTGTGCTTGTCGTCACAGGTGCTGCATCTGAGTATAGTCCCATCACATCGGTTGAGCCACCGTCTTGGCTCGAAGAATCTAGAAGCCCTTCCAACTCTTTAAAAGGATCCGTCGATGTAACTGTTGTAGCGGTTGGCTCGCCAAAATCGAGCAAGTCTGGTGGTGGCTGAACAGGGATTGGATTTTCCTTGGGGATAGTTGCGGGTTTGCTAGCTGTTCCTTTTCCAGGCTTGTGACCACCAGAAGAAGACTTTCTATCAGTCCTTGATGATGATGATCCGCCAAACAAGGATGCAGCGAGTCTCTGTTTCTCGGGATCGATCTCGGGTTTCTTTGATTCGTAACTGCTTCGAGGCTTTGAGCTTGATGAACCGGCTCCTCCTCCTCCTCCATCCGAGTGTGTAGTGGTACCGTTCGCTGCTTGTTGAGGAGTAGAAGAAGCTGATGTGGTCGACTGATAGCTCGGTCTACCCCATTTTTGCTTAACTCCATCGAGTCGCAGCTTGATTTCTGTTGACTCTCGTTCAGACACCAGAGAGGTTGAAACTGGCTGGTGTGGCTCGCTGTAATAAGAAGGCTCGGGAACTGGAACAAGCTCGGTCGAAGCTTGTGGTGGCCCTGATGGCTTTGGAAGTTCATAAGCTTCAAACCGGAGAGCATGAGATGGAACTTCGTGATGATCTTGAGAATGGTAATCGGTTGTTTCAAACATTCCCGAGCGCTCTCTCTCGGAAATATAAGGTTGTGCTCCACTCTCGATAGCTTGTTGGATGTAGCCATTGAGAAACGAAAGATCCTTATCAACCTATATTCAGAAAAAAAGACCATAAGATTCAAGAAATCCACGTTCAAAGGGAACGCATGAAGAAGAAAACGTTACCTCGATATCTTCGCAACTAGCATCTAAAGGTATTATACTCTCAACAGCACGGGCATCTAGAGCAAGGAGAGCCTGAAGCTCATATGCACGTTGCTGAAGATCTGTTGAATGTGAAGCCAGTAGCTCTTCAATCAAAGATTGGCACTGCATTAAGAAACCAATCAGTCTGTGACAAAGCAGGCTATAGATTGGATTTTTTGACTCAGAACCGTCTAACGATACAGACCTCTGGCAACACATCCACCTTTCTCCCAGATGCAATTTCAAATGCATAGATCTTCATCAGTGCAGAAACAGCATAACCCTTCAAAGAGAACAGAAAACCATTACCATCTTTCAAGCAGTAAATATAAACGTAGCAACTCGAAAGTTTTTTAAGGTGAGCCAGTAACACCATCACATTCTTGTACATGTACTACAGTACTAGTAAATAATCCTGGTCAGACTTCTACGGGATAAGAAATTCCTTGTTTGATCCATTTTAAAAAGACGAGTCAGCATGCAATGGGTTAGTTATTATTAATTGGAACTCAGTCCCACCATGTTTTCCAAATGAAAGTACAGAGAGTGGAGATCTAAAAGAGAAGTCGAATGTTACAAGAGCTAATAAACAGAATCAAATTGCTAGAAGCCTAAAACACGTAAGCATGCAATGGTTTTCTCGGTGCATAATATTTAAATGCTGAGGAAGTACCTTAACAGTTTCGTCACTAGAATATGCATCTGCCACATCACACAGCTTTCCACTGATATAGGAAGCAGAATACTTCCCGTCAGCTGTGCCGTATTCTCCAAGCACCCAAGAAATGACCTGGAGATTAAATCCAAGTCAGAAGCATAGATTCTGTGTGAAAAAAGACATGCAATGTGGAGAGACCGGAAAACAAAATCAACCTGAAGAAACAGGGATGGAAGCTTTGGCTCGCTGATAATCTGCAAGTATGATTCTACCTGCATCAAGAAAAGCACACTCATAAGCATAGTACTAAACCAACCATGAAGTACGAAATATGATTCGGACAAATCCTAATTTTAAGATTGCCATTTCAGATATAAACTCGTTTCTCTGATGAAAAAGTCCATATAGCACCAAAACTAGATCTAGCAATCTCTTTGCACATAAACGCAGAACGAACACAAATGGAAAGAAAAAAAAACATACAGCTGATAATCTAAGCTTGCTGTCTGCATCGTCATCGTCCTCTCCAAATCCTTCGGCAATCAATCGCATCAAATTATGTGCCACCTTAATATTTACCAGATCTCCTGCATGCTCGAAGACTTTATTCATGATCTGCAGTGTGAGCGATTTTAAAATTCTGTCAGCCCAGACGAAGGTAAATAAGTACACTGAGTACAAGGGAGGTTGGCTTGCTACCTGGATGAACCATTGATTGCTTGGAGCGAATTGTTCCGCCAACTCAACACAACGAGATGCTATCTCAGTCTTGTAATGATTGTCATTGATACTAATCATGTAATCAATCATTCGGTCAACAATAACTTCGACATTAGAGGACTTGGTCATTTTATACAGCAATTCAAAAGTTTTCCTCTTTAGTGTATCATCTGGATCCTGTCAGAACGTAGCAACGAAAGAAACATCAGGCCAATGCGCGCACATTTACACAAACAACTAAAAAGGTTTCCTTTATGGCTGCTCACCTCCAAACAATCTATCACAGCAAGTTGGTGCTGCTCAGCAATGTCAGGGCTTATTTTTATCAATCGACCAAGACCATCGATCCCCATGTACTTTAGATTGTGACTATCACTCTGCAAATAGTTTGCCCGGGATTTAGATACAATCATAAGATTAAGTAGAGTATCTATATACATTTAAGGAATACAAACCTTCAAAAACTTGGAGATAGCATCAGCAGCTGCTTCTAACAGCTTGGGATTTGGAATTATACAAGAAATACAGCGAATACACTCATAAAGGATCGCATTTCCTATATTGGTAGAAGAATCACACTTTCTAAACAAATCTCCAAGCACCATGTACATGATTTCACTTGCACTCTTATCACCACTACCCAGTAGCGCCATTATCTTCAACAACTTGATCTAAAAGAAAAATGGAGGCATAAAAGACATAAAGTGACGAACTTGATCATCAATACTAAAAGTTAAGCTAAGACACATATGACTCCGAACCTGTATGAAGGGTGCAGGCATTTGATGGTAATCGTAACTCTTTGGCAATCTTCTCTCAGTGACCTGTTTAAGAATGCTGACGAAACTGCTGACCAAATCCTTGTAGGATGTAACATCTTCACTTATGAGATCAAAGAGCGGGCAAAGGGTCGCACCCATAACTCCCGGATCGTTATCGCATAGCCTCTTTCTGAAATTGGAGATCAAATGTGAAACCGAAGAAGGAGACTTGCGGTGAAATCTATGCAGAGCCATGATGGCTTTCTTCCTCACAGCTTCCTTTTGGTGATTAAGCAAGTCCACCACCTGAGGCAAAACCGCCGGGATTGTCTCCTCGTTGATCAGCCTACAGATTGCATTAAGTGCCGCACAAACAACGAGATAGTTATCGGATCTGAGATCTTTCTGGATCGTGTTGACGATAAGGATAATGAGGTCGTGATCCTCGTTGAGAAAGAGCGTGACGGCTAGGTAACCGGTACGCTTGAGGAGGAGATTATCGTCGTGGGTCATCTTCACGGCGTGAATGTAACCAAAGGAAGCGTCGTGGCCTAGCATCTCAATGTAAACGAGGCGTATAATGTACTCTTTCATCTTCCTCTTGGGCACATCTGGCTCCAACAACCTCCGTTTCAGTATATCGATCTCGCTGAGCACGATCCGATCTTCCTCGGCCTTGGATCGTGCCTCACCGATTGATTTGACCAGATCGAGAAACTCCTTCGACTGACCAAAACCTCCTTGCGATCCCATCGCTAGCTCTCTCCCAATTGTCTTCAGCTGCTCCATCCTCTCTCTCTCTCTCTCACACACACACACACACTCACACTCAAATCAAATCTCTAGCACCAAATTTCGACCAGTGAAATTCTCCTCCGATGATTGATCGATTAACGACGAAACGGCGATAGGATTCGGATTTGGATTTGGATTTCGATTAGGGTTCTTCCGATCAGAAATCGGAAAAGAGACCATGCGAAAATTCCTCTTCCACCTTCTATGCTTTGTTTCCCGTGACCGTTCCGGTGATAATTGTGATTCAACGGAGCTCAGATCTGAAAGATGAAAAACGTGAAGAGATTTTAGTAACCACGAGAGAGTCTCTTGTTTGTCTTTGCTTTTAGCTCAATAAGCCACCAGGTGGTCCTCGATTGCAAAACCAACACGCGTGTGTGTTTACAACAGTCGAAATTTAGAGTTGTTTAACCGGGTTTTCGGTTAAAATCTGGAGTAGTTTAACCAAGATTTCGGTTAAAAATGGGAGCTATTTAACCAATATTATGTTCAAAACACTAAACCGATTCTACACTACTACATACACAACGCATGTCCACGGATTCGTTTGTCAACCAGATAGCAAAATGATATGGTCACGCTCGAATGTTCCGTATTATATAATTTGCTAACTCTTCTGCTCTATCCAAAATACTCGTATAAAATAAATATTTTCTGAAAAAACGACATTTTCTCATTTTTCATTTTAATTCTAATCAAATTCTAGCTTTTTTTTTCTCTCTCGATTCAACTTTTTTCTCTATAGTGTTCTTTCTCTCATTCGTTTATTGCAAAAACACGATTTTCTAAATTTGTCACCTAAAAATAATTTTTCAAAATTTTTAAGTATAACAGATTTTTAATTTTAATTATTAATTTAACATCACAAAACTCACTTTTGTCCTTGTTTTTCAATTTTTTTGTTGTTTCGACAAATTTCATGGTCAAAATTATTAATTTTAAACTTCAGAATGTTGTGTGCATGAACTAAGTTACTATAGGTGGTGTTACACAAGAAGCTAGTGTTCCAAAAATAAAATAAAAAACCTTCAGAATGTCCTAAGAAAAAATCACGAAGCTAGTGTTCTAAAATTTCCACATGTCCTTCCCTTACTTGCAGACGATTTTGATCCATAACAATTCTGATGTTTTTCAAGAAATAAGAATATTGAGTGCATGAACTAAGTTACTAACTCAATCACTAATTTGGAAAAAAAGAAAGAAGAGTTTCTCGAAAGATTAGTTGTTGTTAGGAATGAAATGCGCCAATTGTACCCAAAATTAGGCTTCCTTTTAGCTTAATACGCCTATTTTCTAAAAACAATCCCCTCCCCTCTATGCCTAGCTCATCCCCCTCCCCCCCATTTCCAGCGTTGATGATAAATTTTGTTGTATAGAACCAGTTTTCAACGAAAATCTAATAACTAATTGATACAACATGCAGTTATTTGTACGGAACTAATTATTAAAGTAAACTGACTGCATTAACCCAAAAAGAAAAACAAAAATCGATCTGGGAAAACTAAACCTTAAATGGTATATAAAACGGCCTATTTAAAACCCACTCAAAACTTCTACATCAGGTATCTTACATGCCACTTCAAAATTTTCCACGTTTTAACACTTTTTGACAATACGTAAAACACAAATGCTTTTCCTTAGAGAATGCTTGTCACATGTCATTATGTCACTAGTAGTAACAAAAAAAAGTACGCAACGATCTAACAATAGGTGGTATCAAATTTATTTATTTTTTATTTTTTTGAATAAAACTGTTAATATCATTAAAAATGAGAGCGATTTGTAGTTAATATTCAAAAATAGATTAACTAGCTTAGAGAAAAACAAGGAAAGTCTATCAATTGGGTAGTACACGTTTATTTTCTTCATGATTCCTACCTCTTAAAGTGTTCCTAGATGTAGTACACGTTTTACATTCATGAAAAATTATATCAAGGTAAAAGATATATAAGTTCATCTGTTTATTTTATTTTTTAAGGATCCGCATTATAACTAAACATAACACAAATCTCTACGTTAATGTAGTATAATTGCCTTGAAATACCATATATATGTTAATCCTGCCAGCAAAAAAAAAATAAAAAAAAAATAAACAAACGGTGGTATTTTGGCATAGAGTATACATCCATAGACAATGTTTTACATCTAAGCAAGCATATTATACTTATTTTGCATGGACATTGTTTTGTATTCTTGTATGGTTTGGTAAATGTGAAAAACCGTGTCCATGCACAATAAGCTGAACAAAAAGAGTAATAAAGTTGAAAAGAAACAAATGTGAATGAAAAAATGACAATAAGTTGACGAAAAATATTGTAAGAAAGTAACTTTATCAGAATTTTGTTCTAAAATATTTTCCTAAATAGACAGAGAAAGTATTTGTAGAAAAAGAAATTGTCTTTTGGTTTAGAAGAGAAGAATATTGAAGCACATTAATTTCCCTCCAGATGGTGTATAAATACTCTGCTCTGAGTCAGAGAACAAACAAAATCTCCCCATAGAATAAGAAAACCACATACACAAAATCAGACAAATCTTCTTCAAAAAAATGGCGAACGAAAACTCAAGAAATTTTCAAGAATTGGACATAGGAACCATGATTCGCTTCAAGATGAGGAATACGGGAGACTGGTATCAGGGATCGGTCTTCTACTTTAGCCCACAACCAAATGGTTCTCTTTTTGGAATTCAGAACGGTAAGTTAGTTTTAATTTTGGAAAAAAAACGCAGGTTAATATATGAACGTAGGTTTTTCTTAGGAGAGTAATGATGAATGTTTGGAAATTTTAGATTGTAAATATCGTCAAATCTGGCTAATTTTCTGGTTTAGTTGTCAAGAATTGAATTAGGGTTTCTACTCTCGTTTTTGTTTGTTTCTTAAATTTCTATATCGTTTTAAGTTATTTGTGAGTGAAATGTTTTTTTGCATGTGGTTTTGTACAGTAAGTGTGTGGAGGGTGGATGGGAGATATGAACATGTCTCAGGGTTTAACCACTTTAATCTAAACGACATTACGGTATAAAATTTTATGTTCTATAAAATATTATTGTATATTAGTATAAATACTAGTATACTACTTCAAATTTGTTTTCTTTTTTGCTAAATAATACTACTTCAAAATGTTTTCTTGGTTGTAACTAGGAGTTGCAAGTAAATGTTGTTGCAAGGCAAAACCCAATCAACATTCAGGTAAAAGAAAACTGCAATCTATAACAAGAATAGTATGCCATATGAAGATCTTAAAAACAAAGATATATATATGATTGGGGAATTCTTGAAATGTTTTCTTTGTCAGGATGGTCAGAACAATAATCGAGATGGTGGATCATCATCATCCAAATCAATTGAGAACAAGATGGGATCTCTCCGCCTAGATCCACATTCACAGTGATTCTTGAATATCACATATTTCTACTTATATTCCTTATACATAACATAGATAAATGAAGTTATGAACCGTACGTAGCATCCAGTAATGTACGTAGTTTATAACCTCTCTTACCACTATACAGAGAAATGTCATTGTGAGATTAAGCGATTAAGAGATTTTTATATGATTTGATTTAAATTATTGAAAATTCTTTTCTCTATTCTTGTTCCTTGGGTAAATGTTCCATCAAAGATCTTATCTTAAAATCAAATGCCAAACATTACACACTGTAAGGACTAGAACTTTAGCTCTAAATTCATAAACCAAGTAGAATTTTAATCTAACAGGACGGACTCATAAATAGCCCAAAATTTTAAAATGACAATACTCGAAAACAATGGTATATTACCTTAATTCAATGATTTATCTACATATCATTGTTTTCGAGTATCGTCGACAATCATATATCTAGATATATATTCTAATATAACTAAACCAAACCAAACCAAGAGCAATTGGTTTTTAATTCGGTGAAAAACATTTCGTAACAAATAAGCCAAACAGCCTAAATTATCGAAATGAACCAATCGAAATATTGTGTGAATAATAAATAGCTTTTAACAAAATACATACGATCATTTATTATTTTTTGCAATTTTAAAATATAAAAAGCTGAAAAGCAACGAACTTTTTTGTAATTGGCGTGAGGAAGAAATTGCAATCGCATTTCCCTCCAAAGACCTATATAAAGAAGGTACACATCTCCACGGGAATCAAAATCATCGCTCTGATTCTCGACTCTCTATAACAGAATCTTCCTGTAGAAGTTTAGAGAAGGAAACAGTTATACAGAATCTCCGCCATGGCGAGCCAAGACTCCACAAACTCTCCAGACTTGATCGTCGGATCTTACGTGAGCTTCACATCGACGACGGGCGACGAGTTCTACGAAGGAACGGTCTACTTCTTCGACCCAGAGGATGCTAGTTTCGGGATCGACGATGGTAAGTTGTTTTCGCGTTTTCTTTTGATTTGATTTGATTTGTTCGTTCTTTGCGAAAAGTGGAATCGCGTGAATTTGGCGGATTAGGTTTTGTAATTGGTGTTTCCTGATGCGAATACGGGAATCGCAATTGTTGATTCTTCGAGAGTTTAGGTTTATAGATTCAATCGAAGTTCGAGATGATTGTGTATAGGTCGAGAACTTAGTTGATTTCACTGGTTTCTTGAGGAATCGAAACTGGGATATGCAGAATTTTTGGATTTATTCGGTGTTCGTACGATGGAATTGATGGTTACTCTCGTCGATAGATTGGGTTTTATGATGCGAGTACATCGAAATGCTGATTTTCTTGGGATTTCGATCGTTTTCTTGACAGATTTTGCTGCTGAATTTTGTTCGATTTTTTTTTTCTTTTTGGATTTCCGTTTTTGTTTGAGCGAAAATACTGCTTCATGGATGATGTTCTTCTTATTGTTCCGCTGGTTATTGATCATTATCTTCATCGATCGACTAGGTTTTGATTCTGAAAAAATTCTGACTGTTTATGAGCGGAATACTGATTTGTGATTGTTTTTGTCTTCCCAATGAGCTTTCTTTCTTGGAATAAGCACTGTGTGTTCTTCGTCTTCAATGTGATTTTGAGTGTTTTCTTGGCAGATTTTGTAAAACGTGCTGATATTCTTGGAAGGTTTCTGACTTGTGATTGTTGTTTTTGGTGTATTTGTCTTCATTCTTAGACTAAGTAGCACTGTATGTTAATTGTTGTTCTGTGGATTTTGGGTGACATGATTTGCCTCTGTGATTGCACAGTATCGCGCACCAAGGTTATTGCTGGTTATAAGCGTGTTGAAGGGTGTTACCAGTTTTTTCTGAAAGATATCAAGGTTGGTATTATAATTGAAATCGATTTGATGTTCTAATAGCCATCGTATATATCCATTTTATACCAAGTCAAAATTGTTTTCTTTTCATAAACAGGACTTGAGGGTGATTCGTGTGCCAAAGCCAAAACCTACCACCAACACTACTACTAAGGTAAAAACTGAAACCTAGTAGTAAAGAGAAGTATAAATGGGAAGTTTTTCAAATGCTTTTTTATCGTCCTCAGGATGATGAGAAGACTACTCCCGGTGAAGCATCATCTTCCACTTCCACTTCAACTTCAAAGTGACTCTGTTTCGTTGCAAATACATATCGAGTCATGTTACTTCCCTATACATATATGGTCTCTCATTCTCATCTTTTGCTTCCTCTTGGCTACTTTGTTCTGTTCTGTACAGAGCAATGTTCATAACTAGACTCTTACTAGTTTCTCAAATATCTGTTGTTTTAGTTCGCATAGGAGGAGTTCATCAAATTTTTTAAATCGATACCTGTTTTGTTGATGAAGGCGTTATCAGTTTCTCTTTTGTTGATGTGTTTCATTATAAAACTACTATCAGAAAGATAGGATTTTCCCTTTTTGAGACTCTTCTTCCTCTGAAAAAATATTTTAAAAATGAAGTGCTAATGGAACACATTTAATCATCTTTTTCAAATGCAATCATTATTTCTGAAATCTACTGTTAAACTTCCGTCTAAACATAAGTTGGTTAGTGTAAAATTTTGTGCTGTGTGACCCAAAAAGAAAGGCCTATCAAAATTATTGCATTTTTGCCGGATTGCTTGAGGCTCAAGAAACAACTTTTAATAGCCTTTAATAGTTTTTTTTTTCCTACACTGCGTTGGAAACAGAGGATCTAAATTTATAAAAGAGAAGATGTGTTCTACTGGGTGTATATAGCAACGTCGTCGTCTATTAAAAATAGCGAAGTGAGACGTTGTTTACGTTTGATTAGACGATCAGTCTCCATCAATTTGGAAACACTGTCACCTCACCATCTCTCTTTATCTCATGGTCCTCGCCAAAACACGTTTTGGTTGGCCTCAAAAGGAAGAACATAGCTTTTTCCTAAAGAAAACATAGCTTTTTCCTAAACGTAGATTCTCACGCTAAGCCTTGTTTGATTGTCATTTAAAAAAACAGTTATCAAATAGCATTTGTAAATTATAAACGTATATACGGATTAAATATTTAACTGCAAACGTTATCCTTTCATTTTTATCATTAAAGTAATCAATGATCGACACATAAAAAATTATGTTTCACAGTGTACTACCCAATCTAATTAGTATCTAATATATGAATATCAATGATCAAGATTTTGTCTTCTCATTTGATCTAATTTCTTTGTTGTCTAGTTAAGTTACGGAGTTAAAAGGGGCAAAAAAAAAAAAAACTACTATACATTGTGGGTATGACTTTTGTTTTGAGTCTCAACCTGTAATGATGGTTTGACGTTGGATGCAAACGCTCCGAGAACCGCACCCAGCGTTGTAACGCACAGAACGCCGGACGCTGCGAACACACCGTCTTTCACAAGGTAACACTCACCGTTTAGCCATCCTTTGCCGTATCTCTGCTCTCTGTTCATGCTTACCCCAACGCTTATTAACGTAACCGCAACCGCAAAATTAGCCCTGCAATTAAAGTATTATAACAACTTATTAGCTACAAATTTATCTATAACCTTCGTCAATTTGATTTAAGAAAGCATCTTTCATACCAAGAAAACAACATAAGTAATATACAAAACGACGACGTTTCCGTTTCCTCTGTTTTCAAGAAACCTCTGCAGATCACAACGTTTCCGATTATTTGAGCAACTGAAACACATACCAGAGCGGCGGTTCCTAACCCGAAAGCATGACGTCCGGGTAGATAACACGATTCTCCATCCCATTTCAGATCTTTCCCCTAAAAAAATATATATTTACCAGATTCTTGTGTTCTTAGAACATAAAATGAATAACTTGAGTAACAAGTAAACTTTGCAAAACCATTCACCTTAGCTTTGTGAAACTCAGACGCGAGGCAAAAGAAAAACGCGGCGAGACCAAAGAAAAAGATGAATATGAAAACGAGAGAGAACTTGGGTCGCCTGTTCCGAGTATGATCTTGTTCAAGAACCTTCATATTGATAATTTTTTCTTAAATCCCCTGAAAATTAAGGAAAGATTACTTACTCCACAATTTTCAGAGAATAACTATTTGTGAATGCATACATACTTATATATGCGCGTTTTCTAAAAGAGTGGATCTGTTCTTTGTTGTTATGGTTGGGTTGTTGGGTTCTTTGCTTGGCTTTTGTGTTAATAAAGTTGGTGTAATTTTGAATCTTCGTTAGGAATATGAAGAGAAGATACTTTTGTGGATCAATTTTGGACTCTTTTCTCCCTTTTTTTCTCTATTTATGTTGATAAGATATTAAGATACTCATTCAATAAAATATCAATCTCACAATTTGGATGAATTAGTATGAACTAGTGATTAGCTAGTTATTCTCAATGTATGCTGTAACTCTTTATGGTGTCTTATGATCAACGAAGATGATGAATATATTAAAAATAATTTATTGGAAACCAGACCATTATTTCTTAAATCGTTCTTCGTTACAGTTCATCATTTGGATGTTCATCAAATGATGTAGATCAATTTCATCAATAATACTTTTACGCAAGATTCTCATTCGTTTTTGGGAATGCATTTTTTAGCAGTGGTAAGCTTGATAGGTTTGCTCTTGAGAACAGGATTTTGCTCGAAAAAATTGGTTGGTCGGAGTTCAAAGCCACCGGACAAAGTAGGCATCGTCGGAAAATCTTCTTGGCTTGGGACGTGGTGGAATCCGATGGTGTACCACATCACTATATCTTTGTTCTCTATTTCTCTATTCCTGTCACATTCAATGGCATAATTTTAGCCCCACAAAATTAAAAACACATAACAAAATCAGATTCACACCAATGATTTTAAAATATATATATATATATATAAATTTTGTAAATATGAAATTTCAAGAATAATTTTTTTATCAGTTCATGTTTTAACTGACTATATTTGTTGATGTACAGGGTAATATATCAGGTCATGCAACGTAAGAAAATATAATAAAAATTTGTGATAGAGATGTAAATTATACCTTTGAGACCACACGGCTAATGTATCATCGCCATGGCTCTGGTCGGCGTACAAACCGCCTGCCCAAACCTCCGACCTATTATACGGCGTGATCCACACGTTATAGTTGGTGAATGCTGCGCGGATCTGTGGGTAATCATCTTAGGCCAGAAGTGGGCCTGTAGCTGCCCCAGAAAGTATACGGTATCCAGCTTCATTGCCATGTTTCGTTTTCCGGTTAGGGTTAACCACCACCAGCTCCTCCGCCTTTAATCCTAGTTTCACCCGAGCCTCCGCCTCGGTCTTGGCCGTCTTGGGCCTGGTAGTCCAATAGCTTTTTCTCGGTGTGTTAACAGATTTCGCGGTTCTTTTCGTCACAAGTTCGTTACGGACAAAAGAATTGTCTGTACCGTCGATGTCAAGATCGAGACGAAATGTCACGAAATGGTCGTGGTTGACTCCGACGGTATTGTCGGCTACAATTGTACCGTGGATGTCCTCTTCTCCAACCTCTGATGTATGGATATATTCCACCGGTTTAACTTCTAGAACACCGGTTAAGCCGACCTAGGCATATTAAATGTATATAACAATGTAGTTTAGGAAGAACATTGTAAGTCAATGGAAATCCAAACTGAGTCTAGTATACACTGATCAGTGTTATTGAAATTACATTGTGATAACAAACAAAACAAACGAATTTCACTTTGTTACGTAAAAAAAATGGTTATTATAATTTTTATTGTGTTTCATATGGACTGGTTTGTATCACTTGATAGATGATATATTCTTTGATCTGCCGACGGAAATAGAAAAATTCGACTCTAAAATCATTGAGATAATATCATGGAATCAATGATTAGAAACTAAGAAAACTAAAATAGCCAATTCAGACGAACATAATTAATTGGAATCATTGGAATGGCCAACACGTAACGAAGCAAAAAGTCGATAAGCCATTTGCCAAAAAAAAAAAAAAAAAAAATCGACAATCCGGATATGGTGGATGTGGCTCAATCATGATTTTATTTGTTTTTTTCTTTATCCTGATCTTGTTCATCTTTTTCTTATTTTCTGTCATGTTCAGTGATGATTCACGTGTCGTGTTAATATTAAATGTATAAACGAAAAATGCATGGTAGCTATCTATGTAAGGCGAGATAAGACTGTTTTACCCCCATTTTGATGGAACCACTAGGCTTGAATTCATAATCAATTATGTAGTCGTAGTTCCCCACGGTCGTTACGATTCGGACTACAAGACTTACGTCCGGTCTAACCTCTGTAATCTGCATCATTACATATTTAATGAATTAAATTAATTTATATAAAGAATTTATATGATAATATTTATAGCATCATAAATATAGATGTTTAATCACTTCTAAGTTTGGAATTTCAGCTTCTGTATGTCTCCACATGATATCTCCAGCATATTTCTCAAAAATGCACATAACATTTGGGATTTTCGCCGGAGTTCCATCTTGACCTGCAAAAAGCCCATCCATAAAAACTGCACCTGCTGGACAGTCAGTGTATGGTTCAAGGGACACAGCGCATTGACCGCAACCGAAATCCCCACAATCAAGATAGGTAATGAAATACCAATCGTCACTTGGATCCATGTAAGGTATGAACATCTCCGATAAATGGCCTTTGTATAAAACTTGCTTAGATTTGTTCACATCCATGTCGAAAATGGACGCAAGGGAGATTACGATACCAGCTCGAACGTCGAAAGATAAATGAAACTCCCAATTTGCCCATCTATTCACCAAAATGTTTTGTATGAAGTTAATATAAGTATATATAATTTTGGAATTGATTGGTATCAGATGACACATATCTTTCATAATATATGGTAATATATATATATATATATACATGTATATATATTAAAAAATAATGTATTCTAATATATTGTGGACGCATAATTTGTTTAGTGTGAACAAACTATTTTAAAGATCAAATTATATAAATAGCAAGAAATTAACAATTATTGGAAACACACTAAAGTTTTTGATCTGGAATTTTGTCACCTATATTCTATACATTGATTGTAATACTATCTAGTTAACTTTTACTAAATTTACTGATTTATTAAAAAAACGGTGAACGTATTACATAAAATCATAGACCGAGTTTTAAGTAACAAGAATTCATGAAAAAAAAATCAAATATCATGAAAAGATAGAGTTTCCAAAGTTTGAATCAAAATTCAATAGTATCTGTGTGGGGAATGGAGGAGTAAATTTTAATATTAGAACCCCACAACATGAAAGAAAAAGTTTGAGACAAACTTATTGTGTATGTGTCTTCACAATAATTTTTTTATGTCTTTAAAGGTTCAAAAAGTACAAAACTTTCAAATTTCATTAACTTTTCCATCTTAACAACACATGTTTCAGGTGGTAACTATACATATTATGAAAAATACTAAAATAGTGAAAGCTAGCCGAAAGTTTTTGACATTTTCGATTTTAAATCCGAGAGAATTAACGAAATTAACAAAAAAAAGACCACTAGTTAAAAATTCATTGGCAAAAATAGCTTGAAAATTATATGTGAAGCAACACATTGATTAGTTTCTTTTTAATCGTAGTATAAGAAAATACAACTGAGATAGTCAATATAATCACTTTAGTCATTCAAAGGTCTTAAAATTTCAGCTTAGAGATGTGCCAACAGAAGTAACAACCACAAATAGAAAGAAAGCTAAGATGTTGCCTTATTGGGATTTTCAAAAAATTTCTAGGTCGTTGGCTGGTTTAATGAAAAAACTTTATAAGCAAGAGTTAACTGAAAATTTGAAACTTCAGTAATTTTTTTTGATATATTCAACATAAAATTCAGAAAATGTTTTCGTAAATCTAAATGAGGAGAAGAAAATAAATTCAGAGAACTTGACTCTTTAAGATGAAAGCTTTAAAATTTTATTTTCCATATATAGGATATAGCATAAATATTATTGTCAAAATCTTATCTATAACAGTATAACGGCGTGTGTGGCCAAAGAGAGGAGACCCATAACATAAGACATAATTGTCAATCTCAATCATTTACCTCACGATGTGGCCATCGAATTTAAATCCTGGACCGTCCGGCTGCAAAACGACGGCATTTTGGAGCGTCGGTCCAAATGGTGGCTTAAGCTTTGAGAAACGGTACTCAGTTCCGTTAGCCTTAGGCATAGTAACAGTTAACCTATCCTTAAACTCCGTTACCTTCATCACGTCAAGATTAACGAGTATCGTCATTCCTTCAATAGGTCTAAGATACATATTAACGGTGCCGTCAAGATAAAACGGCATCAGTCTCATAACCCTCTCCGTCTCGGCCTCACTCTCACCGTACCATCCAACCGTTGACGTCGTGAACACAATCTCCGAAACGTTCAAGCCGCGTTTCGTGACCGCGTCACGAAACTGCTTGAACTTGAGAACAAGCTCGGTGGCAGCTTCTTGCTCGTCGTTTGTGAGCATAGGGTAACCATTGCCTACGTGGATCTTGTCCGAGACAATGGCTCGAGAGTAAAAGTCAACAACGATCTCTCGGGACTTTCCGTTGTCTCTAGCGATTACAAAGGCCTGACGTGGCGGTGGTTTGACGGTGTGGTTTGCTGATGAGTGCCATGACAAGACTAGAGATTTGTCGGGTTCGTTGAGACCAACGTACTGGAAAGTGAACTTATGGTTCGGACCAATAGGGTATGATTTGTTGATGATGGTTCGGACGAGTTTGAGTTCGGTCTCGGTCATGGGATCGAATGGGTGACGTGGTGGAGCCAAGCTTGACGTTGAGGTTGCGAAAATGAAAGAGAAGAAGATTAAAATGGTGAAGTGAAGTGGAGCCATATTGTTCTTGGTGAAGTGTTTATTGTTTGATTTGATGGACTTGGTTTATGCTTAAACTTTATAGGCAAATATGTATCCTTAATGGAATTTAAAATTAATATTTTAGTATCCTTAATTATAGTTTCTACTTACCTGCTTATATTATTTATTGTAAAACTAATAATACACTAAACCAGCTGGAACAATCTGATTTGCTATTATATACAACATTGCACGAGCTTTTGGCAATCTCAACTTCGTATAAATGAAAGGTTGACTCATGAAAGTGCAATGATCTGAAAGCTGATGAACACCTTTCATCTTTGGTTTTTAATTACTTTTCTTATCAGCTAGTGTGAGGTCTAATTGGCTACATTCAACGAGTGGGCTTAACGGCCCAGGTCCGACTAATTTGCAGCTGGGCCAGCAGTGATCAGGAATGGCCCAAAAAGAGTTCCAAGCCTGCAGAGAGATTAAGTCGGATAAGGTTTGTTACAACGGAAGAGGAGCGTCGTCTCGAACGAAACTTGAAGGAGGTCGAGAGCAATACCGAAGAACAACGAGCTTAGAGAAGCAGATAGAGAGATCGCGAAGTTGATCTAAGGAAGAAGATTGATTCCGTCATCGAGGTCTTCTTCTTCCCAGCTTTCTCTTGAGGATTCGCTTCCTAATCTCTTTCTTGTAAAGCTCAAAGTAGATCGATTCTGTAACAAGAAAGAACCTGTGTTAGGTCCTGTAACTTCGATCGATAGTGAAAGTAGTTGAGGGACTGAGTCTCCCTCCCCTGAGACGTAGCCTTTTACGGTGAACTCAGGGTGACCAAAAATTGTGTTCCGTGTTCTTTAAGGTTTTAGATTCACCAGACTTAGATAAGAAAATCGTTAAGTCATCCTAGTTAATATTCCCAACAAGTGGTATCAGAGCAATCCAGGTTGACTTGCTAGGATTGAGGAGTGGTGAATCTAAGAACAGAAACGAAGAACTTATCTTGAACTGGTTCTAGGAGTAGATCTTTTGTGAGATCTGTTTGAACCAGTTTCCTGTTCTGGCCATCGCCATTGTGGCGAGTTAAATTGGAGCGAAGTTGTGATCTGTGTTGCTTTACTCTTGGTGCATTCTCATCTTTTATCTCGTGACCTGAAAAGGAAGCAATACATCGATCAAGATGGAACCAACTCAAGGCAAATTTGAAATGGATAAATTTGATGGGAAAGGGGATTTTGGCATGTGGAAATACAAGATGCTGGGACAGCTGGACATTCAGGGTCTGCTTCCAGTATTAGAGGAGAACTTCACGGTTTATGCTGATCCAGTAGAAAATCCTTTTGGTGAAGACGCAAAAGCTGATGCGTCGGAGAGGAAAGTGGATGACAAGAAGGCAGCGAAGGACCTAAGGGTTAGAAGCCTGCTTGGAACTTGTCTCAGCGACCAGATCCTGAGGAAGATTATGCATGAACCAACTGCACTTGGACAATGGAAAGCACTTGAAAGGATATATCAGACTAAGTCACTCCCCAACAGAATTTATCTGAAGAAACAGTTTGCCTGTTATAAGATGGAAGAAAATAAATCCATAGAAGAGAATGTGGATAATTTCCTTAAGCTGGTTCAAGACCTAAACAGTCTAAAGATTACCATCTCAGAAGAAGACCAGGCCATCCAACTTCTCTCTGGACTCCCAGCAGCATATGAACCCTTAGTTCATATTCTCCAATACGGCAGTGGAAAAGATACTATTACGGTTGATGAAGTTGTTGTTGCTGCCTATTCAAAGGAAGCTGAATTAAGGCAGAAGGGTCTGCTAAATAAAAACAAACCGGCCTCAGAAGGACTGTATGTTGAATCTCGTGGGAGACCTGAGAAAAGAGCAGAGAATGGAAACGGAAAGAACTCCAAGAGACTCAGAAAATCAAAAAGTCGTGATGGCAGGTCGAAATCCAAGACCAGAACAAATAAGGAGGGTAAATCAGAATGTTTCATCTGTGGTAAAGATGGACATTGGAAGAGAGAATGTCCGAACAAAGGGAAACAGAAGAGTGCAGAGTCTTCAGCGAATGTAGTTTCTGAGGTGAAGCAGCCTCTCGTTCTTACAGCCAGCGTTAATCACTCGAAACATGAGTGGGTAATGGACTCAGGTTGCACTTTTCATATTACACCTGATAAGGAGCTACTGTTTGACTTTAAAGAAGTCGATGGAGGAAAGGTTCTGATGGCAAACAATACACACAGTGTTGTCAAAGGAGTGGGAAAGATAAAAATCACTAATCCAGATGGAACTGAGGTAATTCTCACCGACGTGAGGTATATGCCAAACATGAGCAGAAACCTTATCTCCTACGGAATGCTAGAAAAGTCAGGATGCAAATATGAAGGAGAAGAGTTCACAGTGACTTTCTACAAAGATGGTGAAAAGGTAATTTCTGGAAAATACAATGACGGCCTTTATTACCTTGAGGGTACGGTGAGTAAGGCAGAGGTAAACCTCGTAGATGCCAAGAACAGAATGACCTCCCTATGGCATTCTAGACTTGGCCACATGAGCTCTAAAAATATGGGGGTTCTTGCCCGTGAAGGATATTTGCCAAAAGCTGAGATTGGGGAGATGGATTTCTGTGAGAGCTGTGTTTTAGGGAAATCACATAAACAAAGTTTTCCATCAGCCAAACACACAACAAAAGGAATTCTTGAGTATGTCCATTCAGACTTGTGGGGATCTCCTTCAACACCAGAGAGCTTGGGAGGATGTAAATACTTTATCAGTTTTATAGATGATTACTCCAAGAAAGTGTGGGTCTACTTCCTAAGGACTACGGATGAAGCATTTCATAAGTTCAAGGAATGGAAAGAGGCTGTGGAGAGTCATACGGAGAAAAAGATAAAGTGCCTGCGCACCGACAATGGTCTAGAATTTTGTAATGCACAGTTCGATGATTTGTGTAAGAAATCTGGGATAAAGCGCCACAGGACATGCACTTACACCCCACAGCAAAATGGTGTGTCAGAAAGGATGAACAGAACTATTATGGACAAAGTTAGAAGTATGCTTGCAGAAACTGGTTTAGGACAAGAGTTTTGGGCTGAGGCTACTTCTACAGCGGTATACCTGATTAACAGAACACCTAACTCCACTCTAGAGTTTAAACTTCCTGAGGAGGTGTGGTCAGGACATAAGCCAGAGTTGTCACATCTAAGGAGGTTTGGTTGCTCAGCATACGTTCATACCATCCAGGAAAAGACAGGTCCAAGAGCTGAAAAAGGTGTTTTTCTGGGATACCCTTTTGGTGTCAAGGGATATAGAGTTTGGATGCCAAAGGATGGGAAATGTACTACTAGCAGAAACGTGGTATTCAGGGAAGATGAGATCTACAAGGATACATTATCTTCTACAGGCGAAACTCTTGAAAATTCCAGTGAAAGACAAATAAGGAAGAAGTCCGATAAGAAAGTGAAATTTCATACGCAGCTTATTCAGGGACCAAGTTATGAACACGGTGAGACTTCATCTCAAGGTGGAGAATCTGCTTCCCAGTCTGAGTCAGAGAACTTAGAAGGCTCTAGTGATTCCGAAGGATCAGAAAATGAAAGTGATGAAGGATTAACTTTTAATGAGGAAGTCGAGACAGAGAACAGTCAGTCTCTAGAAGGATATCTCCTTGCGCGTGACAGAAATAGGAGACAGAATATCAGGCCTCCTTCCAGATTCGAAGACTCAGATTTTGTGGCATATGCTCTATCTGTTGCCGAAGATATAGAGACTGATGAACCAAAATCTTTTGAGGAAGCAAAAAGGAGTAAGAAGTGGAAACACTGGAATAATGCTGCTAAAGAGGAAATGGATTCACTTGAAAAGAATCACACTTGGGATTTGATTGATAAGCCCGATAAACAGAAGCTGGTTGGGTGCAAGTGGATTTTTAAACTTAAGCCAGGAATTCCAGGCGTGGAAAAACAGAGATATAAGGCAAGGCTTGTGGCAAAGGGGTTTTCACAAAAGGAGGGAGTGGATTTTAATGAAATCTTTTCACCTGTTGTGAAACATGTGTCCATCAGAATAATGTTGTCTTTGGTGGTGAATTTAGACTATGAACTGGAGCAGCTTGATGTCAAAACAGCTTTTCTCCATGGAAATTTGGATGAGAGGATATTGATGAGTCAGCCAGAAGGATTCATTAAGAAGGGAGAAGAAAATAAGGTGTGTCTTCTGAGGAAATTCCTATATGGATTGAAACAGTCACCTAGACAATGGAATCTAAAATTTGACAGTTTCATGAAGGGGGAAAGTTTTTTGAGAAGCAGCTTCGATCCTTGTGTTTATATGAAAAACATAAAGACAGATAAAGCCATCTATCTTCTTCTATATGTTGACGACATGCTTATAGCTTCAGGGAATAAATCAGAGATTAGAAAGATCAGGGACAGCTTAAGCAGGGAATTTGAGATGAAAGACTTGGGAAAAGCATCAAGGATTCTGGGTATGGACATTCAAAGGGATAGACAGAAGGGATTATTGATTCTATCGCAAGAGAACTACATTGAGAAGGTCTTGAAGAGTTTTGGAATGGAAGAATCAAAGTCGGTGTCTACTCCTATAGCATCACATTTCAAGCTAAAAAGTTTGACCAAGACAGAATTGAAGGTAGAGGCTGAGCATATGGAAAGGATTCCCTATGCAAGTGCAGTGGGAAGCCTTATGTATGCCATGATTGGTTCAAGACCAGATTTAGCTTATGCTGTGGGTGTTATTAGCAGGTTTATGTCAAAACCAGGTCGTGAGCACTGGGCAGCGGTTAAGTGGGTTTTGAGATATTTGAGGGGTGCTTCAAAGGTTAATCTCACGTTTGTTAAAGGTTCAAATTTCAGTGTTGAAGGGTACTGTGATTCTGACTATGCTACAGATTTGGATAGAAGGAGATCTGTGACAGGTTATGTTTTCAAAGTTTGGGGAAATACAGTTTGTTGGAGATCAAATTTACAGTCTGTGGTGGCCCTTTCAACAACTGAAGCTGAGTACATGGCTCTTTCTTCAGCCGTGAAAGAGGCCATTTGGTTAAAAGGCATTTGCGATGAATTGGGTTTTTCACAAGGAAGTATTAAAATCCATTGTGATTCACAGAGTGCATTGGCGCTTGCAAAGAACTCTGTGTATCACGAACGGACGAAGCATGTTGCTACTAAGTATCATCATATAAGGGATATAGTTGCACAAGGTGATGTTACTCTATTCAAGATTCATACAAGCAGGAATCCAGCAGATTTTTTAACTAAAGCCTTACCTGGGCCTAAGTTTCAGCTCTGCTGCGATCTCCTTAACATCGCTTAGTAGCTTGAAGGCTCCGGGTAACTCCACTGCCAAATGGACCTCTCGCGGAAGGAAGAAATATGTGAACTTAAGGTTAGTTCTTTCTTCCTGTAAAATTGGCAGTAAAATCTAAAAGAATTGAATGGTGAATGAGTTACCCGTGGAGCTTATGAAGCGGAGATGAAGAGTCTCTAGCTTCAGGTGGAGCGTCTGAGCTGAGAATATCAGGGAATAATCAGTTTTTTTTTTTTGGTATATCTCGAATCAGAGGATAACAGCGAGAGTGTACAAATTTGGGTTTTTTGAGAATTACCTGAGTTTGGTCTAGGCAGCAGAAGTGCTGAAGTTTGTTCAGAGGGTAGCTGCAGAGAGGAAGTGGATCTGGGTTTTTTTTTTCTCAGCGATTCCTCACAAGAAGAGTTCACAATCAGGAATAAGCTCTTATAAAAAAAGGTGTGAACCTCAGATTAAGAGTCTTTAAGGTGTTACCTGTATGTGCTCTTCCTCTCGGCGTCGTTTGACAAGGCCGGAGATGCGGTGATGGTTTGGAGAAGTCGCATCGGAGCTCATTATCGAAGAAGAGACAGGATTAGGGTTCGGCTACTTTGTCGGGAGTTGTCTGAAGCCAAAGGTGGAGTTTGTGAGGTCTAATTGGCTACATTCAACGAGTGGGCTTAACGGCCCAGGTCCGACTAATTTGCAGCTGGGCCAGCAGTGATCAGGAATGGCCCAAAAAGAGTTCCAAGCCTGCAGAGAGATTAAGTCGGATAAGGTTTGTTACAACGGAAGAGGATCGTCGTCTCGAACGAAACTTGAAGGAGGTCGAGAGCAATACCGAAGAACGACGAGCTTAGAGAAGCAGATAGAGAGATCGCGAAGTTGATCTAAGGAAGAAGATTGATTCCGTCATCGAGGTCTTCTTCTTCCCAGCTTTCTCTTGAGGATTCGCTTCCTAATCTCTTTCTTGTAAAGCTCAAAGTAGATCGATTCTGTAACAAGAAAGAACCTGTGTTAGGTCCTGTAACTTCGATCGATAGTGAAAGCAGTTGAGGGACTGAGTCTCCCTCCCCTGAGACGTAGCCTTTTACGGTGAACTCAGGGTGACCAAAAATTGTGTTCCGTGTTCTTTAAGGTTTTAGATTCACCAGACTTAGATAAGAAAATCGTTAAGTCATCCTAGTTAATATTCCCAACAGCTAGCTTAGACCATGCACGTTTATCCACTTTTTTTTTTATGAAAATTCGAATCCTATTCAGAGTGGGTGACAGATGAATGAGGTCATGATCACTAAGAAACGGAAGAAATACGCATTTATGTTTATAGGGATAGGGCTAGATGCCTAGATTAGACCATTCTACGAAAAAGGATTCCACAAAGGATTAATCAACTGACAAAGGATAAGTGATCTCGGAAATGGATAGAAACGTTATTTTAGTTTGATAGATATTACGGGACCAAAAGGAGTCATAGACATGGGAATTCTTATCTATGCATCAGTTGCATCCGTGTGTAATCGCCGGAGACGAAGGCTTAGGGTGGACATTTTGAACAAGCACAGCAAATAATGCGAGAATATGAAGCATAGGATATTGGTCTTTGGAATAACGAAAAATAAGAAGATAAATACAAACCCGTATTTGATACTAGAAGCACTTGGATGCATCTCATATGGTGGATTGGGACAAAAGGATGTGCTTCATTCATTCAACTCCAAAATATTTTCTATTTACATCGTTATTGATCCACAGTCTTAAAGGAGAATATATCTTAACGTGTCGTATAAGAGCAGAGCCGTTCCCAGAGATACGAAGTCCGTAAGCGAATATTTAAAAGGCTCTCATCGTATTAAAACTATATAAAATCAATCCAAATTGTATTGAATAAATAATAACTATCATCGTCTCAATCCGAATAAAACCAATAATAAAAACATAATAAAAAAGGATAACAAAACTTAAAACATAATTTTTCTTCCCTTCTTTGCAACGAACTCATTAACCAACTTTTCAAAGTCAACACTTTTAACCAACTCCCTTTCGATAGACAAGATAGCCAAGCCACTCAATCTCTCCTGCGACATACTCGAACGAAGAAATGACTTTATCAACTTCAACTTTGAAAAACTTCTTTCAGCAGATGCAACTGAAACTGGAATCGTCAATAATATTCGATAAGCGATCCATGAGTTTGGATACATATGATCAACGTTCTTCAGAAAGTCTAAGATTTGAATGGGCCTCTTAGTAAAACCTGGTATAGCTTCTCTTAACATTTTTAATTCATAAAAGAGATCATTACCAACAACATCTGAATGCTTCTCATGTGTTAGATAATCTTCAAGTTTGGTACAAGAAGCCATCAAAGTATCATCTTCGCTGACCGCAATTTTGAGACATCAAACAAAAAGCCAAATATTTCTTCATACCTCTGAAATTGTTCAAATCTCGTCTTAAGGGAGTAAAGTGCTTGATCCATAATCTGGATGAAATAGTCAATTCTAAAGCTCTCCTCTGGTGATAATACCACATTTTCTTCGTCTATCTGAGATTTCTCACCATAATGCTGTTTTCTTCTAATGATCCGCTTTGATTTTTTTGGAAATACAGCCTCAATCTCCATAGAATTTGCAATCTTTGTAGCTTCCAACTTTGCTTGCTCGAAACCTGAATTTCTGTACTTTTCAAAATAAGAAACCAGCCCCTTCAATTGTGAGATAGCAATATCAATATCCATGTCTTCTGATTGCAAAATCTTACTGACAATGTTCACAGCAAAAAGAAGATTATACCAAATGACCATGGAAACCAAGAACTCAAAACTTCCAATTCCATGTGTTTCACTTGTTGCAAGACACTCAGCATCGCTCTACTCTTGCGGATCATCACTATTCTCAGCAATGTAAACTAAAGCTTCCATAAGTTTAGGAGTTTGAAATCGTATTGCTTTAACACTTTCAACATGACTTTCCCATCGAGTCTGAGACAAAGGCTTGAGTGTTAGGCCTCCCACCCTATCTTCTAATATTTTCCACCGCTTATTAGAAGCTGCAAAGAAGCAATAAGTTCGTTGAATGATTCCAAAAAACGAAATTGCCTTTGAAGAAGTGCTTGCCATATCACAAAGAGCAAGATTAAGATTGTGACAACCACAAGGTGTATAAAAGGCCCTTGGATTAATCTCAAGTAATCTTTTTTGCACTCCTTTGTGTTTTCCCTTCATATTAGAGCCATTATCGTAGCCTTGCCCCCTCACATCTTCGACTTTCAAATCAAAAGCAACTAACATATCTTGAAGTTCAGAAAAAAGCCCTTCTCCAGTAGTATCATCAACTTTCAAGAATGTTAAGAAAAATCTTCGACCTTAGGTGAACTGGCTGAAACATCTACACACCGAATGACAACAGTCATTTGTTCATGATGGCTAATATCTGGAGTACAATCAAGAATGACAGAAAAAAACTTTGCACCCTGGATTTTCTTGATAATTGTTGCTTTAATATCATTAGATAACAAAGCAATCAACTCATTTTGAATTTTGTTGCTCAGATAATGATAACGAGTTTCACCTTCTTTAACCTTCTAAGATGCTCAATCATCACAGGATCAAAATCAGCAAGCATCTCGATAAAACTTAAAAAGTTCCCATTGCCATCTTCTCCAATCTTTTCATTGCTTCCACGAAATGCTAGATTTTGTTTAGCAAGTGTCTTGACAACAGAAATTATTCTAAGTAATACCTGCCTCCAATGAACTCTCTCTTTATTCATTTCATCTTGAGCATACTTATCAATGGTCTGATTTTTCTGTAGCCGAAACTCTAATTCCACCCATTGTTTCATGCATACAATGTGTTCTCGACCAGATTCATGTTCTTTAAGCCTTTTCAAAATATTTCTCCAATCGCTGAATCCTGTAGATGCCAATTGACCATTGTCACGATCTTTGAATAGCTTGCAACAAAAACAAAAAATTTTGTCCAATGATTTTGAGTAAACTAGCCAACGCCGGTCTTGTTGTTTTCCATCACTCATTTCTCTTGTGTAATAAATATGTGAGAAATGCCTCTTAACTCTGTTTTTTGGAAATTTATAATCAATGGGTAGTCTTTTTGCCGGTCCTTGAACAACCATAAAATCTTTCCATTCATTCCATCCTTTTTTTATGCTTTTCCAGTTTCCAGGATCATACATATCCACAACTCCACAATGCTCCATCATATCATCCTCTTTTTCACATTCATTCTTATCCTCATCCTCATCTTCTATTTCTTTTAAAACCTCTTCATTTACTGCATCCTCTTTTTCATTCAAATTCTCCTCATCCACTGTATTCACATCGTCTTTCTCATTTAAGTCCACTTAACGGTTTTTTTAAGCTGTTCGAAGACATCTGAAAAAAAAAAGTTACAAAAAATTAGCAAAAGAAACAAAAATATGATAGAGTTAATATTGTGTGAGCCAATAGCCCATATATCAGATATTAAACTGATAAAAATAGATACTACATTTTATCTTAGCCTAAAGGCCAAGAAAGGTATAAAAATTATAATACCTAAATCTTTAAATTAAATCTCACCTTTTCCAAAATAGGAAAAAAATATAGAGATTATTGTAAATAGAGAAAAGAAATTATTGTATCTTATTCCAAATAATGAGAGGTATTTATAGTCAAGTCCAGAGTTAGTTATACTAACATTTTACCAATGTGGGAATTTTTTTTAAAAAAAGTTAAAAGGCATCGTGTATGTTAAGCAGCCATTATACTACCATTAATTATTACCTAATTTTTTATTACTTAAACATTAGGGTTTAATCAATTTTTGGGCCTTCGAATTTTTCCATAAAATTTTGGCCCATAGGCCAATGCTTCTTTTCTCTTCACTTAGGCACGAGCCTGTATAAGAGCATGTGCATTAGTGATCTCCTTAGTGGGGATCATGTAGATCAAATGATGTCAATCAAATTCATCACGGATACTTTTAAGTTAGCTATTATTCAATTTTTGGGAATGCATTTTTCAGCATTGGTGAGCTTAATGGGTTTGCTCTTGAGCACTGGATTTTGCTCGAAAAAGTTGGTTGGTCGGAGTTCAAACCCACCAGACAGAGTAGGCATCGTCGGAAAATCCTCTTGGCTTGGGACGTGGTGGAATCCGACGGTGTACCACATCACTATATCTTTGTTCTCTATTTCTCTATTCCTGTCACATTCAGCTACATACTTTTAGCCCCAAAAAATTAATTGTACATATTCATTTGTCTTTTAAATACAAAATGATACATATAACTTGACAAAAAAAAAAATCTTCTCTCTATCGTTGTAAATGATACTCTTTCTCTTTCAGCTCATGTTTTAACTGAACTTTGGAATATATTTGTTGATTTAAAGGTTAATACTGTATAGTCTTAGTCTGTATATATATAACTATTAAAATCATGCAACATAATAAAATATAATTAAAAATTGTATAGAGATAAGATGTATACCTTTGAGACCACACGGCTAATGTATCATCGCCATGGCTCTGGTCGGCGTACAAACCGCCTGCCCAAACCTCCGACCTATTATACAGCGTGATCCACACGTTATAATTGGTGAATGCAGCGCGGATCTGTGGGTAATCATCTTGGGCCAGAAGTGGGCCTGTAGCTGCCCCAGAAAGTATACGGTATCCAGCTTCATTGCCATGCTTAGTTTTTCGGTTAGGGTTAACCACGACTAGCTCCTCAGCCTTTAATCCTAGTTTCACCCGAGCCTCCGCTTCGGTCTTGGCCGTCTTGGGCCTGGTCGTCCAATAGCTTTTTCTTGGAGTGTTAACAGATTTTGCGGTTCTTTTGGTCACGAGTTCGTTACGGACAAAAGAATTTTGGGTACCGTCGATGTCAAGATCGAGACGAAATGTTACAAAATGGTCGTGGTTGACTCCAACAGTATTGTCGGTAACAATTGTCCCCTGGATGTCCTCTTCTCCAATCTCTGATTTGTGAATATATTCCACCGGTTTAACTTCTAGAACACCGGTTAAGCCGACCTAGGGATATTAAATATAGTTTACTTAGAGCATTTTGAGTTAATGGAAATCCAAACTGAAATCTAGTACATACACAAGACATGATCAATAATTATTTTTTGTATCACATTGTGATAACAAAATTGAATAAACCGAATTTTAAATTTGTTATATAAAAAAGATGTTTTTTTTTATATAAAAAAATATGTTTTATGTGGAATGATTGTATCACTTGAAAGATTACTTCTTAGCCGACCAAAAAAATTTCATATTTCTATTGGTTAAATATTGTTTTAACCAAAATGGAACCAACCGAAACTTACCGTACCAGTATATATGTTGGGCCGAAATTTTAAGCCCATTAAAGTTGAAAAGGAAATGGTGAAGAGAGGAAATGGGATTTGTCCCACATCGACTATTCAGGGAAAAATGCTCTAGTAGATATTAAGAGCTGTTTCATACATATTCGAATAATATGTGAGAGATAAAAGGAAGTTTCACGCGCGCGCCGCCACCCCCAAGCGGTGCTGGATGCAGATTGTGTTGGTCGAATGGGCCTATGGCAAATATTTATTTTGGGCCATATTTTTAGGAGCGTCTGGTCAACGATTTTAGGTTAACTTTCTGTATTATGTTTTTGATTCAGTCAAAAGAATATTGGATATTCATTATCCCTACAAAAACGTAACAGATTGTGATTAATCACAGATTGCTGATTTTTCGCCTTTGACTACGCTAAATTTATGGCCGTGATTCGTGTTAACTTACAGATTTTTTGGGATTTTTGGAGACTGCTCAAGTATCTTCCTCCGCTATATATATGACCTCTTCTCTCATTTTTCAGACCTTGCACCTCTCATTCTCTTCTTAGAAATTTTCGCATTAGTCTCTCTCCCTCTCTTTCTTTATTTTTCGAAAATATAGTAGAACTAGTTCGTTTAGATCCATGTTTCTTAGTGCTATTGAAAACGGATAAGTTTGGTTGTATCCTGCGACTCTTGGATCACAATAATCCGTTGCACTACATGCGATTCAAAGAGTTAAGGAAAGAGATCATAGTCTCACCTCTACCGTTTCTCTTTTCCTTATCGTTTATTTTCTAAAACTCATATTTCAATTGCTATTTCGTAGTGTTTAATATTTTTGGTCCTACAATATATTTCTATTGTTTACCGAATGAAGCAAGAAAACTAAACTGCATTCCCCAAAAGAAAAAAAAAACTAAACTGAATGATTGGAATGAATGGCCAATATGTAACGAAGTAAAAATTTTGGCACAAAAAAAAAAAAAACAAAAGAAATACCATGTAACGAAGCAAAAGTCGAGAATTCGGATCTTATGGATGTGGTTGGATCATGATTTGATTTTTTTGTCATGTTCCTTTTTTTTAACCTGATCTTCTTTTTGTCATCGTTCAATTATGATTTACGTTATCCATGTTGGTAGTGTACTAGTATCTAATGAACAAACGAATAATGCATAGTAGTCATATACAATAGACAAGGGCGAGATAGGAGTGTTTTACCCCTATTTTGATGGAACCACTAGGCTTGAACTCATAGTCAACTATGTAGTCGTAGTTCCCCACGGTCGTCACGATTCGGGCTATTAGACTTACGTCCGGTCTAACCTCAGTAATCTGCATCCAACATCATATATTTTAATATAAATCATGTATTATATCATACTATATATATAATGTTGTGTTATTATATAACATCATAAATATATGTTTAATTACTTCTAAGTTTGGGATCTCAGCTTCTGTATGTCTCCACATGATGTCTCCAGCATATTTCTCAAAAATGCACATAACATTAGGGATTTTCGTGGGAGTTCCATATTGACCCGCAAAAATTCCATCCATAAACACCGCACCTGCTGGACAATCGGTGTACGGTTTAAGGGACACGGCACATTTACCGCAACCGAAATCCCCACAATCAAAATAGGTAGCAAAATACCAATCATCACTTGGATCCATGTAAGGTATGAATATCTCTGACAAATGGCCTTTGTATAGAACTTGCCGGTATTTGTTCACGTCCATGTCAAAAATGGATGCAAGAGAGATTATGATACCAGCTCGAACGTCAAACGACAAATGGAATTCCCAATTTGCCCATCTATTTACCACCATAGGTTGTATGAAATTATTATGAAAGTAGTAAAATAAGTTGTATGAAAGTAAAAGGTGGTGAAAGTATTACATAAAATCATAGATCGAGTTCTGAAAAAAATGAATTAAAACAGTCAAATATCATGAAAAACTAGAGTATAAGTATGATATCTAAAGTATCTAAGTGGGGATAGGAGGAAATAAAAGTTTGGAATCACGTAAATTTTAGAACCACACATGAAAGAAAACAATAGAGTTAGGATATATATTCCAAATAGAAAAGTCTGAGACAAACTTATTGTATATGGATCCTCAACTCACAGAACTTTCAAATTTAATTTTCATTTTCTTTCTGACAACACATGTTTAAGATGGAAAAAAAATGAGAACGAAAAAAAAAAAAACAAAATTTTACCCCAAAAAAATTCAGGGAACTTGACTCTTTATGATGACACTTGACAGCTTTTAAAATTTTAATTTTCATATATAACATAATTATGTTGGCAAAATCTGATCTATAACGGTGTTTGTGGTGAACGAGAGAGAGAGAGAGAGAAAGAGAACCATAAGTGATAAGCCATAACTGTGTATCATATTTACCTCACGATGTGTCCATCGACGTTAAATCCTGGACCGTCCGGTTGCAAAACGACGGCATTTTGGAGCGTCGGTCCAAACGGCGGCTTAAGCTTTGATAAACGGTACTCCTTTCCGTTAGCCTTAGGCATAGTAACAGTTAACCTATCCTTAAACTCCGTTACCTTCATCACGTCAAGATTAACGAGTATCGTCATTCCTTCAATAGGTCTAAGATACATATTAACGCTGCCGTCAAGATAAAACGGCAACATTCTAACAACTCTCTCTGTCTCGGCCTCACTCTCACCGTACCATCCGATCGTTGACGTCGTGAACACAATCTCCGAAACGTTTAAGCCGCGTTTCGTGACCGCGTCATGAAACGGCTTGAACTTGAAAACAAGCTCGATGGCTGCTTCTTGCTCATAGCTTGAGAGCATAGGGTAACCATTGCCTACGTGGATCTTGTCCGAGACAATGGCTCGAGAGGAAAAGTCAACGACGATCTCTCGGGACTTTCCGTTGTCTCTAGCGATGACGAAGGCCTGACGTGGCGGTGGTTTGACGGTGTGGTTCACTGATGAGTGCCACGACAAGACTAGAGATTTGTCGGGTTCGTTAAGACCAACGTATTGAAAAGTAAACTTATGGTTCGGACCAATAGGATATGATTTGTTGATGATGGTTCGTACGAGTTTGAGTTCGGTCTCGGTCAAGGGATCGAATGGGTGACCCGGTGGAGCCGATCTTGACGATGAACTTGCGAAAATGAAAGAGACGAAGATGAAAATGGTGAAGTGAAGTGGAGTCATAGTGTTCTTGGTGAACTATTTATTGTTTTATTTGATGAACTTGGTTTATGCTCAAACTTTTTAGGCATTTATGTATCCTTAGTGAGATTGAAGTTACGGAAACTAGGACAAATAACCAATAGAAATTTGTAAAGTAACCTTTAAAAAATTGACTATGACATTTTGTGTTTACCTTCTCTCATTATTTTTCTTCTTTGTTCTTCATTTTTTTTTACCTTTCATTTTATTTGTTTATGAAAATATAATGATTCACTTGAGATCAGACTGAAAAAATTGTAGAGTTTATTTTCTAATTTTGATACTTATATAAGTCATTTTTGGGATATTTAGAGTCCATGAGGCTGCTTGGTATAAACTTGAAGGCTTTCACTGAATTTAATAGTTTTTAAAATCCATAATTATCCAAGCACACCCTTTAAGTGTTTTCAAGTCCTAAATACCTCCTAAAATTTCTCATAGCATAACCTCCTTCTTGTTCATGCGCGACTTTTATTTTTAAGAATTTGTGGTAGATAACAACGTTACTATTCATAATTTGCTACATAGGAAAAACTACTATTCAAGTACTATTCAAGTACTGTAGAATTTTCTTTAATACATTTCTACCCTTATACACCCATATATATTGTTCTCTCTCTTACTCTCTCGCCTTTCTCTTTTTTTCCTATACTACAATTTGAAGTCTAAACAACAACGACGGAAACAACAGTTCATCTCACTCTCTCTCATCTATCTCTTTTTTTCCTGTACTCAAATATTCCAATGCCTCTGCTCAACTATTGTTCTATGTGCTCTAATGGTGTAAAAGACTGTTTTTTTAACTTCTGCAATATGAGTTTATTCTAGTTTAATTTCAATTTCTCCAAGAAAACTATAAAAATTGATCTTATCTAAATCAAAGTTATTTTAATTTCGTCTCTTCTCTTAAATTATGTATCTGCTTACGTAAATTAAAAATTATCTTTCTTCTCTAAAATTATAGATCTGAGACTGTGAGAGAGATTGTTGAAGACGGAGATCTCAATGAATTCTGTTGGAAAAATATTAATTTGAAAGTTAACAATCAACAATTTCATTACTCCGTTAAATAACATATTAGAGATATTTTTAAATGTTAATACCATCCAATAAATATTTTAACATATCCAAATAATATATAGCTGGATGATATATGATGGTTATATTTGAATCTGAAAGCTGCACACACTCCAAATTATCTTTGAATTTTGAATTAAGTTATTAAAATGAGTGTTAGATTGCTAATATATTTTATAGAGGATTACAATTTATTTACTATACCATATAAATATTTTGATATATCTCTAATATACTACTTAACATGTTAACTATATTATTACATAATATAGATTTAAATTAATATTCGATAAGCCAAATATAGCAACTGAAATTAAACACTCTAAGAAATTATATAGTTTTATAATATGTTATGTAATTGTATAACTTATATGTTAACATGTATTAGATTATAAGAGCGCGCTAAAGAATTATTTAGACTGCTAAAGTTTAATGTAGCTGTATAACATATATGTTAACATGTTCTGATATAATCAGTTAACGAACCAAATATAGCAATTCAGATGTGTCAAATAATGCAAAAATCTTTTTTATTTTTATTTTTAAGAATGCAGAAACTTATAATGCTAACAAAATATGTAGTTTGATAAAAAGTTATGTAATTGTATAACTTATTTGTTAAGTAAAGAAGAATGATGAGAGAGAAATTCCATTAAAAAATACTCGTTACAAAAGAAGAAAAGGGTAAAGAGTAATAACATTCTCGACAGTGTAGGACCAATGTCACACCAATTTACTGTTTTTCCTATTTTGCCAATTTTGAACAGTATTATGATTTTCTAGCAAATTAACTCTTTATTTTTAAATTAACAAAATATGCCTTTTTTTAAAGTGTCAATTTTATTTTTAAAAGCTAAAGTTTATAAAGTCCCTCTTTTAAAGTGACTGTAAGAAGTCACATGTTCATATAAATATGATCGGTTGCTACATAAGCTCTAAAATTATATGGTTGCATTTGCATATGCCAACTCAGTTCAAAATGACAAAAATATAATTTGCTATTCCTATCTAGGTTTATTCTATTATACATAGATAGACACTTATTAATTGTTGTTTCAAATCTGGAGTATAGCAATCATTTTATTGTTTCTCATGTATTAATAGTTTATTGATGAAATATCAAATATTGTACAGTAAGATTATATACATTCGCATGCAGAACAGCGTGTGCGTCTACATTTAGAATTCTTTCTGTATCGATGCTATTTTGTCAAAAAAAAAATGTTCCATATTGTATGTGAAATAGAGATAGACCGCTGGTGTGAATAGAAAATAAAATAGAAAATGTTTTCAAATAAAATAGTTGTCGTATGAACCTTCTATCCTTGTTATATCAGAGTAACTGAGTAACACAAAAAGGAATTTATAACTTCTATTAACATTCAGATTGATTTCTATCAACATAAACACATAAGGGAGTAAATTAATTCAAGTTGACTTGCTAGAGCATAGCTTCAATATCTTGTTGTTTTGTTAGATTGCAAGAGGTGTAGCTTGTGGGAAATTGAACTGTTGCTTTGATGGTATATTCTTTTCGATAGAATTGTAGACAAAAAAAAAAGAAAGAATTGTTGTCTC
Organism: Eutrema salsugineum; assembly: GCF_000478725.1. Classification (NCBI taxonomy): domain Eukaryota; kingdom Viridiplantae; phylum Streptophyta; class Magnoliopsida; order Brassicales; family Brassicaceae; genus Eutrema; species Eutrema salsugineum. Next base: position 3,470,215 of record NW_006256612.1, read on the forward strand.
GGTTGGAATGGACTTCTTTCTTGCGTGTTCTGCTGAATACATAGATATGGGTTTTTGGAGTTTTGACATTGGTGTTTGATAATAGAAATTCGATGGTTCCCATATTTTGGTTGAA
>NW_006256612.1:3470684-3490684 GCF_000478725.1 Eutrema salsugineum
TTACTCGAGGAGGTGTGGAGGAACTAACACAGGGCCTGTTGAAAAGCAGATTTACACTGCAGTGGAATCAGGTACTCGATATAATCACAACACCAGAAAGGGATAAGACCACTATCTTCCTTCTCAGGTATTCTTTCCAAATCGCAATTCACTCCATTTGGAGAGAAAGGAATAATAGACGACATGGAGAGGAACCTTTGGCAGCAGGGATTTTAGTGAAGATGATCGACAAAAGCATCAAGAACCAGCTTTGCTCGATAAGGAATGCTGGGAGACTTGATGTGACATCCCGACCCGTCCTCCTTTTAGGAACCGAACGCGGACCGATGATATCAATCCTAACTCCCCCAACCGCCCCTCCCAGTGAGTCCAACGCCCTCTCTTTAGGTCCGTTGGCCCAACGCCTTCTCCAGGCCCGTTAGCCCACTATTGTCCGACGGTCGGGAGTCGTTAGTTCGGAAGGCTCGTAAGACTTGTTTATTGTCCCTGCAATCACCACATGATCTTTCCCCGTGCTTTATCCTCACTTGCACGGTACCGCATAGTACTTCCCGGTAAGTCACCCATCCTGAGATTACTCCAGCATCAGCACGCTTAACTCTGGAGTTCTTTCGGCACACTTGACCGGAAAAGATAAGTGCATTTTGTTGACATAGGTAGCCAAATCAATTCTTATAAGCCTTTTCACATATACCGGAAATCGGGATGTTACAATTCTCCCCGACTTCCAAGGAATTCGTCCCCGAATTCTCCCTCTACTCACAGAGTGCTCGTGCACCAGGATCGTTCACCCTAGACGGTGTGAGGCCACATGACTCCACACACGTGGTCGAGTGTCGGCTCTGATACCACTTGTGACATCTCGACCCGTCCTCCCTTTAGGAACCGAAAGCGGACCGGTGATATCAATCCTAACTCCCCCCAACCGCCCCTCCCAGTGAGCCCAACGCCCTCTCTAGGCACGTGGGCCCAACGTCCTCTCTCTAGGCCCGTTGGCCCAACGCCCTCTCCAGGCCCGTTAGCCCACCACTGTCCGACGGTCGTGAGTCGTTAGTTCGGAAGGCTCGTAAGACTTGTTTACTGTCCCTGCAATCACCACATGATCTTTCCCCGTGCTTTATCCTCACTTGCACGGTACCGCAGAGTAGGTCACCCATTCTGAGATTACTCCAGCATCAGCACGCTTAACTCTGGAGTTCTCTCAGCACACTTGACCGGAAAAGATAAGTGCACTTTGTTGACATAGGTAGCCAAATTAATTCTTATAAGCCTTTTCACATATACTGGAAATCAGGATGTTACACTTGAGATACAAAGACGGTCTACAGATTTGGTTCTCGACAAGAACCGATTAGAGTGACAAAAACATAGAACTGCTCTTTCGCTTGATTTTTTTTTTCCAAAAAAGTTGTAAACAAAGTCTGTTTTTATTTTTGAATATAGTTTAATATTAAATTCAAAAAAATAATTGTCGTATTTATATCATAAATGATAAGATAGTTATCAATCGGTCACCAGAGCTGTACACTTCGGAGTGGTGGTGAGTTTGATGGGTTTGGTCTTAAGGACAGGATTTTGCTCGAAAAAATTGGCTGGTCGAAGTTCAAAGCCACTAGATAAAGTAGGCATCGTCGGAAAATCATGTATTTAATAGAGTATTCTTTAATAAATCGTCGGAATATCTGTCCCCTTCACCGGCTTTGAACTAGAATCACATACTCTTCGTAAGGACGTCTCTTTTCTCTGTAAACATTGAACCTCTCTGGGACTCCCTGACATCGACCAAACATTCTATCTCTAGTCGTTTCCTGGCCGAGACCACCTCAAATCTCTCATCTCTTCCATAATATTCACCATAAACAGCCTCTCAAACTCTGTTGAAAAAAAAAACAGCCTCTCAAACTCTATATACTTTGTGGATTCATTTATTGTCTAGGCCCAAAGTAACTTACCCGTTTTATCTTGTTTTCTGGTTTTCTCAGAACGTGCCACCATAACTGTGGCCCTTATCTCTCTTGTTTACTGACTTGAGCATCCAGGCGTCTTTGGAAGACACCATCCAATCATTTTTCTGGACACTCAATTGCGAGTTCTGTAAGTAGATTGTTTCCCCCAAAAAAAACAAAAACCCTGAAACAAAAACCAATTTATTTCAAAACACGATATTATTTTCTCGAAATATTACAATTCAATAGCAAGTATATGAAATACATATCAAATGATATGAGCTTGTTAGTTTTTTTTTTTTTTGTTCTAAATGAGTATGTTAGTTAATAATCGTTGCCAGGAGTGCAGTTTCTAGCTGTGGTGAGTTTGATGGGTTTGGTCTTAAAGACATGATTTTGCTTGAAAAAGTTGGTCGGTCGGAGCCCAAAACCAACAGACATAGTAGGCATCGTCGAAAATCTTCTTGGCATGGAAGTTGGAACGTGGTAAATACCACATCACTATATCTTCTTGTCGGATAATTGTATATTATTCTCACAACCAACACTCGATCTTAAGGGAGATGGCAACACCAGTAAGCAAACGAATGAGTTAATAACTTTGCGCATTTTTATACGGATTTATAGAATCAAATGTTTTTTTTTCTGGTCTAATTCAACAGTTGTAAACGGATGTGGTATTTTGAAAATATCCAGTGTGTTATGGCACTTTTCCAAAATTTTATTTTTTAGATTATCTCTAAAATCTAATCTTATCTCAAGGTTGTTTTTATAATTGAAAGAATAAAAGTTATTTTGTAAATTATGCAAAACAGAACTTTTATTGCGAAGTAAAAAATGATTAATTCTTGATGTTATACCTAGTTCAATTCCTATTGTTTCATCACCAAAATAAAAAAAAGCTATCTGCTTTAATTAGAAAAATATACTTACTTTACTAAATATAGTTTAATAACTGATAAGTTGATATTATATTGTTCCTATTTGTCTTTAGGAACTAGAAAGTAAAACATTTCCAGAAAAAAAAAATTTAGACAGATAATTGAATAACTAAAAACTAAATAATATCCGCGATCACGCACATAGTGAAATAATTTATTATAAAACTTTCATGTAATTTCAAATACAAAACTATTATATTTCTTGGTGAAATTATTATCCGATATTTGAGATTCGCTTGTATATATATGCTAAAACATGTAATAATTTTTATCAATATAATAATTATTTTTAATTATTTTCTAAGTTACAATAATTTTATTTAGTCAACTTTGAGATTATTGAGATATTAAATATTTAACAACTTAATTTTTTTATAGTTTCACAAAAACATTAAAGTACTTAACACCTTAATTTTTTTTACTCTAATACTTTTTCATTTTGGTCATTTTTATCACATATTTTGGTGGTCTCTACTCATGTTTATAGTCGAATTAAAACTTTTAAATATATTTTCATTCATAAAGTAGATAATTTATGTTAGTTTTAAGAAATTTAAATCTTATGCGAGAAAAAAAAATAGAAAATGCATTTTATGTATGTTGATGATATGATGATTTGATATAAGGAATAAAATGATTAAAATATTTTAAATAGTTTAATTAGAAGACATAATAGGAGGAGAGAGAAATAAGAGAAAGTAAAATTGATTTAATTTATGATTGGTTTAATAAGATATATAAGTAAATTTTAAACACTTTAACGACATAAAAATATAAATATTTTAATAATTTTACTTATTTAGAAAAAAAATTAGAAAATGCATTTTATTTATGTTGATGATATGACGATTTGATATAAGGAATAAAATGATTAAAATATTTAAAATAGTTTAATTAGAAGACATAATAGGAGGAGAGAGAAATAAATAGAAAGTAAAATTGATTTAATTTATGATTGGTTTAATAAGATATATAAGTAAATTTTAAACACTTTAACAACATAAAATATAAATATTTTAATAATTTTACTTATTTATATATATATATGAGAAGCTCTCTGGAGTTGATACATCATCATGGATTTCCTGTAAATTACACATCGATATAATATTAGATTCTTATAAGCATTCCAAACAATTATCTTTAGTGCTAACTGAAAGTAAATGAATAAGAGAAAACATAATTTTCAATAATAACAGTTATGCTAACACAAAAACTATAAGTATCATTTTTATCGGCTTAAGCTTATATTCATTTGAAAAAGAAAAAAAAATAGAAAAAAATTGTTTGCATAAAGAGAAAACAAAAGACGGATTAGTATCAAGAACAATAGTTCCATATAGACAAAACATAGCTACAGTTGCATTTATGGTGCACCTGGTGGAGTGCGGTGTCCGATGCCTTGGCTAGGACCTGGCAGAGTGGGTCGAAAAGCATTTTGCTCTATATTCTTGATTTCGAATTGATCATTTGGGGTTGATGTTGGTGACTGATCAAGAGTATTAAGTGTACCAAACACTTTGAGTGATGTTCGGGTAGCCATTGTAGTTTCAAAATGTAAATGTAAAACAAGAGAAAAAAATAGAAACAGAGTTAAAGACGCGATAGAACAACCATGTTTCATCACTATGCTATAACACTTAAAACTTCAGATATTAAAACCTAAAACTCTTTATCTTTCAAATGTTAAAACAATTTGAAGAAATGATTTGAGTTTCTTGTACACATGGTGACATACTTATATGGTTTCTCTTTAAGATAATATTAATATTTTGAATCAATTTTAGTTAAGAATCTTATTTTGCCTCCTTGGTAAGATACTCATTAAATATCTCATCAATATATTATTATTTATATTTAATATATTTATAGTTTAATTTACTAAAAATCTTATGTTAAATTTTATTCTAAATTAGAGAAAATGTGTTTCAGACATATCAAATTACATCAGAAATATATTTAATTTTATAGATAAGTTATATTTATTTATAATATCTGTAATATTAAAAATATTAAAACCCTAATACTAACAAGCTTAATAGCAATATTTATAAGGCAATACATTATAAGTAATAACTCTAAAGTTTTTGTTTCTCTTAATTTACAATTAAGCATAAAATTACATAGTGTAAACTTATAATAAATAAAATTTAATCTGTTAGAAAACATAGATAACTTTTAAAACAATGGTCAATGATATAACTAATTTGGCTAAAAAATTAATTTTTAGTAAAAAACAAGAAAAAATATGTTTTTTTCAAATCTCAGATTCATCTTAAATTTATATTATTGTATTAAATTAAATATGACTAATTTATAGTAACCTTAACTATTATTGATTAAAATTAATTTTAAGATATGCTCATACATAATAGAATTTGATAGATATATCATTTAAAAAAGAATTTAAAATTATTGATATTCAAAGGTTTGATATTTGATTTGAAGAAATTTTATAGTAAAACAATATCTACTTTTTTTAATACCACAAAGAAAAATTACTTGAAATACCATTAAGATATTTTTTTTTTCAAACATAGCATTACTAACTTTTTATTTCCAAAACTACTAATATATGATTTTTTTTTTACACAAATACCACAAGCACTAAAAACGATTTTCAAGGGTTTATAATTTAAATATTTGGGTTTAGGTTCACTATTTTGGGTTTCAGGTTTAATTATCGGGTTTAGAGGGGTTTAGGATTTAATTTTCAGAGTTAAAAGTTAAGTTTTCGTTTTGTTCTATTTTAGGAAAAATAGTGTTTGTGATACTTTCGGTATGAAAAAATTAGTGATGATATGTTTGGAACAAAAACTCATATTAATGATATTTTTTAAATCGCCCACAAAAATTAGTTTTGAAAAATTTGATATATAATTATATAAGTAATTATTATTTAAAACTGAGGAATAAATAATATCTCAAAAGATGGACTTAGGACTATTGAATATTGTTCTTGGGCGATTTTTTAAAAAAAATCATTAAATGAGATTTTGTTCAAAACAAAGTGATTTTGTTTTCGAAAGAGGTTACCTCCATTTTGATGGAACCACTAGGTTTGAACTCGTAATCAACTAAGTAGTCGTAGTTCCCCACAGTCGTCACCATCCGGGCAACAAGACTAACGTCCAGTCAACATTTACGCAACTTTAAACCATGCTTTTCATATAATAATATGATATATTATAATATGATATCAATATAATTATTACTTATAAACCGGGAATGTCAGCTTCAGTATGTCGCCACAAAATGTCTCCAGCAAATTTTTCAAAAAAGCACATAATTTTTCAAACAGAACCTGCAGGACAGTTGGTGTACGGCTCAAGTGACACGGCGGATTGGCCGCAGCCAAATTCACAACAGTCAAGATAAGTGATGTAGTAACAATCCTCACTTGGATCCATGCCAGTCTTTGTTTATGTCCATGTCGAAAATAGATGCGAGAGATATGATCACAAGATCGGCTCAATCATCGAATGATAAGTGAAACACTACAAGAGAACAAACATTTTCCAACGGTTTGTTACGACGGTTTTAAAAACGTCGTAACTTTGTGACGCTTATACGACAATTTTACGATTATTTATAAAATTATCGTAAAATTGTCGTATAATATGATCGTCGTATAATCGTCGTATAATTTACGAACACTTACGACGACTATACGACGATTTTATTGAGGAATTGACTTTGATGTAAAATCGATTTAAAATCGATATAATTATACGACGATTTTATGACATAATATTAATATTATGACGTTTTTAGTCGAAATACAAAAGTAGTTGAACCGCATTTTAAACATGTCCACCTACTTATATACTTAGAAATTTTTGTCGTGAAGTCATCGTAAAAACGATGGAAATTGTTGATTTTGTTGTAAAATTGATGCAATATTCTGTTGTAAAATCGTCATAAAGCTGAAAAAAATTCCTATAAATACATCTTCATTCCACAAGTCATGCATATCAATCAAACACAACAAATAAATAACACAGAAAACAAATACAGAGAGTCTATTTCATCATGTCTATTTATGAGTTGAGAAGCTGAATGTATATGCCTAAAGATTCAAACGGGTCGTTATCAAAAGTATTCAATGACGGGTTAGAAATCTTCATATATCAGACCACAAATATGGAGAGAACCAAAGAAAGCAGAAAGATGTATTATCTTTGTCGGAAATGCAAGAATACGAGGTATATTCTGATTAATACTGTGTGGGCGTATTTACTAAATAGAGAGTTTATGCCGCAATATTATAGTAGGTTTATAGTCTTGGTCTACCTTCTGAGATAATACAAATGTTTGTGTTGATAACTGTATGATTTTTTGGAAAGATGATGATAAGCTACAAGAATGTCGATTTTGCCAAAAACCAAGATACAGGCAGCAAACTTGTGGATGTAAAAGGATATTGTACCAACAGATGTGGTATCTTCCTATAACTGATAGGTTGAAATGACTCTATTAATCTTAAAGGACAGCTGCATCGATGAGATGGCATGCAGAACATACACAAGTAGATGGAGAAGTTAGTCATCCGTCAGATGCAAAAGCGTGGACACACTTTAATGCGGTACACCCAGACTTTGCTAAATTCAAGCAAAATGTCTATCTTGGTTTATGCACTGATAGTTTTAGTCCATTTGGTATGCCTGGTAGGTAATATTCTTTATGCCAGTTATTCTGACCCCATATAACCTTCTTTCAGATATGTGCATGCAAAGATAATTTTTTTTCTGAATATTTTGGTCCCATGTCCCAATCATCCAAATCTCTCTCTCGATGTATTTTTGTAGCCACTCATACATGAGTTGAATCAGTTGTGGTATACCGATGTTCGAACATATGACTGTTCGAAGGGGAAAAAATTTACAATGCGAGCTGTGCTTATGTGGATAATAAGCGATTTCCCTGCATACGAGATGCTATCAGGCTGGACTACACACAGGAAGTTATCTTGTCCTTATTATCTTGATCGAACTGATGCATTTCAGCTAAAACATGGTAGGAAAACCTGCTGGTTTGATTGTCACCGCAGGTTTTTACCGGATAATCATCCATATCGGAGAAAATCTCTTTAGGAAAAAACAAAGTTGTATGTGTACCTCCACCCATATATCTAACAGGTGCAGAGAACAAAATTGTATGTGCAAGTCGAGCTTTGGAGGGGGCAGAGGATACGACAACTCGTGGAGGAAACTGGCACACTCCTGCAAATATATATGCCTGATGGTTATGAGTTTCATCATAATTGGCACAAGAAAAATATTTTTTGGAAACTTCTGTATTGGAAATGTAATAACCCGTTCAAGAGATCAGGACGCGGTCAATGAGAAAGCTTAGAAAATCTAGGAAGAAGCTGAGGTTAATGGTCAAGAGCTTTAAGTTTTAGCTATAGAAATTAAGTTTTTGTCTAAGGTAGTCGCGCGGGTGGATCGGTGGGTCGTTTCGGTTCGATCGGAAGTTCGGAAATGGATTGGTCAGCAGCTTGACTCAGCAACTTGACTCAGCAGCTTGACTCAGCAGCCTGCTTGCCTGCTTGAGCAGCTTAAACACACGCCATACATGCGCCGGGACACACTTTCCATGCACCGGGAAACGCTCTGCACACGCTAGACACATTCTCCATGTGCTGGCGCACACCAAGCATGACACAGCAGTTCCATGTCCTGCTTCACCTGCTTACGCCTCCACACGCAAGCACGACGCAGCTGTTCGTGAATCTTTTCTGCAAGCACGACACAGCTGCTCGGGAATCTTTTTAGATTCTCCATCTTTTCCCTATAAATAGAAGCTTTAGGATTTAGTTTTCAGTATAGAAAATAACAGTGAAGCTCTGCTAGAAAGGTTTCGGCAACCGTGACCGCCGTCGACCACCGCGAACCCCCGCGTGAGGCGTACTCGGGTAGCTAGTCGGGAATAGTCAGGTAGGTCGTTTTAGTTCGAAGTCACTTGTCTAACCTAGTTTTTTGTCCTGAATCCAAATCTGACCTTTGTTTGGCCCGGTTCTGCTCGGATCTCTATAAAAATTAAGTTGTGTAGGTGAACGGAGAGGTTATCCGTAACCATAAGAAACCGTTATTGTCTTGAAAGGCCAAGGTGAGTCTCGGTTTGGGTTGTTTTTTGTTTGACTGCAAAGCAAGTAGGGATATATATATATATATATATGTATATTGCGTGTTGCATTGCGATGTGAATCCGCGGCACGTGCAGTAGCACATATTTTTGTGTCGTGCGGATGAGAGATGTGAGTTTGATGCCATGTGACCCTTCCTGAGTTGATGATGTGAAATCCCGGGTCGATGAGTGATGCATGAGAGAAGACAGTCGCGACTTTTTAGCCTGTGTGGCTAGGGTTCGATTAGTGCAAAATGTGAGATTTTTCTTTGTGCGGGACTGGTCAATGGCATCCGAGAGATTTGGCATTTGGGTGTATATTGGGTGTATGCATATATATAAGTATGTCAAATGTACTTGTTATTGATGTTGCGTGGTGCATGCTGTGTGAATTATCAGGGTTTATGGGGTTGCTTGAACGGTTAGGGGGAACCGAACTCACTAAGCAATTAGTGCTCACGACTCTTCTTGTTTTGCAGGTGACCATAGAGGGTAGCCAATTGGGACAAGAGAAGTTTAGGACCGTTGGTGTAGATTTCATGCCTTTTGCAAAAGTAAGTATGATTTAAGTTGTTTTCAGTATCATGTTTTCTTAAGGCTCCCATTGTATAACAAACAATGTAGTAAAATTATGTTTTATAAAAGCTCCGGTTTTCGAATGATACTAGTCTTTGTCTGAGACTAACGAACTACCGGGCACATCTCAGGTTGAAAAGCTGGGAGACGCGTTCGGTAGGAACAGCGTGTGCGGACGTCGACCTTAGGCTCTTGGACGTGCATGTTATTGTTTGATTGGTGCACGGCTAAGAACCTCGAGCCATCAGTCTGTGCACGCAACAGTAACACAATCGATCCGGTTTGGGTTCGAACGGTCGTCCGTGCATGTTCTTGTTTGATTGTTGCGCGACCGGTCATTGCACTCGGATCTAGATCGAGTCGGGGGTGTTACAGGAAAGATATCAGCTCAGACACAATCTTGATGTCATGCACATTGAAATTTTTTTTTTTGTTTTATAACATCATGCATACAGTTATGAATGTGTCTGGAAGAACTAAAGACAATAGTAAATCAAGATTGGATTTGCCTGATTTATGCAACAGAAATGGGTTGCACCTACTGAGAAATAGGATAGCACCGGTTCCAGTATTTTAGTTGGGTGCAGAACAGAAGTCAGCATTGTTCAAATGGATTTCACCTGACGTGAAATTTCTTGATGGGTTTGTTTCTAATCTTTCTAAATCTGTTGAGAAGGGGGTAATTTTTTTAGGAATGAAAAGTCATGACTACCACGTGTTTATACAACGATTGCTTCCATTTGCATTTAGTGAACTACTGTCCAAAAATATCCATGAACCTGTTGCGGGTACGTAAATTATTTTAAATAAAAATTATATATCTATAAATATATTCCATTAATAATATGTATATATTATAAATTTAATATTACATATATATATATATATAGCGTTGATGTTATTTACATATATATATATATATATATATATATATATATGTACACGAACCTTGTCAGATGATGTAATAGCACAGCGGACAACGAATATACTAACCTTGTTGTGCAATTTAGAAAAGATATTCCCACCGTCATTTTTGATGTTATGGAACACCTTCCCATTACTCATCTCCCTCACGAAGCAGAACTAGGTGGACCGGTACAATACATGTGGATATATCTTTTTGAACGTTTCATGAAGCATCTTAACGGTAATGTCAAAAACCTAGCTAAAGTTGAAGGGTCAATTATGGCGGGAAGTTTAACGAAAGAAACTTCGCACTTTATTTCGTACTATTTTGCACCAAAAGTATAAACACGTAAAAGAGCTCCCCGGCGATACAATGATGGCGGAGTTGGCCAAATATATGCAGTTGAGGGTGTACCTGACATATTCTCAACGATTGGACGTCTAAGTGGAAAAGTTAAGGAAGTTTGGTAGTCAGATGAAAAAGATTATCACAATGCACATTCTTACATTCTGCTCTGCGAGGAGTTGGCATTGTACGAGGTACGTATTATAACTAAATTTATATATTTTTTTTGTTTTTATTGATTTATACTAAATCAAAATTGTGATTGAATCTATCGTTGAAACGAAAATATAAAATTGATATTCGTTCATAGATAATATGTGCGATCCATTTATTAATACAATCTTTCATCAAAGTTAAATTTAAATTAAAGTCGATTATCACTATTTAAAATATCCATCTATGCTTTTTGATGTCTAAAATGCTTGATTGATTTGTTTTTTTTTTTATGAAAATCAATCCATAATTTCATCCCTAATTACTCCTTATACAATTGCAAACAAAATTTATGTGTTCCCTATGATTCGTGTATAATGTAAATCAAGTAGAAATAAATATTTTTACAATTATAAAATTTGTATACTTAAGCAAGCATGGCTTTAATATCAAAACACAAACTGTAGTTGCATTTCGAAACATAAAAATAGATAAATTCATATGTATGTTTAAACATATTCATTTCAAAAATTGGGACGGGATATCACAGAAAAAGGACATGAACATGTAATTCAGGTAATGAAAAAATTACTCAGTTATGAGTAACTCTGAATACTAAAACGTACAATTGTCAATGAGAGAAAACCGGTATTGGTCCTACAACCACACATTCTCTAAGGTTTTTTGTTGGCTTTAATCTTTTTTTATAATCATTCTAGCCACGAGAACATGATTAGCCAATGAAATTAGTATCAGTTGCGTGCTATTGTACAATCTACCTTCAAATCAATATTCCTAAGAAGCATAATTAGAGCACCAAGTTTTAAAACCAATATATGGTTAGACAAACCAAAAATCTTGACCATATTCAAGAATTCGTGGGTGTATACTATGTCATCTGCATAATTTGTATCAAAATTCTTGATATTATCAGCTAGGCATATCCATTTTGGGACCAAAAATCGGTCCAGTCGCCTACTCATCCCAAATTTCTCATCTTATTCCCAATCGCGTTCAAATAATTTCATGTTTGATACTATTTGCTTAATTCAAATGGATACATAAAGGGTAACGAAAATGAGTGAAATAAGGTAACTGAATTATCAGTTTGAGAATTTTTTTTTAAAAAAATTAATAATATACCTAAAATTATCCATAGTGTTCCAAATTTCCTGAAAAATCCATCACAAAATTAACCTTTATCCAAATTCTTGAGAGTTTGGGAAGTGATCTTAGGTACCCCAATTTCTCAAACCAACTTGTATTTAAATTTGCCATTTTGTTTTTATATCGGAAACACTTTGGATAATTTTTTTTCAGTATTAGTATAGGGATAAAGAAGTAGTTTTTACATTTTTCATGAATAAATTATTTTCTTAAGTTTTGCTCGTCTACCTTCTTATGTTTTTAAGTTTTATCACATTAATTTCACAAATTAAAAATAAAAAAAATATTTTCTTAAATAAAGATACCATAATTTTTAGAAGCCCCTTTCAATGATTTGTTTGTTGTACATAATCAAAAGCATTTAAAAGAGGAAGAATGCCAACAATTAAAAACAGTGAAGGTGAAAGAGAGATTTTTCAACAAAGCAAAGAAGAATTATAATAAAATTCTGTTTTATGAAAATAAATTCCAGCAAACACAAAGACAATTTTGTTGCTTATAAGAAAATAATAAGGCACCTCTCATTTGTTGAAACCGGTTTAGATAAGATCATCAACATCCTGAATTATATTTTCATCTCTACAACAGAGTCCCAACTTTATAGAAATGTTCTCCATCAGTATTGTCTAGCTTTCATTCTATCTTATTCTTCTAGCTTCAGCTATGTTTCTTGCTTATGTTTTTATGTTCATCCCGACATTCATGTCAAACCACCTTTGAAGAAACCACAAAGAAAAAAGAAAAATTTGATATGCGGCGATGTCCAATAATGATATCTTCATATTAGAGTTTATTTATAGCGGAAGTGATTAGATTTGTAACAATTGACTATGTTGTGTGGGTTATGGCCTAAAAAAAAACATTAGGATTCATTAGGTTTTAGTAAATGTCAGTTTTAGTAAAATAATTTTTTTTTTTAAAAAAAAATTGATGACAGAATAAAGTATTAAACCAAGATTGATTGATCAAAAAATCAAACCAAACGGTACAAAAAACTCTACGTCAGTTTGTTTTAAGTGAGGTATATACGTCAATGGAACAGAACAAATGAGACACGTACACATAAGATTGTAATTATATCATTAAAGGTATTACAGATTTTTTGCAGATGAAATTTATTGTGAAGCTCGCACGTCAGCAAAACGCTGTGAAACTTTCTATGAAGCTGACACCTCAGCAAACCACTACACAAATAAGTATTATAGATTTTTTTTTGGGAGAATTGGTTTTATAATGCTAATTGAATTAGAATTTGTCTCCTTAATGTTTTCTAAATAAAATTTGTCCTTTTAATGTTTAATTTAAATTTAATCCAATTATACCCTTTAATTATGAATTAATAAATTAATTTATTTTTAAAAATGTTTTATTAATAAAAAAAAGAAAAAACAAGTAGAAAAGACTTTCTACCAAGCGTAAAAAAAAGAGAAACCTCGATATTCCATCTTCTTCACCGTGTGTCTCCATCTTCTCCAGTAAGAATCACCGGCAAAAACAATTTCATGTAAGTAAAAACTTATTTGTTCTTCTTCCTCCTCTGTTTCTAACTCTGCGAGAGTCGTATTTGATTCAACAGCAACTAATCTAGCTCGTATTTCTGCATCAGCCACAAAAACCCACTTCTTATCTGTCTCTGATTTCCATGAACCACAAGTCACATAGATATGTAGCATGTTTGAAGCAGAAGATATGTAATTTTAGGGAAAATCTGCTTGATCAATGTGAAAGAAGAAGAAGAAAACGATGACAGCCAAAAAAAGAAAGAAAAAAACGTCAAAACTGATAAAAAAAACGTTGAAAATTAAAAAAAAAAATTTGAAATTTTTAAGATCTGGAAGTTAACTAATTTTCCTAGATTTTCTCAGATTTTGGTAGAAGATGTATTCTATGTTAATGTAGAATGCAGTCTAACAGGTAGAAGATACATTATACGTTCATGTAGAATGAAGTCTAACAGGTAGAAGATGCATTCTACTAACATGTAGAATATAGTCTATCTAGTAGAAGTTATAATCTATCAATCGGTAGAATATATAAATACCTATAGAAAACGACTTCTACAAGCTGGTAGAATATGTGAAGAACTATAGAAATGGGATTCTACGTGGACGTAGAACATAGAACATGCATTATACCAAGCGTAGAATAAATTTTAATAATATAATAAAAATATTATTTTTCCATGCATAAATGATATACGAAAATATTTTTAATTTCTTTTTAGATATTTTCGAAATTTTTAAAATATAATTTCAAATTTATATTTAATTATAACTGCCATAACTGATTTAAAAAGACAACTATGTCAAAAAAATGACAAAAAAATAGAAAAACATTATGGAGACAAATTCTAATTCAATCGACATTATAAAACCAATTCTCCTTTTTTTCGTCTAAAATTTTATTAAAAGGCCAAAAGGCATAGAAACAAATATAGAGTTCTCGACTAAAAACATAAAACACCTAAAACAAGGGTTTTAAGACACTCAAAATGAACTCCTGTCATTGGCGATGATATTGTGAAGCCAGGCAGAACCTCCCCATGCCAAGTAGGATTGAAATCTTCCATCTCGAAGCACACTTTCAGCTATATTTCGAGCTGCTTGGTTTGCTCCAATTGCCTCATGCTGGAAAGCAATAGTGCTAAACCCTGAGCAAAGATGAGAGATATAACTTGTGAAAGCTCTAAACCTTGGCCACTCAAGGGGTTTGTTTAAAGCATCTAGAACAGCCTGAAGGTCCAAAGTTAACACCACCTCTGTGACCTGTAGATCACGTAAGCTTTGAATGGCCCAAATAAGGGTACGAAGCTTTGCAATCAATCTTCATGGAGAATGGGTGAAAGACTCTCGAGCTTGGAAACGAACCGTTCCTGTATGATCCCTTAAGATCCACGCACCACCACTATGTAACTTGTCATTCCTCCAGTTTGCATTGATATTACATTTTAACACTCCAGGGTCTGGTGGATACCATTTGGTGTCCTGCAGTGCTTGATTCTGACGCGTTTGCGGATCACCATTGTCAGGATTATTAAGCTTGATCCATAAAGCAGCTTCTTCCAGAGCTCTCTTCGAAAGAACCTCCAGTGCCTCTTGTTGCCTGCAAACAAAATTGAGTTTCCATTTTTCCAAATCTGCCAAAGAACCCACGGAATAGCTGTTCTTATATCCTCTGCCACCGTGTTATCTTCCATAACATCCAAGAGGAAATTTATGTTCCGATCCAAGTCATGAGCAAAACCATTAGGTGGAGCCGGCACCTTAGCAAGCGAGAGAATCTGGTGTGCCACATCACATAAGAAGAGGACATATTTGATAGATTCCACATTTTGTTGACAGAGTCTACACGTAGAATTCAGAGCAATGCCTCTGGATTGTAACCGATCTGCCACTGCTAATGCTCCTGCCACCATTCTCCAGAGAAACATGTGTATCTTAGCAAGGTGTTGTTTGCACCTTCCAGATTCTGGCTTTAATAGCAATCCGCTGCTTCTCTTGATGGGACTTTGGGGGAGGAGGAACCAGAGGGTTATTTGCAACAAACCAATATCCGCTACGTACAGAGTACATAGATTAAGCTATCTATCTTAGAAAAAAAAAAAACTACTTACTTTACTAAATAGTTTAATAACTGGAAAGTTGATATTATACTGTTTCTATCTGTCTTTTTTTTTTTGTCATCTGAATTTTATATTATAAAGCTTTGAAAAAGCACATTACAAAGATCATACTGACAACCCAAAAGGATGGTTGACCTTAGAGGCTCACAAAAAATTTTCTAACCTACTCAAAGATAGCCGAAAAGAAAGACAAGGGAGAAAAACCGAGATTACGAAGAGAGCAAACCGCTCTCACTTGCAAAGATGTCGTGAAACCAACAAGGATGACCAGTAGCAACATACGACTGATATCTATTCCCAGATATAACACTTTGCGCAATGAGAGAAGCTCCTCTATTCGTAGCTCCTATTTCTAATTCCAATCTCCAATCTTTAAAATCCTTTAACCTTAATTTAACCTCTGAAGCTTGGTATTGAAAAGCAGGCCAAGCCTTTGGTCTTCCGATCGCACCAACTAATACAGAGTCTTCCAAAGCAAAAATCACCTTGTCAATGTTGTAGCTGTGAATATTATCAATTGCCCACATCAGACACTTCAGTTGGCCATCCTCCTTTGAGTTGATCCCAGCAAAAGCTCTTCTACTGTGCATCAAAACTCTCCCCGTCCAATCTCTAAGGACCCAAGAAATACCCATCGATCTCCATTTTCTTGACAAAGCAAAACCCACATTACATTTAAGCTAGGGATCAGGTGGTTTTTCCCATCTCCACTGCTTTTTAAGCTTCCCTGATACTGGAGATACACAACTGGAGGAGTTAATGATTTGAGCATTCACCCATTTATACTGTTTCTATCTGTCATTAGGAACTAAAAAGTAATACGTTCCAAGAGTAAAATATAATTATATAGGCAAATAACCGAATAGCTAAAAATTAGGATATCTGCGATCAAGGGCATAGTAAAATAATTATTACAAAACTCTTTTATAATTTTAGATATAAATCTATTGTATTTGTTGGTGAAATTATTATCTAATATTTGAGATCCGCTTGTATATGCTACAACATGTAATAATTTTTTTATCAACATAATGATTATTTTTAATTATTTTCAAATTTAAAATGACTTTATTTATTATAATTTGAGATTATTATATATTTAACAAATTCATGTTTTTATAGCTTCACAGAAAAATAAAATACTTAACACCTTAATTTTTGTACTCTAATATTTTTTTTTTCATTTCATCATTTTTATCACATATTTTGGTCGAATTAAAACTTTTAAATACATTTTCATTCGTAAAGTAGATAATTTATGTTCATTTTAAGAAATTTAAATCTTATGCGAGAAAAAAATAGAATATTTTTTATTCATGTTGATGATGGATATAAAGAATATGATGATTATAATAATTAATATATTTTAATTGAAAGATATAATAGGAAGATAGAGAAAGAGAGTACAATTGATTTATTTTTATGATTAGTTTAACGATGAATACAAATAAATTTCGAACACTTAAACATGAATGACATAAAATATAAGTATTTTAATAATTTTAACTTATTCTTATATCTATTTGAGAAGCTCTGGTGTTGACACATCATCATAGTTTCCCTGTAAATAACACATTAATATAATATTAGATTCTTATAAGGAGCCCAAACAATTATCTTCGAAGCTAAGTGAAAGTAAAAGAAGAAGGAAAAAAAAAGGAATTTTTCAATAACAACAGTTATGTGAACACAAAGAATATAAGCATCTTTTTTATCAGATTAAATTTATCCATTTGAAAAAAAAAAAAGTAAAAACTGTATGCATAAAGAGAAAAACGAAATATGTTGGAAAAAAAAAAAGAAATACGGATCAATATCAAGAACAACAGTTCTATAGACACAAAACATGGTTATTATTGCGTTCATGGTGCACCTGGTGGAGCTGGGTGTCCGATGCCTGGGCTATGACCTGGTTCAGTGGGTCGGAAAGCTTTTTGCTCTAAATTCTTGATTTCGAAGTGAAAAACTGTAAGCATAAAGAGAAAAACAAAATACGGATCAATATCAAGAACAACAGTTCTATAGACACAAAACATGGCTATTATTGCGTTCATGGTGCACCTGGTGGAGCTGGGTGTCCGATGCCTGGGCTATGACCTGGTTCAGTGGGTCGGAAAGCTTTTTGCTCTAAATTCTTGATTTTGAAGTGAAAAACTGTACGCATAAAGAGAAAAACGAAATACAGATCAATATCAAGAACAACAGTTCTATAGACACAAAACATGGCTATTATTGCTTTCATGGTGCATCTGGTGGAGCTGGGTGTCCGATGCCTGGGCTATGACCTGGTTCAGTGGGTCGGAAAGCTTTTTGCTCTAAATTCTTGATTTCGAAGTGAAAAACTGTACGCATAAAGAGAAAAACGAAATACAGATCAATATCAAGAACAACAGACATAAAACATGGCTATTATTGCGTTCATGGTGCACCTGGTGGAGCTGGGTGTCCGATCCCTGGGCTATGACCTGGTTCAGTGGGTCGGAAAGCTTTTTGCTCTAAATTCTTGATTTCGAAGTGAAAAACTGTACGCATAAAGAGAAAAACGAAATACAGATCAATATCAAGAACAACAGACACAAAACATGGCTATTATTGCGTTCATGGTGCACCTGGTGGAGCTGGGTGTCCGATCCCTGGGCTATGACCTGGTTCAGTGGGTCGGAAAGCCTTTTGCTCTATATTCTTGATTTCGAAGTGATATTTTGGGGGTGATGGTGGTGACTGATCAAGAGTATTAGGCGTACCGAATACTTTAACTGATGTTCGAGTAGCCATTGTACTTTCAAAATGTAAATGTAAAACAAGAGAAATAAATAGAACCAAAGTGAAAGACGCGATAGAATAACCATGTTTCATTATCATGCTATAACACTTAGAACTTCAAAAATTAACACCTAAAACAATCTTTATCTTTAAAATATAAACAATTAGAAGAAGTGATTTGAGTTTCTTGTCCAATTGGTTACATACTTATAGAATATCTCACCAATATAATATTAATATTTTGAGTTAATTTTAGTTGAAAATCTCTTATTAAAATTCTACCTCTTTTGGTGAGATACTCATTAAATATCTCATCAGTGTAATCTTATTCTTTTTAGTACATTTTTTATATTTATAGTTTAATTTACTAAAAAATCTTATGTTAAATTTTATTCTAAATTAGAAAAATTGTTTAAACATATCAAATTACATCTGAAATACACTTAATTTTATAGATTAGTTATGTTTATTTATAATATCTATAATAGTAAACATATTAAATCTGTAAATACTAACAAGTGTAATAGCAATATTTATAATGCAATACATTATAAGTAATATATTTAAAGATTTTTTCTCTTAATTTACAATTTTAAGCATAAAATTACATAGTGTAAACTTTTAATAAATAAAACTTAAACTGCGAAAAAACATATATACTGTTTAAAAAATGGTCAATGATATAACTAATTTGGCTCAAAATGACAATTGTTATTAAAATAAAAAAAAATTATATTTACAAATGTCAGATTTTGTCTCCACTTTATATTATTCTATTTATAGAAACATTACTAGTTTTATATTAAATTTAATTAATATTAATTAAAATTAATTTAAGATATTCTCATACATAATAGAATTTGATAGATAGATAATTTTAATTTTAAAATTTTAAACTTATTGATATTAAAAAGTGTGATATTTGATTTGAAGAAATTTTATAGCAAAACAATATCAAAATTTTTAATACCACAAAGCAAAATTCCTTAAAATACCATTTTAAAAGATATTTTGTTTCAAACATACCATTACCAACTTTTTCTTTCCAAAACTATCCATAAAAATGATTTTTTTCCACAAATACCACAAACACCAAAAATGAGTTTAAAGGGTTTCTAATTTAAATATTTGGATTTGGGTTCACTATTTTGGATTTATGATTTAGTTTTAAGGTTTATCTTCGATGGTTTAAGGTTTAATTTTCAGGGTTAAAAATTTAGTTTTCATTTAGTTTTATTTATGAAAAAAATCAGTGTTTGTGATAGTTTTGGTATGACAAAGTTAGTAACGATATGTTTGGAACAATAACTCATTTTAATGATATTTTTTAGAATTGCCCGCAAAAATTGTTTTTGAAAAGTTATATATTTAATTATATACTAGATTTTGACCCCGTGCGTCCGCACGGGAATGTATTATTTTTTATTTTTAATATAAGTTGCCTTTATATT
>NW_006256612.1:3493184-3660047 GCF_000478725.1 Eutrema salsugineum
AAGAAAGTCTAATCATAAAACCCAAATAACATACATATATATTATATATATGTATATAATAAAGCAACTTCGTTCCTAACAATCAATCACATAATAAACATGGGTAACCCTACAAACAACTACCAAGCAACGGGCCTTGGTCAAAACCAGTTATAGTGAGCAGTCACGCGAAACCCCATGCCTCCCCTGAAAGGACAAACCAGACTAATCCCGACCAATGGCTGGCCTATTACCATACCCATTACTCAGATCTACTCTGTCAGTCACACAGACTGAACCCAGCGGTCACACAGATAGACTGTAACCCAACGGTCACAAAGACGGGCTATATAAACAAACCGTGGATCGCTCTATCCACAGCCCGCGATGGCTGCTGTATGGTCACACAAACATCAGCCCAGCCAGAAAACAACACTGACCACTAAATCCAGGAGCCAGGGATCTAACAAGTTTTAGTATCTCACACAATAGGAACGATCAACAGACAATACCTTTTTTAATATTTATCATTTCTTTTATTAAAATGCACATTTCATGGTGAGTTTAACATAATCCTAGAGAGAACAACAGGTCATCAAACAAGGTGTTTCTTTTACGGTTCCATAGATTAAAATACAATTCAGATTACTTGTGTATCATTCCACCAGCAACCATCAATCATTAATAAACAAGCAACATAGATCCATGTCCTAACAATTCTATAAACCTAGCAAACATATCTAAGCTTTGGTTTAAGAATAGCCTAAATACAGATAAAAATGCATGAAAGAGAGGATGAAGCAGAAAGTCCTCACAGATTATTTATTGGAAGAAGATGCAATTTTTGTCCTCTTTTGACAGATCTGGACACCCGGCACGAAAACAACGATATCTCCTGTCACAGATCTCCGATCTGGATGAACTTGGTCTTCTTAGAAAGCTGACACTCGAAGATTCAACTTGATAGGTAGGTCATCGCGTGGCTCTTCACGGTTAACCGATAAATTGTCTTGGAAGTCGGCGGCGGATAAGAAGAAGATGGTGACGAAAATGAGAGGAAAAAGAGAGAGGCTAGAGTTTTGTCTTTGCTAAAAAGATTAGAAAGAGATTAGGGAATGTATTTATAGCTAGGGTTTAGTTTAATGAGTTTGACTAATGGGCTTCTTAAAAAATATAAGAGATTAGAGAAAGATTAACTAAAAGAAATAAGAAAAGAATGGTTTAACCAAATTTAAACCGGGATTAGGAACTAGTAACAACCGACATAGGCGAACTGAAGATCGGGATGTTACAATCTTCCCCTCTTTTACAGGATTCGTCCTCGAGTCCTAAGTGAGAAGTTTCTGGAATGAATTTCGAAAGCTCAAGCCCTAGGGTAATAAAAAAGCACAAGAGACAAGGGGGAGCTTGGTCGCAGAAGGAGAGAAAAGAATTAGAAATGGAACCATAAGACCCATGCGCCAAAAGAAGATGGAGCCATGGAGGCTAAGGTTTCAAGAACGCAGAGTGATTAACAGAAACGTGGATGAAAGATAGTTCAAGGTATGATGCAAAAGTAAAACACTTTGAATAAAAACCAAAAATCATTTTCTTTATTAATGTAGAAAGAGGAGTAGAACATTTTATTCTTAAAATAAAAGAACATTATCATAAAATCTAACTAATTCCTAAGAAATCTTAAGATCAATCAATTTAACAGATTAGACTTCTACTCCTATGAAAACTTTTTATTTTTATTTTTTTAATAAAAAAACTATTGGATGAATGACTTTCTTTTGTTTCACTATTAGACGGAATGAAGACTGACTCTTTGCTAAACTTCACTTAAGAAAGAGGAGTGAACTTCTTGCGCACAGGCTCTCAGGTCTTGAACAGATGTCTAAGGTAAAAAGAAGGAAAGAAAAGGAAAAGAAAGCTATTGGATAATATTGCTGAGCAGGATTTGATGCACACTAACGCCACCATGAAATCCTTTGAGTCCGGTTGAAAAGTGTGAATTCCCAAAGGTACTCAAGCACATCCGTTCTCTTTGGATAACACAGCTAGGTTCCTCATCATTCCGAGAACAAACTCGCCTGACTTTTTACAGCCTGACAAACTCTATGGACCTTTGTGACGCCTGCCTCTTAATACCTCTAACTATGTAGACCAGGTCGAAACCTAATCATATACGTTGAATGGCTGTTATAAAACCAAAGATTGCATAGTCAGGACTGGCATCACACGGTATGGCATGGTAGTTTCAGAACAACCACCCTGGTATAGTCTGGACCACACCAATAACCAGTCTTGGCTAGCAGCAACTTTGTTGCAACTCCAAAGGCAGACTTAAAGTACCACATGATTAAAGGCATAACCTCCTTCCATGCGGGTTCTCGCGTCCTGAACCTGGGCCTCTAACAACAGACAAGAAAGAAAGGAAACTATAGGACCAGGCGTCTATATGTTGTTGTTGTTATTCTAGGCTTTGAAATCATTATATAATTAAAAATAATTTTAAAAGTCTGATATGTTTCTTTTGCACACATATTTTTTAAACATGAGGGTGCGACCTCCTAGGACAGAGCTAGGAGATCTGTCTGGACTCTGATACCAAGTTGTAAGATCCTTATCCCAGGTTTCCTAGAGAGGAAGGGAAATAGGAAATGTTAGGTAGGTAGTCAAACCTCATTCGGTAAGGCACCTGGTTTTGGTCCTTGGAGAGCCTCAGGTCTGCCAGGATCGAAAACGCCCAGATAACAATCAACAACATATACATAGCTGATTCATCTAACCTGCAAACTAGATAGAGAGAGAGAGGGGTGAGTAATTTGAGAAATTACTCAGCGAGAACGGGCCTTGAAGAGGCCCACAACACCATCATAACAGACATCAATATTGATAAGAAAGTCTAATCCTAAAACAAGCCCAAACAACATACATATATATAATAAAGCAAGTTCATTCCTAACAATTAATCACACAACAAACATTGGTAACCCTACAAGCAACTACCAAGCAACAGGCCCTGGTCAAAACCAGATATAGTGAGCAGTCACGCTGACCCCATGCCTATCCAGAAAGGACAAACCAGAATAATCCCAACCAATGATTGGCCTATTACCATACCCATTAATCAGGTATACTTTGTCAGTCACACAGACTGAACCCAGCGGTCACACAGACAGGCTGTAACCCTGCGGTCACAAAGACAGACTGTATAAACAAACGGTGGATCGCTCTATCCACAGCCCGCGATGGCTGCTGTATGGTCAAAACGACATCAGCCCAGCCAGTAAACAACACTGACCCCCAAATCTAGGAGCCAGGGACCTAACAAGTTTTACTATCTCACATAATAGAAACAATCAACAAGCAATACCTTTTTAATATTTATCTTTTCCTTTATTAAAATGCACATTCCATGGTGAGTTTAACATAATCCTAGAGAGAACAACAGGTCATCAAACAAGGTGTTTCTTTTAGGGTTCTATAGATTAAAGTCCAATTCAGATTACTTGTGTATCATTCCACCAGCAACCATCAATCATCAACAAACAAGCAACATAGATCCAGATCCTAACAATTCTATAAACCTAGCAAACAGATTTAAGCTTTGGTTTAAGAAGAGACTAACTACAAATAAACATGCATAAAGAGAGGGTGAAGCAGAAAGTCCTCACATATGACTTTCTGGAAGAAGATACAGTTTAACTCCTCTTTGGATAGATATGGACATCTGGTACGAAAATGATGAAATCTCCTGGCACAGATCTCCGATCTGGATGAAATTGGTCTTCTTAGAAAGCTGACTCTCAGGCTTCAACTTGATAGGTATTTCATCATGTGGCTCCTCAAGGTTCGTCGAGAAATCGTCTTGGAAGTCGGCGGCGGATAGGAAGAAGAGGGTGGCAAAAATGAGAGGAAAAGGAGAGAGATTAGGGTTTTGTCTTTGCTAAAAAAATTAGAAAGAGATTAGAGAATGTATTTATAGCTTAGGGTTTAGTTTAATGGGCTAAACTAATGGATTTCTTAAAAAATATAAGAGATTAGAGAAAGATTAATTAAAAAGAAACAAGAAAAAAAATGGTTTAACCAAATTAAATTGGGATTAAAAACTAGTAACAACCAATATAGGCAAACCAAAAGATCGGGTTGTTACAATAACTGTGGCCTTTATCTCTTTTGTTTACTAACTTTGGTGTTGGAGCATCTTTGGAAACCACCATCTAATCACGTTTTTTGGGCTCTCAATGCGTTGCGTATTGTGTAAGTGGATTGTTTTCCCAAAAGAACAAAAAACCTTGAATGAAAAACCAATTTATTTAACCACGTTATTATTTTCTTAATTTAATACTGTTCATAATCAAGTGGATGAAATACATTTCAAATGATATGAGTTTGTTAGTTTTTCTTTTCCTATATGCTGAAGTTGCAATATACTCTGAGTGGAACGTTGACATGGTGAGGAAAAGGAGCATACTGATGTGTTTGGGGTCAGGCTATATCTCTCATCAAACTTTTGATATTAAATAAGTAGGTGGCATAGCCGTTCAAAAAAAAAAATTAAGTAGTTGGCATTAACAAAAGAATATATAGAATTGAGTATGAAAGGCTATTACCCTAGAAACAAGGACAACATTTCCAACGCTGTATCTTTTTAAAGAAGAGAAAAAGTCCACTTTCTGATTAAGAGAAAATAGGTTTTGTGTTCAAACAGATTTTATTTAGTTTTCTACTATTTTAATTTTGGATAACCTCTATTTATATTATCAATTTAATGTAATATTAATAAAATAATATTTTTTAATTTATATTTTAAAATAAATTGGAAATTTTAAATTTATATTTAGATTTGTTATAAATTTTTCTTAAATATAAGTTATATTATTTATCAAAATTCATAAAATAAGTTAATACTATATTTTTACAAAAATAATAAATCTGATATTAATTTAAATTAATTTAAATATTTAAATTTAAATAATATTTTCAATGACAAAGATAAAAAATAATATATTATTATATATTTTTATTAAATAAGTCTAAAGTTTTTAATATTCAAACTTAAAAAATATATGAAATATACAAATAATATGAATGAATGGTTATAATTATGATTTAATAATCATGGTTCTTTTCGGATCAATATAAATAGACATATTATAATGATGTTTTATAATCGTTGTACTTTCGGATTAATATGAATGAATATGTTAGAATAATGTTTTTCTAATCGCGGTCATGGATATATTAAAAATAAATAAATAGAAATAAATTATATATAAACAAAAAAATATATATTACTTATTAGAAAATTATATCTAAATAAAAACAAAACACAAATTATATTATAAAATTTGAGAAATTATAAATAGTTCTCGTGCATCCACACGGAGTAGGAATCTAGTTGAAGCATTAAAAAAAACACAATTATACTAATGGAGAAAGATTACTACACAAGCATACTGATCAAAGAAAAAGACAAACAAAACGCATCTGATGCCAATATCTTTTCATTTCATGCATCTATTCACTCATTTACAATGTAAATTTTGTTTCCCATTGTACATATTTTTTGATCTTAGATTACACAACTATTAACAAAACCAATGAGTAATATTAGTCTTTTTAAGTTATACACCGTTGTAAGAGAATGAGAAGAATAATATTTTTAGTGATATCTTAACTTGTCTTACAACAAAAAACAATCCTATATATTAAATGAAAATGTAGATTAATGAAATCTGCTAATTTGTTTTAATTTCATTGGCTTAAAATGAAGAGAAAGAAGGTCTTTGCCACGTCAATGATGACGTTTAATCCACATAAAATGTGATATAGCAAGGACGCTGATTGGTTACTGTTTAAAAATTAATTATATTTATATTCTATTAATTCAAAACAGATAAACATGCAGATCTTTTAATTCGACCCAATTAAAAATGCTTGATCTTAATTATCCGACCCATTAAACCCGTGAATATATTTAAAATATAAAATTTAATTTTGAAAAGTATTAAATTATCGCACTGCTATCGGCATATCCAATCTTGTTAAATGATTTGAGGTTTAAAAGATACAAATATCTAAACAAGATATTCTAAATAGAAAATCAGATTGCATAATTTCCTTGATTTTCACGAGATATACTCGGTGGATGGACAACAACAAATATTCAATAATATCAAAATTCTTCGACAATTCTCTCAGAATTTTTCGACAATATTTCAAAATTAAAATTATATTTAACTTAATAATATCAAACAAAATTCAATTAAATATTTTCAATCTAATCAATTTAATACCACAAATTTCGCAGCAAGCTAACCATTGAAAACCCTAAATCGCCACTCTCTCTTTATTGTATATAAGATCTCACTGTGCTATTAAACGCAACATTCATCTTTCACGTTTTGTATTTTTGGTTTCATTATAATTTTGATTTTCTATAGCTTATTTGTTTAAGTGTATGCCTCTCTTTGTATATATATTGTTTATAAATTCATTTGGTTTTGTTTGAGTTTGTAGGGATAAAACGATACATAGAACTCTTGGCAAATCATTTTTTTCTTGTGTATTAGGAATTCATATCTGTTTCTGACCGCTCAACTTTAAGTTCCAATGAAGATGTTGAGGTACAAATCTCATTGCTTATCATTAATTGGATAAAAATCAGAATGTTTTATTGTTAATAATGTTCTGTATTTTTTTTGTTTTTCTTGCACAGATCGGATTGTGTTCAAACTATTTGGGAAGGAGACAAATGAATTTTTCTCCAATCATCCTTGCCGATTTTTTTTCACTCTTCTTTACTTTTAGGATGGTAAGAAAGAGAACAATTACCTCGAACCAATCTCACCACAAATTCCATTCAAAAATTAATTATTTTTTGAAACGAAAACTACTGCTTTCAATTCTCAATCCATCTAAATATGAGTAAACGTTCCATGTAAATGTTTTTTATTTGTTAAAGGGCTTTCATTAATATTTAAAATTTAAGATACAAAAGAGCAGAGATGTAACCAATCATCTCACAAAAAAGACTCCGAAAGAGCATACTATGGCAGCGATTACATGTAGAGATTTAATAAGGAACAAAAGATCTCGACCAAAGATGAAGGAGGGAAGATCTTAAAGGGTGTGCGAGAGGAACGCTGGTAGCTTTGTTCTTTACAGAGTTCAGCACCAGAGTAGTTATCTTACTTGTAGGCCAAGAGGTACCATTGTGGAAACGCCTGTTTATCTCAGCCCAGATTTCATAGAGACAGGATTGCCACACCTGAATTAAAGCAACGGTAAGAATTGAATCCCGATTTCCCTGCAACCAAGCTAACACACAATGCCAGTTAAGAGGGGGCGAAGCTGATTGCAATTTTAAGACAGCCGCCGACCAAACTTCCGAAGAATACACGCATTCAAAGAATAGGTGATCCCGGTCTTCTTCACGATTTCCACAAAGAAGACAAATTTTTTCTACATCGCAGCCCCAAGCAGACAGACGTGCAAGGGTAGGGTTGCGGTTAAGAACGAATAGCCAAGCTGTGAAACTGTGTTTGGGAATACCAATCTTCTGCCAAACCACTGAATACCAAGAAACCACGCGACTAGACTCACGAGTCTTTTGCCAAGCAGCTTTAGCTGAAAACTCTTTTTGAGCTTTTCCATCAATGATCCACTTAGCTCTATCACTTTCCACCGAGTATCTGAGAGTGGTTAGAAAAGCATACAGCTGTATTTGTTTATCAGTCCTCGCTGAAGGAAGAACCCAACCGCTTGTGGAGAAATGCTGGCTGACAGTAGAGAAAAGAGGAATGCCAAGCCTAGTAGGCCCATCAGGACCTAAAAATAGGATCAGTGGACCAAAGGGAGTCCAGGGATCCCACCAAAAGAAGGTATCATCTCCATCACCAATTGTAATCCGAAGAAAAGATGTTGCTAACGTTCTTAATTTTAGAAGCCGTCAAAACATCCATGAGAATGTATTGTTTTTATCATTCAAAGACCATAAAGGAGCCCGCCAGAGGTACCTCCTTCTTGTCCACGCAACCCAAATGGACCCTGCCCTGAAAAAGAGCATCCATATAAGCCTCAGGCCGCTGATAACATTCCAATCACTCAGCTTCCTTAAACCCAGTCCTCCTTCCCTTTTTGGAAGACAAACTGCAGACCATGACACTTTTGCTCCTTTAGCTGAGTTCAGATTTCCATGCCAGAAGAAAGCACTTACCAGAGTGTTGATCCGCTTGATAACCTGGTTGGGTATGAAGAAAGCCGAACTCCAGAAACCAAAGATGCCTGGGATTACTGAGGAAATCAAAGCGAAACGTCCTGCAAGACTGAGGGAACGAGTAGTCCATGACGAAAGCTTTTTCCTTACTTGAGACAACAGGGGATCACAATCCGCCACAGATAACTTTCTAGAACATAAAGGCAACCCCAGGTACTTAATCGGAAGAGAAGCGCGGGACAGCTGAAAACGAGACTGGATTGCTTCAAGAGCCTCATCGTCAACTCCAGAAGAGAACAAAGAGGTTTTGTCGATATTTATGCCCAAGCCAGACAAATCTTGGAATCTATTGAGAATAGACAAAACGCCATCCAACGAGGAATAAGAACCCTCAAGGAAGATAAGTAAATCATCTGCAAATGATAAATGGGTTAGCCGAAGCTCTGCGCAGTCCGGATGGTAGCCAAACAAACCCTCTTCTGCACCCTTATTCAGCATAAGCGAAAGAACGTTCATCACCAGAACAAACAGCGAGGGAGATAGGGGATCTCCCTGCCTCAATCCGGATTTGCCTTTAAAGAACCCTGATGATGTGCCGTTTATACTTACTGAGAAAGACGGATGGCATATGCAGGTTTGGATACAATTGAGGAAGTGCAGGGGCACCTGATATGCTTGGAGGGAGCTCAGGATAAAATCCCAACGAACGGAGTCGAAAGCTTTAGAAATATCTACTTTCAGGGTGATTCTTGGAGATTGACCTGCGAGATGGTATCCTCTGACAACTTCCGAAGCAAGCAGAACATTTTCAATTAACAGCCTATTCTTGACGAAGGCTGTCTGGTTCGGCACAATGATGTCGGGAAGAACACTTTTAATTTTATTTGCAAGGATCCTCGTGATTACCTTATAGATGGTATTAAGACATGAAATAGGACGAAATTCTTTCAGCTCAACTGCTCCAGGCCTTTTAGGGAGAAGCACCAGGGAAGTACTGTTCAGACAGCTCGGCATAATTGCCAAGTCAAAAAACCGCTCCACTGAAGCATAAATTTCAGCTCCCAAAATGTCCCAAGATGCTCGGAAGAACTCTGCAGTTAAACCGTCAGGACCTGGGGTTTTGTAAATGTTCCATGTAAATGTTGCTTTTTGTTATAACTCTGTTTTTATTTGATTGAAGTCTCAATCCATCCAAATATAAATAGTTTTTCTATGTAAATTGAAGGTACTATTAATTTGCAAAATTAGAAACTCAAGTCTCCAAATTGTTTTTCGTAAATGTTGCTTTTTGTTTTAACTCTTTCAAAATATCAATATATGTCATTTTTTCAGTTGTACGTGGAGACCAACAAAGCTGGTGCTACACCGCTTGGACAAATAAGACAGCCATTTTATTGAGGAATAAAAAGGGTGTGATCAAGTGCAATTTAATTTAGAAAATTTCTTACACGTAATTTCTGCAAAATGTTTTCTTTATGGACTTTGGTGTGGTTTTTTGTATGGGTTTTTTCTTTTCTATTTATTTTTTAAGCGATTGGATCAAAAAATAATTTTCACTTTTGGAAGCAACGTCTTTGTGCTGTTTCTCTATTATTTACTAACTGAAGTTTTTGATGACAATTTATATAATCTGAGAGAAGTGAAAGTAGTGAACAGACTTCGTTGAAATATTTTTTTTTTGCTTTTTTATTATATATGCCCGCACTACCTGCGGGTAATTTTTATAATAATTAGTTTTGTTTTTTTTGTTGTTTTAAAATTTTGATTAATAATACAGGTTTTTGTTGATATAGATTTGAAAACTTTGTATTGTTATTATTTCAATAGAATGGAACAAGTGTAATAATTTATGATACGAAGTATACGTATTTTATAATAAAATAGATGGAAACGGTTAACGTGTTAAAATCTAAAAGTTTAAACTAACCGGTACATTGAATTTATTGTAAACAAAATATTCTTCATAGTTTTCACTTTTCATTTTGATAATGTTTTATCGTCAATGGATACCTCATATACAGATTTAACACATTTCTAGCTCAAAATACTTATTTTTGACAAAGTTTGATAATCAGATTCAGGGCTGGCACTTAGCACGTGTGATCTAGGATATAACACAGGATCCAATATAATTTTAGACTTAATATAGCTTTTAAAAAATTTGCTTTTAAAAAAAAAATTATGGAAAAAATACAAACAAATTTTAAGAACAACATATAGTATCAAGTGTCAACATAATAGAAGGTTTTTACAAAAGCTTTTTTATCATAATTAATTTTATTCTCATTGTTTTTAAGTGGTTTATAACGTATACATTTGGTTTTTGATAGATTTTTTCATATATTTTTGATAGTTGAAGTGCTTAATGTTATATAATAATCATTGTTTATGAAAATTATTAAATTAATTATTCAGTGATTGTTTACTCATCTTTCACTCTTATATATGGTAAATATTTTTATTAGTTCACCATATAAATATTTTTAAAATTATATATTATAAAGTCTATTGTAAATTAGTAGCACATGGTCTTAAATTTGTTCGAAACGGCACTGATCAGATTAATTGAGAAAACCTATTGACATCCAACAATTAGATTATTGTAGTAGGAGACCAGTCCTCCCAAGGATCAGGATGAAGACATTGTTGTAACTGTTTGGTTGGTAGTGCCAAAGAGACACAAAGATCTCGATTAAGTGATTTGCTGAACAAAAACACACATATCAGTCAGACCAGAGAGAGAGAGAAGATGCATACCACCAAGCAAGAAGGATATCCTTCTCATCTAAGACTAATGATAGAACATATCTTACTCTAGATCATAGAAGATAATGATAGCTTTGAGTGGGCGAGACTGAAACAGAAAAGCATGGGACATTAACCCATATTAGTGTATTATATAACTTCATGTATAGCTTCTACTACTCGCAAGGACATTCATATGCAAGTAGTGCTCCTTCACTCCATCTTAAAGAATTTCTGCAGCCAAAACATAAACAAAATGAACTTTACATATTATACATGTGATACAAAAAATATAGCACCAATGATGTAAGAAAAAATTGACAAGCCACTCCAATGGAATATTTGACTTGCAAACAATCTCTTCAAATAATGGATCTTTTTATTGCGTTTTCAATCGCCATCTTCACTCTGCAGATATAACTATGCGCCTTCTTGCAAGCTGGTATATATATATATATATATATATATATATTTGGCTAAGTAAACTTTTTTGAGAACACATTGTTAGTTGAAACTTAAATACTCAACTGAAATTTTATATACATGATTTTTCTTTTTGATAATTCGGCGTCCGACGTCATTGTAATCCCCAATAAATGATTCAAACCCCAGTTCTTCTGCATTTCCAATTTCTCAAATATTCCTCTCAAGAATCAGACATAATCTAATCTAAATAAACGAAATAGAACTATGGTTCAGGTAAATAAAATTATAGTTAAAAGGTATAAACACTTATAATGGCCAGGAGTAGTGTATGTACGTAATCTTTTATTCCACGGCACAAACAAATAAGATTCATCTTTTTTTTTTCTCTTTTTGGCGTAGTATAAAAATTCATCTTTCTCCTTGCCAAAACCGTTTCTTGACAACAAGTGGATACAATCAAAATTGAAACTCAGACTAAAACCATCAAAATGAATACACAGAGGAAAACGGAAGCTCCCAGTTGAGTTTATACGAAGCGAGATTGTAGATACCTGGAGAGAAAACCGATATCTGCAGCGGGAAATCGGTAGTGGACAATGGCTGGATTTGGACCTTTGTGGAACTTAAACTGACCATATGAAAGGAGGTGGGCTTTCCATGGAGGATGGAGGTTTTCCCAGACGGCTTCCCATGACATCTGAAGTTAATTTCGTTTCCTCTGTTACGTTTGGCAGGTAGCGCCAGCCGGATTGATACACCGTAGGAGGAGTTGGTGCTGCTGCGTCTGGTAGAGAATCAATGGTGTTAATGCTCACAGAAGCTAATCCATCAAACGTGTTTCTGATTATCATCTTTAGTTTTATTTTACCCAAGGAGCTCGAGAAGTTGTGGTATATGGTTTGGGGACCGTCGAGAAAACAAAATCCAAGAGAGGGAAAAGAGACGAAAATGTGGATTCGATTTTTCAAAACTCAAATTAAGATGCTGAATCAAAGAAAAAAGAAATTAAAATCACCTGCGAAATTGGGAAGAAATGCTTATAGAACGTACGGAAATGATTTCCGTTTCTAGTCCCTGATTAGAAGCAGTAAATCGAGAGGAGCTTCGGTTGCTCCAGGGAAGTTTTCTGAGGTATATCAAAATCTCTTCAGAAGATTTTCGTGCAAATCAATCAAACATCGTGTGAGAAAAAGTTTATAGCCGTTGACCAAAATTTTATCGGGAGACTCGCGACGAATCAAACCCTCATATACCAGTTGACCAAGCAATTTATTCTCATCTACCAGCATTATAAAATATAATTTATTTTTAAATTATTTTTGAATCGGAAAAGCGAGAAAATACTCAGTCACCCTTAGAACATCATAATATTTACTGACCCAACCAGTCATGGGTCAAATATTCACACCCAGTTAGCTATATTGAATCCGATTTTGGGTCTAAATTTGAATAACCCTAAATACGAATGTAAATCATTTCTGAGAAATTCGTTCCATTAGGTACAACTACGAGGATACTACGAAGAGTCTTCGATT
Organism: Eutrema salsugineum; assembly: GCF_000478725.1. Taxonomy (NCBI): domain Eukaryota; kingdom Viridiplantae; phylum Streptophyta; class Magnoliopsida; order Brassicales; family Brassicaceae; genus Eutrema; species Eutrema salsugineum. The sequence continues at coordinate 3,506,079 of NW_006256612.1, forward strand.
TCTTTCTAAACTGGTCACAATTCCATTTATTCTCTTCAAATTCGCATCAGGTTCGTTCTTCGGTCTTCTTCGTTTTTGCCGTTTTACTGTAAGCTATTAGGCAGAAGGCTTACGAATGAATCTGAAGTGTCTGATACCTGGGTTTAGGAACGAGCAACTGAAATTAGTATTACCTGCAAAATTTGATTGATGTGTGGATCCCGGTGATAACTAGATGTGTCTTAACTTCATAGAAATACTGTAATGACAGCATTCAGAGGAGATAGTGAGTCGCTTCAATTAACGATGTGGGAACCATTATGCTTTCGTAGTGAGGTTAAGGCGCAAACGCGTAATGATGAGGAAAACCAGCCGCCAATGCAACCGCTGAGTATGTATTAGTCCAAATCAGTACAATAAGGCAATAAAGTTAGGTACTCGGTGCTGGATCCACAAAGCAGTGGAGAATCTGGAGTCGTCGTCACTGGGACTGAGACCCGAGGAGCTAAGATGGTTTAGCGAGCATCCTCAATTCAAGCACTTCTGGCATATGCACAAGGCCATGTATTTGGATACAACCCATAAGACTCAGGGGTTGTGGATGCTACTTCTACGCACAGCAAAGACAAACAAGAGGAGAGAGTGTTGGTTTGTTGTTAATGGAGTTCTAATTCGGTATTCGCTTAAGGAACATGCACTCATATCTGGATTAGACTGCCATGATTATCCAAAGAATTATGAGAAGATGGGCAGTAGTGATTTTAAGGCGAAGTATTTTAAGAAAGGAACTGTCCCTGCACTTGCTGTTGTTAAAGAGAAGCTTGAAAAGATGCGTGGTGGTCCTGATCGCTTAAGAATGTGTGTTTTGTACTTTCTAGCAAGCGTGTTAGGTGGTAAGGCTAAGACCGGGAAGGGAGCTCCCTCGGTAGACCCTTTATTCTTGAGGATGGTAGAAGATCTCGATGCGTGTAGAACATTTCCTTGGGAGGAGGTATTCATTTGATGCGAATCTAAAGGAAATTGAACATACATTGAGGCACTTCAATGGGGTCGTCGAAACCAATTCTTGGACATTTCTTGGCTTTGTTACTCCCTTGGAGTTGCTACCTTTTGAAGCAATACCTTGTCTGAAGGACACATACAGAGAAGAAGCTAAAGGAGCAGACATAGAGTGTCCTCGGATGTGTAAGACAAAGTTCAGACCATTCACTTTCAAAAGATTTCCTCTGTCGGACCTCTACGAAACACTCGGTAATACCAAAGATATCCAGAGTATCTTGGAACCATCTGCTGATGAGGAAGATATGTTAGCTGGTATCATGGAAAGGTATGAAGACCCAGATAACAGTGATACAATTCCTGATACTTGGACGAGTTGTATAATTGATGATGGGAAGCCGATATTCTAGAAGGATATGAGCTTGGACGATGAAAAAAACCGAGTTGAACCAGCGAAGAATACCTCCTCTAAATCTCCAGCGCCGAGTGGGATTGTGGAGATTCAGGGGTTGAAGAAGAGTATGGATGAGCAGTTCCAACTAATGAGAGACCAAATCAATGGCGTGGATATTAGATTGAAGTCCGTTGAATCTTATGTGAAAGAGGCAATTCAAAGTGAATGTCTTGGAGAAGAGAAGGAAGGAGAAGAACAAGGTGATGAAGGAGAAGAAGGAGAAGAAGGAAAAAAGGAGAAGAAGATAATGAAGAAAAAGTTGAAGAGAATGAAGAAGTTGGAGGAGAGGTTGCAAAGAAGGAAAAGAAGAAGACGAAGACGAAGGCAGCGGTTGTCAGAAAGTATTTGACCAGACAACGGTCTGGAATTCAGGTATTATTTGGTACTTATAGGTATTATTTGGTAGTAATAGGTATTAGTTGATACTAATAGGTAGAACTATAGTATAAACCACATATCTTTGTTACCATGTAGGAACAATCTGGTGTTTCAGTCGAGGAAGGGGAGGTGCAGCATGAGAAGAAGAAGAAAAAAAAGAGTAGGAATTAACAGTCTCATATGTTCACTCTTTCATGCTGTCGATTTGAATTTATGGTTTTTTAAGAACTAAATTGTGGGATCGTGTTGTTTGCTAAATTTAAATTTATTTTGAGGATATTGGTTTGTTATTGTAATAAATATCAGTTTATATTTAATTAGAGGATTTCGGTTTGGTATTAGTCGGTTTAAAATATTGTTCTTCTTTGGTTGTCGGGTAACTGTCTTGTCGTTATTAAATTATGTTATCTAAAAGGAAACGACGCGTGTGGGAATAGAGAAAGGCAGCATTTGTATAGTGAGAGAAATCCCATAGTGAGACGATGCCATTAATGCATGCCACCGCTTAACTTCTTCTTCTATAAATACCACACCCTCGCCTTCTCATAACACCATCGCAGAGAAAAAAACATTCCTTAAACGTCAAAAAAATAAATCTTATCTTTCCCTTTGCTTACTCAGAACCCTAATTTCCCCAAATAGCCCACTTTGCTCACAACATTCGTCCGGCGTCATCAACACGTCCCAAGTACTGGATGTGCCGATACCTGCTTGACCTCCAGCGAAACCCGTCGTCCATATACTCCGCCGGGGTGGATGCAGAGGACGTGTATGTGTGGACGTCGACCATCACCGGTCCGCCGGGAACTCCCTACGAAGGGGGTGTCTTCTTTCTCCGCATCATCTTCCCTCCGGATTTCCTCTGGAAGCCACCGAAGGTGCATTTCCCGACCCCCATCTTCCACCCCAATGTGAGCCATCGTGGCAACATCTTCCATCCGATGCTCATGCCTGATATGTGGTGCATCGCGACATCTGTGGCCCAGATGCTGATGAGTCTGGCCCAGATTCTATTGTATCCGCTGGTGGCGGAAGGCGACGTCGTGAGGGAGGAGGTGGCAGTGATGTACCGGGAAGACAGGGCAAGCTACGAGGAACTCGCACGTAGCTTCACCAAGATCCACGCCATGGATGGTTAACATAACATCCATGGAGGAAAAGACTCTAAATAATTGTGTTTTTTTATGTTTGTTTTTAGTTTTTGTTGAACTTATTATTATGTTTTCTGTATGTTTATATTATGTTTTTATTTGGTTATTAATATTATTATGTGTTTTTTTGTGATTAATGGAAATATTTCACAAACTTTTGGGTCTCGTAACGTTGACGTTTTAATAACCTACATGCAACCCTAACATCTGATAAGACTTGGTAGTTGGACCAGTTTTACATCAAAAATCCGCACTCATTTATAGCCCCATTTATACTGGTTACGCGTGAAGACATCATCAAGCAGACGCCTCTTTTTTTATTCATAATGGATAAGCGTAAATCACGGGAAATTATTATCTTATTTAAAGTAATTATTCTTTAAAAATATCTTTTTAAAATAACTGAGGTTAAACCAAAAATTACAAACGAAGATATCCAAAATTCTAAAATCAAAAACTGAAAACCAAAAAAACTGAATACAAAAACCTACATCGTCTTTGCATCCTACAAAGCCTAATTTTGTTCAGGCAAAAAAAAACAAGATTACAAGTATAAGCATGAGCAATCAACGCCAATCAACGCTTTATACTTGTAATCATGTTTTTCTTGCCTGAACAAAGATTAAACCTTGTATTTCCCAGTCAGCAACATCAGGTGACCAAACTCGCTGACCAAACTCTGACTCGCTGATCTGACTCTTCATCAAGTGAAATACCCTTCCTTCTTGCTTTTATGGTGTTAAGTACGATGGGTATTTCATCTGATGAAGAGTCTGAGATCAGCGAGTAAGAGAATGATGATTATTCTCAGGTTTATGTGTTTTTGAAGGACTCGCTGATCTGACTCTTCATCAGATGAAATACCCATCCTTCTTGCTTTTAAGGTGTACAATGGGTTTTTCATCTGATGAAGAGTCTGAGATCAGCGAGTAAGATATTGATGATTATTTTAGGGTTTATGTGTTTTTGAAGAACGACGTTTAGGGTTTATGTGATCTCCAGGGTAAGATCAGGAATATATATATAGTCAAGGAGAGGATGAGTAAAGGAAGCAGTTAGATTCAATGAATAAATTGTTTTTCGAGTAGTCGTGTTTCAATGAATTTTATAATCCCATTTTAAATAGATTAATGATAATAAACAACACCTCAATTTTCCTTTAATACCCACTACTCATTTCATTTCTTTCATTTCATTTAATTCATTGTAACATCTATTTATTCTCGACTTGTCAGAAACCCTAATTTTAAATAAATGTCTGTTCATCAAATGAACTCTCTCAACATGGCACGGCCGCATCTTCTTGAGATATGTTTTTGTTTTCTTATTTTGTACTTTTGTTTTTTATATTTTGATATTTTCACTTAATTTGTATTTGCAAAGATATCTCTGTTATTCACTTTTCCAACATTAATTATTATTTGGAATATAATTTTTTATTTTATTTTCAATACATTAATGATAATAAATGATATCGTTTACCAGACTTGGTAGTTGTACCAGTCTTACATTATAATTGTAGCGCGTACAGGCATCACCAACCACCGCCCACTTATCCTTAAATACCCTAGTCTCCTTCTCATTTCATCACCCCAACCTTTCATTTCCTTTTAGAAAAAACCGCTTACTTATCCTTCTCGATATAAAACCCTAAGATCGTACAGAAAGTGGTTGATGAGAAGATGAGCAACTTAGGAGACTGAGCGAAAATTTGGAGGAAAAATCCAAACACCAGCCTCCTAAGTTGTTTATCTTTTTCATCCACCACTTCCTGCACTATCTTAGTAAGGATCCACTCAGATCGCCTTGTAATTCAGGTAAGTATTACAAAACTAATTCTTTAATATATGAAATAACCGTATAATATGAAGAAACCTTAAATAATAGAATTCGTTATAATTGTTTACATGGGGTTATTCGTCCCAGGCAAATTTATTTAAAAAATTATAAGTTCTGGTGCAATTTGGTATAATAAGGCTCAACTACGTTCAACTTGGGGAAATTTAAATCTCTGGTGAAAATTGGTATAATTCGGCCCAACTACGTGTAACTATGGTAACTCATAAAATCTGGTACTATTATAATTCGGGCCAACTACGTGTAACTTTGGTAAACCATAAAATCTGATACTATTTGGTATAATTCGGGCCAACTACGTGTAACTTCGGGAACCCATAAAATCTGGTATTATTTGGTATAATTCGGCCCAACTACGTGTAACTTTGAGAACCCTTAAAATCTGGTACTAATTGGTATAATTCGGCCCAACTACGTGTAACTTTGGGAACCCTTAAAATCTGGTAGTAATTGGTATAATTCGGCCCAACTACGTGCAAATTCTTGAAATTATAATAAGTAGTACAAATTGGTATAATATAGCCCAACTAAGAGTACTTGTCAAACTATAACTCGGTAAAATTAAATTATCAGAAATTAAGGATAAGATAACTTCTTAGTCTGCGAATGAAACAATCCGGGAATTAAACAAGGATTCATTAAACAACGGGATTGTATCAGTTCTACACATTAAACCCTAAACCCGCCAATACACCTTTCAGCTTTGCAATCTCTTCAGCATTGTTGTTCAGCTCCATGCGCATTTGATTGATTTGAAATTCATGGTTTGACATTTTCGCAATCCTCGAGCGCAGGTCCTTAATCTCCCATTTTAGTCTAGAAATCTCATCAACGACAGGGTGATCCCATTTACCCTAAAGTGGTAGCCGTCGTTCTACACAACAATTCATAAACTTAAACCTTATACACTCAACACAGGAATTTTAAATCAATCTAAAACCAGAAAATTAAAGTAATTCAAACCTTATACACTTTGCAGGTGTAGTATCTCTTTCCTGGAGATTTCTAGATGATTCCTCCACCACATGGACAAACTGTTGGAATCCCAAACTCTGCATCGGCTACGTGGTAAAGGCGGTCGATAAGCTTTCTCTTCTTGTCGCTGTAGGTCGGGTCCATAGTCGCTGTAGCAAAGGAAGTTCACAAATTTGAAAGAGAGAGAGGAATGTCCCAAGAGAGAGAGACAGAATAGAAATATATGAAATGAAATTCAAAATGGGGGGAAGTGGGGGGAAGTTCGAATTTTGCTTAATTTGGGTATTGGGGGGAAATTCAAATTTGAATTATATTACAACTGAGAAAAAGGGAAATATAATATTATTTAAGTATTACACGCAGAAAATGGGGCCGTCCCTCACGTGTGGAATTCGCTCACGTGCTGCCGCCAATAGCTAATATCCAATAACGTGTGGTCACATTTCATTTCTTCATATGAGGTTCGATACGTTTTTGTACATAGTATGACAGTTATACACACTCTCAATTAGTTGTACATTTCCGATTTTAACCAAAAAACTAGTTTTACTTATATTAAATATGTAATTATGTAGTTGAACTTTTCACAAGTACTACTTAATTTGTTGCCCCATCATTTTCATGTAATCAGATTTCGTTTTCGCGTTTTTACGTTCTGTTCGATGCCTTATGTGGTTACTCATCGTGAACTCTTCATAGAACTATGATGTGTATTACGAGAAAACTTGTTTCAAAGTTCAAAGATTTATAAATTGCTTATTTTGGCTAGTTTAAATGTTAATCATAACATAACTATACAATCTACGAGAATGTAATCGACTTCATATAATTTAGTGTATATGAAATCGATTTCATGGTTATTGTAATTTGAGATTGGTTTACCGAACCGATAAATACCGCAACCTAGAACCAAAACAGAGTATTCATATATTTTAATAATATATTAACTGAGAATATCTGAAAAATGTCATGTCTGATAAAGGTATAGTCATCTACTCCACTTACGGTGTCTGGCCCACAACCCTTATCTGATAAAGTAAAAAGTAACTGATTGTAACTGATACGTGTCTATTTCTCACGGAAGCTCATTTTCCGATGAAATGAAACAGAACATTCTCACTGATTTTCCATCATTGTTAGAAAAGCCTTGGACACATAGAGTTTTCTTTATTTTTAGGACGAGAGAACAAGCAAACCCAAAACCAAGAGCTGAAAATAGTTGAACATAGTTGTACCAAGTTATTCATACCATTACAAATTAAAATGGTTAACTATTGTGAGAACATAGTTGTAACGTTTTTCTCCGGAAATTCTTTTTTTCCCTTCTGACAATGCTTCTGATCTTTTATATTTTTATTTTTTTATCCATTACAAATTTGTAATAGGTTCCGTTATTTCACCACATTTCAAATTTCAAATACATATTCAAATCCATATTTGAAGATATCTCTCTCTCTCTCTCTCTATGTCTATCTTTACAAATTTCAAAACCCTCTCTTTTAAGATTTCGTCAGAATGACAAACAACGTGCTTTTCCAGCTACGAGATGTGTTGATTGATATATTCTTAAGGATAGGGAGAGAGTCTGCTGCTGATGCTGTTTCATTTGGTTGTACAGCGAAGGTTCTAAGCCAGATGTTGAAAGATCCAGAAGTCATCAAGGTGTTGAACCTGTCTGAATTCGTTAACCACCCCCGTTTAATTGCTCGCTCCCCGGACTTCTTTGAGTCGGTGGTCAGTCATGGTAATCCATACGCCTTGTACCTTCGTGGCATGAGCCGGATGATTCTCGATGTTGAGATCGACAATTCGGTGCCTTTTTTTAACCGGGCCTCTAAGGCGGGAATTGATGCGGCGACAGTCATGATGGCAATTTGCGCAACCGCACATGGTTTCTATCCAAGGGGCCTGGAAATCCTATACCGTATCGATGGTTGGAAATCACGGATGATGTACATGGAAGAATTGGGGGATCAAGTAATGAACACTATGTTGATAATGATGAATGATGGTTTTCAATATCTGCCAGCAGTCTTGACCGATTTCCCTGCATGTCGATTCCAGCACTACAACAAGTGCTGTGAGCTCTGCTTCCTCTACATGCATTACCAATGTGCGAAGAATTTATTACTTCTGTAACTGACTACTAGCTGGGAATGGCTACATATCCGTTGGAACTAGTTATGTTTGTGTTATTGATTAGTTAAAAACTCCGTACTATGCTTGTAGTGAATGTCAACTTCTTTTTACTATGAATTAATTTTCTATTGTTGTTTAGTATGAACTGTTTAGTCAACTCCGTATTACTATGAACTATTTGAATTACTATGAAATGAAACATAGCATTCTCACGTAGTTGTACCAATTTATTCTTACATAGTTATACCAATTTATTAATAAGCTTACAAATTAAAATTGTCATTTGTCCTGAGTACTAGATCCACCCTGAATATTACCCTCAAAATTACTGGCATTAAAATATTGCCACCAGCTTCCACCATGAGTATTATCATGCGCATTCTCTTCAGAATTACTGGCATTGAAATTTGGATCCCTGCCTATATTCCTCTGAGTATTACCATTACCATTCCCGACTCCATCCTCAGTATTATCCTGCCTTTTCTTACGCTTATTACTTGGCATTGGCCCACGCTCTCCAACCGATGCAAATCTTCTCTGTTGCCTTCTTCCAGTTTTTTTCGGGACCTCAGGTGGTTTTGGGACAGTCTTCTTTTCGATATCATCTGGAATTACCCATTGTGAACGATGAGAAATAGGGTTTACCGTCCTGGCATATGCAAGTGCCTACAATTCCGTAGTATAATACTTCGAGCACAAATCATACGAGTGGATGTCCTCACTTCTATCTTCCCTGGCCATAAAAATTCTCACTGCGGCAAGTGCATGGACGCAAGGATAATTGTCTATATCAAACCATCTGCATGAACAAGATTTGGTTTTTAAGTTCACCAGATAAGTCTTCCCATCTCCACCGATCATAGCGTATTCAAGCAGAAACGAGTTCAGCTCAGTCACATTTAGGGACTGAGAAATTTCAACTCTCCCGTGTAAGACATTTTCGACATAGGGAACCAGCTTATGTGCTCCAGGTGCTGTAGCAGCGTCCTTCCTATGTTTGTTACACCACTCAGATACCTTTGACAAGATGGCATCCATCATAGGTAATAAAGCATACTTCCTCGCCTTATCAAACACGATGTTCATAGACTCTACACAGTTACTAGTGTCGAGGTTGTACCTTTTCTCCCGGAAAATAGCACCTTGCCCATTTTTCCTCAAGCAAACTATTACATAAATACATAATTGTATTCGGATACCTTTCTCCCAGTTGACCATAAGCCACAAGAAACTCAGCCACTGTATATTTCCTCGCAACTTCCATGAACTTGCCTAAAACTAATTCTTTCTCTCTCCGAACGTTCTTTTTCACATTCTGGGCCAAATGATAAATTCAATAACCATGCTTAGCTTGCGGGTACACATCCCTTATTGCATTGATCAGGCTTATATTCCTGTCAGAAACAAACCAATTCAGAACTGTCAGGTATACGGGTTTTAAGTTTAGTGAAGAACCAGTTCCAACTATCATTATTTTCCCCATCAACTACCCCAAAAGAAAGGTGATAATGGTGATGATTCGGATCCTGAGCTGTTGCAAATACAAGGCATCCACCAAATTCATTCTTCAGAAAATTTTGCATCAACAATTATCACTTTCCTCATTGCCGCAAACCCTTCTATGGTAGGACCCAGAGCGACGAATAGGTACTTGAATCTTCCTAACTCATCCACTTCAACACTTGATGTTGTACCAGGATTAAAGTGCTTTATCATGTACAAATACGAATACAGATGCTCGAAACTCTCTTCTGGAGTACCACGAACATAACTTATAGCTTTCTGTCTGCCTCTCCATGCCGTAGAGTATGATACCTCCACACGACCTCTAGTTTGAACCAAAGCCATGATATCTCTAGGAGGTGGTCGTTTTAATCGACCTGGGTAAGTTTTACTAACAACGCCTGCAACTAATCCAGGTGTGCCTTTCCTTCGTTTGCTGCTAGTACATGCAAAAGCCCGAGAGCATACTAACCGTGAAAATATGTGACTGAGCTGTCTTAGCGGCATTTATATACCAGTTACATCCAGTTTCAGCTTGACCGCATTTCACATAGTATCGTTTCTTATCAAACTTGTGTACAGTGATGCCAAACCAATGTTTATAAGAACCTCTGTAAACTAAATCTATTAGCTCCTGCTTACAGCTAAACTCTGCACCAACTCTCAGTTTCAAACCGTCTGCCCATTCACGTTGAATACGTTGTTCTTCTACACAGTCTGGAGGATCAACAATATCAAGCATTCGATATGTTTGACTTATGTCATCTTGATCTCCACCGTTTTCCTCATTCTCACGAGATAGATTAACACCTTCGTCATTCCCCATTACTGGCACATGTTGTTGTTCTGTTGAACCGTTTTCTGTGTACATAACAATAGCACCATCATTAAACTCAGCATTGCCGACAAAAACGCCATCACTTGCTATATCATTAGCTGCGCTCACCTCTTTGACATTCACAACAACAAGACTTACCCTCTCTACACGTGAAACTTGCTCGGCCACCTCAGACACTCCATCTACATTGATGACCTCTACATACAAGACACTTCTGCGTCCCTCATTATCAAACGACGTCAGATAAATACTGAGATCATCGTCATCCAAAATATACCACTGTTTCTTCGTTTGCACTACTACCAGAATATAACTCAGTTTCAACTTTGTGGATGATTCTCCTATCCCAACCTTCTTGCATATCCTACCCACTAAATCGGAATAGCTTATTTCCTCTAAGCCTGATGTCTTAAACATTATACCGTACATGGAACTTTCTCTTGAAATCCATTTATCATCGGTACATGAATAATGTCCTCCATAATCAAACAATATGTTTGTTATCATTGTGTTCTGAAAAAAAATATATATATACTTAAGTCATTAATACCAATTGTTCCGAGTATTAATACCAATTGTTCCGAGTTATACGAAAACTCCTACTATAACCAAATTGTCCCCCAGTTATCCTGAATCGGCGAATTTGGTGTAAAAACTAAATATCATTACGATTAAACCTCACCAGTCAACTAAAAGAGCATATGCGACCCAATGTGAATAAAAAAAATTAACTATCCCCATTCTGAATTGCCCTATTTTGTAAATCGAAACTATATACAAAACCCAATTGTTCATGGGCTTCCAATCATTTAGCGACTTCACAAGAAAATACAGACGCCGAGGATGAAGAAAAACTTACCTCGTCCTTTGGCGTTGGAATGGAAGAGTAAAAGCCCCGTCGAATTTCCCGAATAGAGGAGATGTTGCATGCAAACGAAACGATGCAAACGACAGTTTTCAGCAAACCCAGTAAAGTAGAATAAGACCAAGATCGACCTGATTTCTGATTGGCTTAAAATTTGGTCCGAAATGTTTTAATTGGCTGAAACTTCCCTATTTCCTATTGGTCGACATTTCCTTCCAGCACTTTTGATTAGTTGAAATTAACACTTTTGGTTGGTTGAAATTATCATGAATCCCAATTATTCATTTTAGTTATTGCCCGACCAATATGGGGACTAGGCTTCTTGTTGGGCTTTTCCATTAATGGAATTATCGAGTAAAAATGGCAATATGGGGATAACAAGTTTCATTGAAATGTTTTTATTGGCTGAAATCTCGTTCTTTCTTATTGGTCGACAATTCCCACCAAGACTTATGATTGGCTGAACATTCTTAATTCTCATTGGTCTATTATTCATTTTCCTAGTTCACAGTTATGGGTAATATGAGGATAACACATTTCATTAAAAGAAAGGGGGACCACCGCTGGTATGAGAGAATAACTTGGGCAGGATATAATAAATCAACACTACTTACTGGCAGACGAGAATTTCATCCACTCGCGACGAAGAGGAAGAGGATGACTTTAGATTTTTCGAGATTAGGTTTTTTTTATTAATTGAGATTTGTATGGACAGGTGTCAACCTCTCTAGTGATGAAGTGTCAATCAGCTGGAGAGAGTTAAGCACTTTATATATTAGATTTATTGTTTCTTTTTCTTTTGTTTTTCTTATTAGTCGCTCTGGAGAATTAATCATCCCAACAACGTGAAGCTGAAGGATGTCATATGGAAAATTGATATGTTATACTTTGTCTTTGATTACATGGTATAGTTCTTCCTGCCTGTAATTTGATATTACCTCACACTTATCTTCATTGCACTGAATATGCTTCTGTCATTCTTACTTGATCATGAGTGCAATCTTTACCATCTTATGAAGGATCAACAAAAGCTTTTTTCTAAAGCTGATATTGAATTGTTGTTTTAATATATGATCATTATATTGTATTGGTTGTTGCAGACAATCTATTAGTCTCTAAGGACATCATTAAGATTGCTGGCAAGGGAGCTTAATTCAAGTCCACCTTTTATCGATTAGTTCTATGATAACACCATATTTTGACTACTTTTGTAGATCATTTTGAATTTTCTATGTTTTTTTATAGCCGTTTTTCTCGTTTTTAGTCGATTTCATTAAGTTTAGTAATTAGGTCATTTTAATTCTGTATTTTCTCGTTAAGATTAGTTTTTACGTTTTAAAGACACCACCAAAACCCTTACAAAAATCGCCTGGTTCTATTTCTTATTCCCTGTGGATTCGATCCCTGAGTACTACAATCGATCAGATATGCACTTGCAGCTATTGATTTTATTTAGGGTAAACTTGAAACCATCACCACACGACACATCAAATTTTTGGCGCCGTTTCCTGGGAAGGCACGCGTTTTTTTTCTGCAAAACCCCGAGAAAGGTTGTAAATAGACTCTAGAACCCTTTTTCTGCATCTTTCCATTTTTCGGTTCTTTTTGTTTCAGTTCCCGAAGCAATGAACCCTATAAATCGAAATCCCTACTAAGAGAGAGGTTTTTACAACACTCTTAAAACTACCAGACGCAGAGAAGAGCAATACATACGCGATCTCTACGACGAAGTTAGAAGCTCAAATCCAAACTACCGAGCATTCCTGGACGAACCCTACACACCTCCAATGGTAAACCCTAGATCACCTATGCATCGCTTACCTCACCAAATTCTCCAGCAGAATGAGAACATCCAGCTTAGTAGCCGATTGGAGCAGCTTGAGGATACGATCAATCGATTCATTGAAGCTCAAGTTGTCTCTAAAGCCGCTCTTCATGAGAGAATAGATAGCATATCCATTCACTTCAACAAAAAGCTCGAGGATCTGACAGACAAGATCAAGTCCATCGAAACCCAAGTAAACAAAGACCACTCGTTCATCCATAAGAGGATAAACGAAGTCGAAGAACAAGTGCGAGAGAATACGTGCAGCATTCGCAAATCAGACGGAAAAATTTGTACCCTGGAGATCAAATTCGATGAAGCAGAAGAAACTATCAATGATCATAACAACCAGACCTACTCCTACATGGAAGAGATTTGGGATGGAGTACACAAGGTTCGAGACAAAGCAGAATAGATCGACTCAACCGTGGACAAAGTAGTATATGCTCTTGATGAAGTCGGAGAGAAAGTCGAAAAGCTTATGCAAGGGCGTGAAACATATGGTTCGACACTTCCCATCAAAGATCTTGACCCAAGAGAAGAGGAAATAGAGTTGGAAGATCCAAAAACCAATTTATAAGGCAAAGGAGAAGATGAAACAACTGAACCACCTCGGAGTCTCTCACCCGCGTGACAATTTAACAAAAACCTACGAATAGGGCGATTACTCATCTAGTAGTATTTAATTATACTAATTACTAGACTTCAATTTTCTTTTTCTTTTTTGATATTCAAATTGTGCAATGGATGTAAACTAATCAAAATTTTATAGAGATGTAAAATTTCTTGACTCTTTGATGGCTCAAGAAATTAAGAAATGTTGAGTCGTAGCTTAGTTGGGCCAGGATTCCTCCTCGGTCACGATATACACTAGTTCTTATTGGGAAAACTGCTTTTGAAAAGCATACTGTCGGAACAAGAATTAGCATGTTCCTCCAATTGTGGGACTTGGTACACTTTAGCTTCTACATGTTTGATTTTGGAGTTAATGATCTCATCAAATGTCATAATCCAATCTCACCAGCCAAGTGGACGTTGACACGGTGGATCAACCCAACATTAGACACTTGACTATCCGTGTCTTAGAACTGATTGAGGTATTCTATTAAAATCTCACTATTCCCTTATTCTAAGTTTACAAACTTCGATTCGGCCATTCATTGTGTCATAACTCGACCTTGAACCCCTTTCCTTCATTCGTAATCCCGTATTTTGCTCTTTGGTTAGTCTAGCGTTGGGTAAGAGTATCACCATTAAAAGGTTCTCAAATGGGTATTTTAATATTAAAAGAAATAAAAAATGTAGGAGAGAAAAGTGAAAAATCGGTTCTTATCTAAAAAATTTTAAAATATTTATGAGAATTCTATTTAACACTTTTTTTTCTCATTCGTTCCTTTTTTTGTTTTTAGATTGAAAATTAATTATATAGTTAGCCTATATTAATAAATTGGTATTTTATTGTTGAGATATCCAAATAGGATTCTAAACTAATGGAGATATTCTTTTAGTTTGAGCATTAAAACAGGAAGACAATTTTGTTGAATTTTTTATTTCTCCCCACAGACGAACCAGCTCTCCAGCTCTCCAGATCAAATTTATACCAGTAGACGGACCCCTTCTTATGTTGTGCAAGGCTAAAAAAACACAAATATAAACAATATTTTCTGTTGAATTTTATCTTTAGGAAAAAAGAAATTATTAAATTTTAAACGCACATATATTTGTTGACTATAAATTTATTTATTTTCTTATATATTTATGGTTTTCTTAAAATTGATACTCCTTCTGTTCTTTAATAATAGATGTTTTAGAAAAAAGAACACATATTAAAAAAACAGATTAAATTTAATTATTAAATGCATCTTTTTATGATTAACAATTTTCTTTAACTCTAAACCAATAAATCTAAATATTTGTTTTGAAGTTTATAATTTATCATTATTAACTAATAAAATGCATAGAAAACATTAAAAAACTCACTTTTTGAAACAATTTTTTTTTCTAAACATCTATTAATATATAACAGAGGAAATATTATTTTGTGATTCAAATTTTACGTAAGCTAATTAAATTATCTACTTTAAAAAAGAGTTTAATAACTCGCAACAATTAATATTATGATGTTCCAAGAAAAAAAATAGAAATCTAGACAAATAACCGAATAACAAAGAATAACAGCATCTTATACAATGATCTTTGGGAACACAAAAAATATAAGCATCCCAAACAATTAACTTTGGTACTAAACAGAACTTCTTAAGAATAACAGTTATACAGACACAAAGAATACAAGCATTATTTCTTTTGATCGATTTATATTCATATCAACTCAGAAAAATATAAAGACTGTTTGCATAATGAGAAAAACAAGAAAAATATCAATATCAAGAACAACAGTTCCACAAACACAAAACATGGCTACAATTGCGTTCATGGTGTACCTGGTGGAGCTTTGTGTCCGATACCTTGGCTAGGACCTGGAACAGTGGGTCGGAAAGCACTTTGCTCTATATTCTTGTATAGATTGATCTTGAACCATACAATTTCATCTTTTGGGGGTGATGGTGGTGACCATCCAAGAGGAATAGGGGGACCAAACATTTTAACTGATTTCCGCGCAGCCATTGTGGTTTCACAATATAAATGTAACAAAAGAGAAAAAGACAGAAACAAAGTTAAAGACGCAGTAGAACTACTATGTTTCACCATCGTGTTATAACACTTAAAACTTAAGAGATAAACGCTATATCTTAAAATCTTAATCTGTAAAACGTAAAACAAAAATTAGTGGAAGTGATTGGGTTTCTTATCTACACAAGTGAGAAGGATGCAGTTTAAGAAGGCTTTATATCGTAGAAACAAAAAAAGAAGGATCTATACGTGGATCCCACAGGTCCTACGTTTTGTTATTTTTAACCCTCTTGTTTTGGTTAACACCATGATTCGATTAAAAAATATGTTTGTTCTAACATGGCTTTGTTTGTCGTAATATAGTCAGTTTGATGATACTTTGAAATAAGAAAATGAGTATGTTCCCACTAATATTTGCCAAAAATGGCATCAGTCTCGATATGACAACGCTAAAGATTTCTATTTCTAGGAAGTCAAGTCATGTGTTATCTTAAAAGTATAATGAACCTTTAATCGATAATGCTTTGTCCACTTAACCTGCCAAATGTTATGGCTACACTCTCTCTATCAATTGCCAGAATTTTAAAAGCATGTATACAAATGTAAAAAATAAAAATAAATAAAATACGACAAAGCGAACAATTACTAAAAATAAAAATGAAAACCCACCAAGTCACCATCACTTGCATTCTTTTTCATTTAAGGAAACGCAAACCTTAAATGGCCTATATTCGAGCAAGGAATCCTCCCATAAAAATGAGAACAGATGCCTACGACTTTACGAGTACACATAGATCACCGCCACCATTCAAGCATAAGAGATGAGTATCAGAGTAATAGAATAATAAGACAAATGAATATTTGCAGCATTGTAATAAATTTAAAAATAATTAGCGACAAACTGTTAATTAAGTTGTTTTAAAAAAATGACAAGAAGGTAGTAGAAATGTTTTTTTTAAGGGGTCAAAGTAGTAGAAATGTTTTGGTATTAAAAGTTTAAAACTGGCGTATCATTGGCGTGTGATTAATTTTATTGATTAGAGATCGCTAAATGAAATGGTCTCGTACCTTAAAAGCAAAGATCCACATTTATTATCGAGCAAAATATACTTTATTTTTCTGTTAATCAGGATAGCCTAGACCAAAATCCAGACTGATTCTCCCATACAGCCATACCTATCGAAAAGTGTCTACAGTTGCCCAAAAAAATGAGAGAAATCGCACTAGCAGGACTCATGAATAGAAATCGCACAAGCAGGATTCAAATTCTGTAAAAAAAAGCATTAAGAGTGAATCCTATAATCACTGGACAACCACTACTTGGTTGAGCAAAATATTTAGAGCAACTGATGGAGGTGATCTTTTTGCTTTCTATTTTCTCAATCTTAATTTTGAAAACAATCTCTACAAAAACAATCCATACATATATTATATATATATAATAGCTCATATATATATATATACTCATATATATATATATATATATATTTATCAGCTCAGATTTTGGACAGAAACTTTAATAATCATTTAGCAAAAGAAAAAAGAAACTTTAATACTCGAAAAATGGCTCGAGTGAGTGGAAAAGTTGAAGCGATACATTATCTTTGTTGTCCGATATTCCATTTATAATTTCCATAGTTTGGGAGGACCGGAGCTCCGATACTCTAGTAAAATATAAATAGTTTTTTTTATATCACACTTAACAGATATTAAATGCTAAAGTTTTTTGTTTTTTTTTAAATGCTAAAGTTAGTTTGAGGTTATTTAATAATCAAATCATAACAACGAAAATATGTGTGAGCCGTACATATAATTAAGAAGGGGCCCAAGATTATATGATTCGAACTTCTTTTTACTTTATATTGTTGTCACTATGTGCTTTGCTTAGATTTTAAACTTTTGTTGGTTTTCTTTTAAATTCTGACGGAAACAAATACCAAAAAATCTTCAAATGACAAAAAAATGTATTATCAACATCGATCTAAATAATGCAAATAAGCATGCATCTTATGAAAACCACTAATTTGAACCTCGACCTTACATATTATTAACAAAAATGAAAATTATG
This sequence comes from Eutrema salsugineum, assembly GCF_000478725.1. Classification (NCBI taxonomy): domain Eukaryota; kingdom Viridiplantae; phylum Streptophyta; class Magnoliopsida; order Brassicales; family Brassicaceae; genus Eutrema; species Eutrema salsugineum. The sequence continues at coordinate 3,523,741 of NW_006256612.1, forward strand.
TCGTTCTGAAGTAACGTATAATTTGCTAAGATGTTTAAAGAATTGAACTCGTGATTTACTGTCCAAAATCAATATACACTTCCAACACCGTTATCATATTCTCTTACATTTAAATGGTATAGCTTAATTATATATCATTACCGTCACTGCCACCATTTACACCATCTCGTTACTGCACTTATCACCACTGCTGCTTGCTATTGCCAATTTGCCATTGTTGTTATCATCGCCACCGTCATTTTTTTTTACATAATTGATATATAACTGTTTCTTTCATCTTCTTTCTTTTTTTTTTCTCATGACGGGTACAATACAATTATTCTTTTTTTTTTGTTCGGTCTTTACTATGATCTTTAAAATTAATCTTTGATGAGTTACAAATCAATGTAAAAACCGTTATTTCTTAATTCTCTCGCTTATTAAGTTGATTTGATAAGAGAGCTTACCTAACTAAGTCTACCATTGATCCAAGATCCAACTCAAGGGCACGCCTATAACCTTTTTGTTCCCCACTAATTATTCCCTCTCCAAGTTCTAAAGCATTGCTAGAATAATTCAACTTGTATTATTTTAAACTCTGAAAAAAATGTATTTACCAGATTTTCTAAAATGCAAAATTCAAGGATGACTATTTAGCTATCTCTAATGTAATTGATGGGTTATCAAATATCCAGGTTTTACTAATCATCCAAAAGTTTTTATTACTAACCGCTGATCATACATATTGGTCCATGCATGAGCTTTTATTATTAGCCTTTGATTATGTGATCACATATTTTACCATAATCAGAGGCTAGCTAAGGGCGCCATCTCTAAAAAAACTTCAAATTTGAGGTTGGCCAAACCTCAAATATAAGGTTTGATGGTGTTTGTTTCCAAAAGCAAAACCTCAAATTTATGCTCATAAGTTTTAAAATATTATAGTATAATCCTTACTTTTAATCATTATTAATAAAAATCATACAACTTTATAAATAACAAAAATATACATTAAAAATATCATTAACTAAAATTATATTATTAATTTTATAATAAAATAAAATATTATATTATAAAATAAAATTATATAAACATAATAATAAAAATACACAAACTAAATTATATATAAATTATTACATTACACCAAATTATTCAATAAAATTATTTCCATAATGTTTTCAAATATGATCAATCAATGCATTTTGAAGTGATAAATGAACCTCTTTATTTTTTATCTGTAAATTATGAGATAAAAACTGTTGAAATCGGGTATTATCATTTATTGTCATTTCAACTGTTGTCTCTGGAGCTGGCCTTGCATCTCTAATTGGTGCGTTGATGTCACATTCATCTTCAATTATCATATTATGCAGTTCAATTTGTTTTAATATAATTTTATATGCAAACATAAAATTTATAAAGATAAATGTGAAATATTCATGACATATAAAATTATTTGGATTAAAATGATAAACATAAAAAATAAAGTGATTATTTATGAAATATATAATTGTAAGAGCTAAAATACAAATAAAAAACTGCAAACTTCAAATTTGAGGTTTTAAAGTTGCTTTTGGAATAAATAAAACCCCATATTTGAAGATTTAAAGTTTCTTTTGGAGATGCCCTAATAATAAAAGTTTATAGACAATATACACAAACGACGTTAAATCCTAATCTTAGAGGAGGTGGCGAATTCTAATATTTTTCTAAGGCAAACTATGTATGTATGCTTAGTTGTAAATCATAGTCTCCACAATAGAGATACTGATTGTGAATTTGTGATAACTTTCTATCTAAGATGTGGAAAGAAAAATGAAACAATTAATATTTTTTTTTTTTTATGTTTCTAGGCTATTCAAACTTGAGTTCTATTTCCAATCTCATCAACTTTATTCAGGGACTTTTCCTTTAAATCAATATTTACCAAGTTTGATTATTTTTTTAAGCAACAAAATAGCAGTATGATTAAGGGCTTGATTGGTTTAAACGCAGTGTTTACGCTGCGAGTGCAAGAGTTTGCGGAAGCGGATGATTGCGGTTTTGAGTGTTATTAAGCGGTTTGCACGACTGGTTAAACTTTTTAAAGCAAGTCCGTTTACGAGGCATTTTTGACTGGTAAACCACCGAATGTTTCAGCGATTAAACACAAAATTATCAAAATAAATATCATATATAATTATAAAAAACATAAAAAATATATTATTATGTTAGATATCAAAATCACTAATTCAAAATAATTAATAGTAAAAAAATTATAAATAAATACTAAATAATTATTTAAAAACTAATAATTTTATGATAATATGTTTTATTTCAATTTTTGGGAATATCACTCAAAATTGTGTATAGTAATGTATTAAACTGGAAAAATTTTGCTCCAATACGTGGATCTTCTGGATTTATCTTATGCATAGTGTAAAATTTCTTCAATTGATCTAATCGATTTTTTGTATGACTCCAACTCAAAAATTTAGGTTTTTTATCTTCTGTTTATTTTTCCACAATGATCCATTGAAATAATATACATGTCATCTCGTTTGACTATGTAACTTTCTGAAGAATAAAAAAATTATAACAAAATAATTTTGTAATTAATTGTTTTTAATGTGATCTTTTATTTTTTTAGCGTACATTTTTTTTTCCCTAACCGCTACCGCCTGCAATCGCAAATGCTGGCGGGAAGTAGCTTTTGGATTTTATTGGTATAAAACGATATGAAGCGATTTACAGCGATTTCTGTGATTGTTATAAAACGTCACTAACTGCTACCAACCGCAAATGCAGCATTCGCATATTGTGTAAATCACATACAAGGTCGGAATACAAAGTAAATGCGCATATCAAAGAAGACCCATAAACAAACATAAGAATGAAAAGAATAGAAATTAACAATCAATGTAATTTATGTTCACTTACATAGTTACACTAGATTTTAGACATTGATCTGTTAAACATTGATTGTTTAATGCACTGGATAAGAAGACCATTTAACAATATAACAGTTGGGCCGTATGGGCTTACCCAATGATCCATGGGTCCAAACCCGTATATCTTTTTTGTTTTTCGTTTTTTGTTCAATTAGGGTTTTAATCTGATGAGCCAAAGGTTTTAGTTTTTATCAGTTGCTTCTTCTTCCTCCCTGCCGTCCTCCGGAAAATCCTTCTTCTCACAACAATGGCGAAGAAGCGAGATCGAATTGTTAACACACAGCCTTTTATCTCCGATGGCGCCTCCGTCGCTTCTTCCAGGAAGCGATCAAAGGTTCCCAAAACCCATCAGCAGCAGGAGAAGGTGAGTGAAAAAACAAACTTCACGACTTCGTGGATTTCTTCAGTCTTCACTGTTAAGCTTTCTAGAATGTTCGATTGATTAGGATGTTCATAATTCTTCGTCTTATTGCAGTTGATTGATGCTGGAATCAGCTCGAAGATCATGAAGGAAGCTCTTGCCCAGCAAAAAGAGATCGCTGATGAAGAGAACGCCGAAAAAAACCCTAGTCTCGCCGTGTTTTCTACTGCGGCCGCCATTACTGCGGAAGAGGAGAAGAGAGTGCTGGAGGAGGAGCAGGAGGAAGATAATATTGATGATATTGATGAATTTGATGGAAAATTCGACGATGATACTTATCAAGTGAGTACCTTTATTCAATGTTAAAGAAGTTTAGAGGTCAGGATTAGAGGTTAAATTGAATCGCTTGGAACGAAAATGATCTTACTTTTGGGTTACAGGTTTCAATGATTCTTCATACTTAAATGTTCCAATGTTTGTGAAAAGTTAACATTAGTTTAAATCCAATGTTGAGAAAGCTTTCTAAATTCTTTCTCTGGGAAAGCTTTAGATTGAATAGCTTAGAACAATGCGAAATGCTTCCTTCTTCTGTGCTTATATTTTACATTTTGGAATCAGGAGGATATCAATGAAGAAGACGAGAAGTTGTTTGAATCCTTCTTTGTTAAAGATGCACCTCGTCAACGTACTCTCGCCGACATCATTATCAAGAAAATCAAAGATAATGACGCCGACTTAGCTGAAGGTTGATACAGAGTTTTCATGTGTGTTTTTGCTTCTGCTGCGTTTGTTTGATTACTGTATCTTGCTGGATAACTTTGCTAATTTGTAAAGCTCATTCTTTTTTTTTTTTTGGTTGCAGAAGAGCGTCCTGATCCTAAAATGGACTCTAAGATAACTCAATTATATAAAGGGTAAATGTTCTTTTCTTTCCACTCCTTCTGCTTTGCATTGCAGAATCTGTAGAGTTTCAAGTGAATTTATGAATCGTTTCTCACACTTTCGAGATGATCATATGCAGTGTTGCCAAGATTATGAGTGAATATACGATTGGGAAAATGCCAAAAGCGTTTGTGCTTATTACTAAAATGGAACGCTGGGAGGATGTATTATACTTGACTGAGCCAGAGAAATGGTCTCCTAACGCAATGTATCAAGCCACAAGGATCTTTGCTCACCACTTGAAAGACAGTCAGATTCAACGGTTTTATAACTTCGTTTTGCTCCCGCGAGTGAGAGAGGATATTAGAAAACACAAGAGGCTGCATTTTGCTCTATACCAGGCTTTGAAAAAGTCACTGTACAAGCCTAGTGCATTCAATAAAGGCATACTATTTCCGCTTTGTAAGGTATTATATTCCTCCTCGAGAATCTCCTTGAAATACGGAATGTAACGGTTTTCTTACTACTTCCTTGGGGTTTTTATTCAGTCGGGGACATGCAATCTCAGAGAAGCTGTAATTTTAGGAAGCATTCTCGAAAAGTGTTCTATCCCTATGCTTCACTCATGGTATGCGTACAAAGATTGCATCAATAGAACTTGTTACATTATTACTAATTTATTTGCATGAACTGCAGTGTTGCTTTGCTAAACCTGGCTGAGATGGAGTATTGTGGCACAACCAGGTAAACACTATTCTTTAGACTTTTTTAACCAGAGAGTCAGATAATATCTTGCCTTCTTCGATACAGTGTATTTTATTATGTAGCTAGTCTGATAATATTTTATTATGCAGCTACTTTATAAAAACTCTTTTGGAGAAGAAATATTGTATGCCGTATCGAGTGCTTGATGCATTGGTTGCTCACTTCATGAGATTCGTCGACGAAATAAGAGTCATGCCTGTGATCTGGCACCAGTCTCTTCTTACTTTTGTGCAACGGTAATTTTCTTCTTACAGATATGTTTGACAAATCAAGCAAAAACTCGTCTACCTTAAAGTTATTTTGTAAGCTCATGTTTAAGCCGATGTATAGGTACAAATATGAACTACTAAAGGAAGACAAAGAGCATTTCCAAACTCTCCTCAAGAGGCAAAAACACCATCTTGTAAGACTTCTTCTAGCTTGAAAAATGAAAACTTTTTTTTTCGTATTGTATAAATCACACTTATTCGGTTTTTTTAATTTTAAATGTAGGTTACTCCTGAGATTCTTAGAGAGCTTCAGGGTAGCAGAAACCGTGGAGAGAAAGCAGATGATCCTATGTTGGCTAATTATATCCTTTTTATATATCTTGTTAATTGTCTTTGGAATTTACTTTTTAAGTGTGATTTTTACATGTGAGTTATGTTTTTTTGTGTTATCTCCTTGACCTGCAATTTCACCTTCTTCAGTTTCAACAATCAACAACCCGATTAAAGAAGACAGGTTTGACATTCCAGAAGTGCCAATGGAAGAGGACTGATTCTTTTCATGGTGTTTGGTTTTGGAAGAACAAAGATTATTGAAACTCCAGTTTTGTCGTAGTTACTTGCTTAATTTTTAAGTAAGAATTGAATCTTTATTACGTTATAGTCTGTATCTTTAAACATGGTTTAGTGTTTGTTATAATCCAAAGTTTGTACTTTCTATATACAAAGTAAGAATTGAATCTTTATTACGTGATTTGTATGATTGTATCCTCAAACGGATCAACCATGGTCCTTTTCAGTAATATACAACTACTAACGTGGTTGACCAAAAATATTTGGATTAAACTAAACCAAACTACAGTAAAAGCTATGATTCAAATATGCAACACAGAAAACTAAAGTAGATCGGGGTTATATTGAAGTTTTCAAAAAGTTTCTAGAACCAAAAAGTAATTTTGGGGTTTGGCTCAAAGCACACAAAACATGAGAAGAGGCAAGAGTCGTACTCAAGAGTCCATAGCTTCCGTAATAATAGTATTAGTACTTTTTTTCCTAATTCCCAATGCCCAACAACGTTACCGCTAAATTCTCTTTTTAGTGTTGTTTTAAAAATAAAGTTCATAAAATAAAAAAATAAGTCTCGTGATATTGATTAGACGACATTTAATGTAGTTGATGTCATTTAGCACGAATTTCAAAATAATTTATAATTTTATGTCTCACCAGCGGTGCTAATGTCCGTTGAATTCTAATCTCTGGTTTACAGGTTTCGAAATTTTTGTTTTTGTAAATCAACCACTTTATTTTATCTTTTGTCAAATCAAACCCATTCTTTATATCACAACCGTCTAAAGTTACATAATCAGCTCACTAAAGATCCGACGGCTGTCATTGTTTTATCATCTCTAATTTTCAAAAAAAAAAAACAAAAAAACAATTTATTTGCCATTGTCAACAAAAATATTCCTCCACAATAAATGTTCTCACCAAACCCATGTTCCTCTCCTACTTCATCTTCTTCCTCAAAATTGATCTCAGTTATTATACCATATAGTTACTGCGTATATATGTAATCTCAGATGTACGGACGAATGTGGTTTTGCTTCTGAAGCTCAGATTCTACTTTATTTAGTATCGTCTTCTTCTGTTGATTTGCTTTAGCTTCAGACAATTGAGGTTTGTGTTTTACTTCCTTCACTATGTTTCTTCCCATGGATTTAGCTCTGTTCTGTAAATCGGCCAAATCCATGTTAGGTTATAGTTTTTTTTTTGTTAGGTTATAGTTGAAACAATGAATTTCACATCTCGTGTTTAACTTTTGATTTCAGTTTGAGAAATTAGTTAATCATTCTTTTTATATATAAAAAAAATGTAATGTTGTTCTTCAGGCTAGTTTTCAGCTTGATCTGATTTCCTTAGGCTCACATTTTCTTTTTCGATTTTCGATTCTTTTCACTTAAATTTATTAAAAGAGTTGTTTTTTTCGCGTAAAATATTTACTTTGGGAATAGTTTAAGAATTTGGAGATTAATTTCAGATGTTGCCTTTTTTAAATAGCTAAAGTTTGGTAAAAGATAAACATCATTACTCCTTTTAATCCTTTCCTTCAAAATATTATTAGTACAACCAGAAAAACTGATTAGTAAATAATAACAACTCAGTTCCTTTTTTCTTTTTGCCTAATCTTCATTGTACAGTGAAAAATTCTTTCTTCTTGTCCCTTTGTGTCTGATTAAATTATATTCTAAAATTGAGAGCATGGTTTGTCTTCTTTCATTGTTCATTGGTGCATAGTGGTTGTCTTGCAGATTCTTGATCATTGGTAATGAAGAAACCAACATAAAAGTCATTGTTCTTAAAAGCATATTAAGTTATACATTCTATTAAAATGATAATGCCACTCTCACCATCTTGTTTTGCTGTTACCTTTTCTTTCCTTATGAGTAAATAATATTTCGCTGTCTTGGCTGAAGAACAAAATTAATGCTAATTTATGCAGGTACCAGATGGTGGTTGTATTTAATATCACCTGACTAAGAAGAAGAAACTTGTTTCTTAGCAATAAAGAAGGGAGAAAGAAGTAGGATTTTGTTCTCTCTATTTTAACAAAGAATCACAAAAGCATAAGGAATTACAAAAACAAGAAGAAAAACGATGATGCTGATGAGAAGAAGGTTGGCTTGTTGCAGCAGGGAGAGGGAGATTAGCATCGATTTCGATGAACAAGATAGTAAGTACTAATTAAACCTCTCTTTCATTCTTACACTAATGATGCGTGATTAAAGTCTTAAACTAAAAAAGTGACCTTTATTTAGCTTTTAGGTGTTCCATTTATGGGTGTTTACTGCGTACACATGATACGGAATATTTAGACTATAACTGTTAGGTATATATATATATATATATATACTTTTCATATAAAAGTGAGTGGTCACTCCATTTGTCTTGTGACCGGTTTAGGGTTGGTATGGGACCAATATCAGACCCTTAAAGATCTACACCAACCCGGTCATTCACGTAATAAATAGGGCGTGAAGTCTGTAGCTTTCCACGCGACATCAATGCCTACATTCAATTTGATGCGAGAGCATTTTGTGTGATTCAATGTCCTATGTCTAGACCAAACCCTGTTTCTTTGGATGTAGGGTTTTGTAGTAATGGTCCTCTAATATTTTTTTCAGTTGTTTAAAGATCATTGATTATATTTATTCAGAAACTGCCAAGAGTAGGTAGCTAATTGGTTTCACATGGTCATTAAGGCTATACATGTTATTTTCTTAATAAAAAAATTATACTGAAGTAAAATGTTGATGATTCATGAAAAACTTCACGAGGACGAAGAAGAATATATATCCTCATGATTTTTTTTTTTTCACTTGTCAGTTACTTATGCGACTTGAGAATCATATCTTTGATTTTCAAGGGCAGATATGATTCTTAAATCAAATCACTGGTGTTTTGATTAAACAAGTTTTGTTTATTTGCTGTGAGCGTTTGAAAAATGTTATGTCGTGACAATTGATTAAAGTCTTCGTGGTGGGTCCGTCTGGAATTTTCATACACCACATGGGGATACTAACTCATTGTTTTTGAGATTTTTTTATACATTTCCTTTTAGAAAGGAAGCATTTAAATTTGTTTTAGCAGTCTTGGGTTAACAAAAGTCTTGACTTTAGCTATTAAAGACTCGTGGAACACAGCGACTTTGGTTCCTTTTATTTTCTTATCATTTGTTTTTCTTGTAGAACACTAGTCTGCATAAACAACGTGTATGTGATACTACCATTTTCTTGATTCCCATTTGATGAGTGAGACAAGAAGTAGATGTGAAGGTGGGGTTTTATCTTTTTGGTCAAAATCTGAATGGTCTCTTAGTGATATGTAAATTTTTAATTATTTTTCTATTGGTGATCCTCGTTTTATATTTTCCTCTCTTTCTTTGTCTATCTCTCTCTGTTCTGTGTAAGTTCCTCTGTATTCTACAGTTCAAAAGGTGAAACTATATGTTTTGAATTTCTTCATATAGAAAATCTGTTAGCTGATTCTTCAGTGATGTTTCCATTCAATATGCATTGCATGCCAATTGGATAATGTGTTACTTGTTACTAGTCTAAGCTTCGCAATCTGTGGCTCATATGTTGATATCCACTTTTGAGTATGGCTACTTCTGAGTATTGTGAAGACACTAATGACAGAACATGAATTTGCAATTAGAATGGACGGAACACAGTTTGATTCATATCACCTAGTATAGTCCATTAGGCATGTTAACAGATCTTCCTAAGATGACATTGTGTACTCCTTCTTTTCAGGAATGATTACATACGATGGCTTGGAAACTTGTATTATCAACAATCAATCATATGAAGAAGAAAGTGGAACAAGCCGAGGAGATGGATGCCTGACAGATTCGTTGGATGATGATGCTTTTTCAAGCTGTTCATCAAGCAAAGATGCCTCCAGCTCTTTTTCTTCAAAATGGTTACCAACGAAAAATGATGAACACAGTTGCGACGATTCGAGCTTATCTGGAAGGTCCAAACATTTTGATGCTAAGAAGAAACCAGGCTATGTCTACTGCCATATGGATGTGGAAGCCATGAAGGAGAAATTTTCAAAGCTATTGCTCGGCGAAGATGTCACCGGGGGATGCAAGGGTGTCCAAGTAGCTTTGGCTTTGTCAAATGCTGTAACACATCTTGCTAGTAATGTCCTAATATCTACTCTTAAAGCTTTAAGTTCTTTTGATATCTTTTTGAGTTTTCCTTGTGAAATGGCTACTAAATTTCTTTCGATTTGCAGACTCGATATTTGGCGAGCTGTGGAAATTGGAACCCTTGTGCGAGGAGAAAAAACAGAAATGGAGAAGGGAAATGGATTGGCTACTTTCTCCAACTAACTACATGATTGAGCTAGTCCCTTCTAAGCAAAATGATGCTAATGGAAGATCACTTGAGGTATGCATCTAAAGTGTGAACCAGATATACTCCAGAGGAAGAAACTGAACTGAGATTTTTGTTTCAACAGATAATGACACCTAAAGCTCGTGCAGACATTCATATGAATCTCCCAGCTCTTCAGAAGTTGGATTCCATGCTAATTGTAGGCGTTTGTTTAATTTCTCTGACCTACTCTTTCTTTATATTTACTCCTTCGTCTTGGTCTGGTTAAATGATCATTGCAAAATTCACAGGAGACGCTGGACTCGATGGTGAACACAGAATTTTGGTACTCGGAAACTGGTAGTAGAGCTGAGGGGACGAACAAGAGTACAAGCGAGAGCAAGCGATGGTGGCTTCCATCGCCACAAGTGCCAAAACCAGGACTCTCTAACTCAGCAAGGAAGAAATTGCTTGACAAAGGCAAAGTTGTTTATCAAGTCTTCAAAGCTACAAAAGCCATAAACGAAAACGTTCTTCTTGAAATGCCAGTACCTGCCATTATCAAGGAAGCGATACCCAAAGTAAGCTTCCTCTCTTTATCCCTTGTGATGATAATCATATAATAACTCGCAGGCTCTAAAATCTCGTGTTGTAACAGTCTGGAAAGAACAGTCTCGGTGATGAACTGTACAGAATGTTGGCTGCGGAATCCGCCACAGTAGATGAAATCCTTACATCTCTCAAGATTCGGACAGAACATACTGCACTCGAGACAGTTAACAAGTTAGAAGCTGCTGTGTTTGCATGGAAGGAGAAAATTACAGATCAAGCCAGCAACGGGAAATCCCCTGTCAGGACACCATGGTCATTCACTAAAGATCCATCGTCTGAAATCGGTCGAAATGAGCCACTCTTGAACCGAGCAGAAGCGCTTAGATACCAGATCAAATACAAATACCCTAATCTCCCTCACTCGTTTCTTGATGCCACGAAGATTCAGTATGGCAAGGTAAAAAAACATAAACAGAACCAACTAAATTTTCTTATATCTCTTTCTTACTTATCTTTCTTCTGTGTGTTTTCAGGACATTGGTCATGCGGTTCTTGAGGCATATTCCAGAACACTTGCGAGTTTGGCGTTCAGGATTCTTTCAAGAATGGGAGAAATCTTGAAAGAAGATTCTTTAAGTAACCCAAACTCTCCCGCGCCACCGAGTTGCTTCCCTAGCTCTCGTGATCTTTATAGAACACCTGAGAGGCCTTTGCTTTCATCACGTGTAAGGCATTCTCTAACAGATGACATGAACAAAGCCGATGGGACAGAGACTGGTTTAGAGTTTTTGTTCGCAGATGCGAAGATCAGTTCGGTGAATACAACTCCAAGTAGAAGCAGTAGATTATGGTGTCTGAGTAAAGTGCCGCCTGATGCTTCTCCTTGATTTAGAAGGTCTTACAAGTTCGATGCGTGCCACCTGAAGCTTCTCCTTTTTCTATTTAGATGATTTTAAATTATGGAGCCTAATATATTGTAAATGTATTATCAACATGCACTGAAGTATGAATACATGCAATTTTGTTCATAACTTCATGATGAAAAAATAGGTGCTTAAATCAGAAAACTTTGATTACTAACCAACTCGATGAAATCTAATTGCATCCAAACTGAAAACTTTTTAACATGCTAAAATGGTTTGAAGACTGTAAGATTCGGAAACTGTAAACCCGATTCAGATCGCAATCAAAATCATAATTTTGTATCATTTTATCAAATCTTCAGAAGCAAAGCTGAAAAGAATTAAAAAAGCGTAGCGAAAGAGTCAAAGACAATGGGTGAAATGGTGAATCCGTGAATGTATGGTTTACCTCTACGACGTCGTCCAGGGAAAGCCTAAATCTGAACAAAATGAGCCCATGTCCATATAAACTGGGCCTATTTGGTTTTATTACAAAGTCAAACGTCGTCGTTTGAGACATACGGCGAAGTTACGGCGCCGTTAAACAAACACCTTGCTATGCCCAGCGCGTTGGTCGGAGACAAGGAGTGGTAACGGAATGGTACAGCCGCGATTCGTCCGTCCGTCACCGTCATCGTCTTCTTCCGGTGCCGGAGAACCAAACTCCTCCAATCTATACGTCGCGAATTGCGGCCCGGCGGTAGGACTGTCACACGACGCGATCGCGGCGGTTTTCGCTGCTTTCGGGGAAGTGAAGGGCGTTTACGCGGCGGACGAGAGCGGCGTTCGTGTCATCGTCTCCTTTTCGGATCCTTTCTCGGCGAAATCCGCTCTAGAAGCATTGGTTGGTCGGCCATGTTCGGACCTCGATGGACGGACTTTGCATATTCGATACTCGGTTCTTCAATTATCTTCCCAGGTACATCAAAAATTATTCTTGATAAGCTTCAAATCTTTCGTATTCCTCTCCTTGCTTCCCTAATTAGTCGCATTCATGCAGAAGATTTCAATCAAATTCTGATTCACAAGTTAGAAAACCACAGATTGTATGATAGATATGATATGTGTTAGCTTAATCAGAACCGAGCTTAGCTCCTTGGAGTTTCTTGGCTGAAACTGGTTTCAAAGTATTGATGTGTTGAAATGTTGGTTTATAGAGAGTCTCAAATTGGTGACAGCATTTACTAAAGACAGAAACTTTGTGTTTGTTTTGTGATGACCATTCTTTTCAGTTGCATTTGTGCGTCTAATTTTGAAATACTTGTGTAGACGCAGGTAAATGATTGTGTCCCAGTGTTTTTGGCTGATTCAGAATTGAACATCCCAGGGCTTTTCCTTTTACCGGATTTCGTCAGTTCCGAAGAAGAACAGGTACACGTATATAGTATTTGCAATGTGCTTAAGGTCTAGTAGGCATTTGATTCTGTCTCTACCTCTTTTGTAACTTATTGTTCCCGTCTATTATCAGCAACTGCTTGCAGCTGTTGATTCCAAGCCTTGGATTGGTCTCGCCAAACGGCGTGTTCAACACTACGGATACGAGTTTTGTTACGGGACAAGAAATGTTGATACCAAGAAACATCTCGGCGAGCTTCCAGCGTTTGTTTCTCCTATACTGGAAAGAATCTCGTTGTTCCCGAACCTTGACTGCGACCCAGAAAGCTTGAATCTTGACCAATTAACGGTAACAGCATCACACTCTCTGTACTAGATTCTGTATAATGTTCCTTTTTTCAACTACATTGAAGGGCCGAGGAATTATATGTCGTTAGGTAAATGAGTACCCATCTGGTGTGGGATTATCGCCACACATTGACACGCATTCAGCATTTGAAGATTGCATTTTCAGCCTTTCTTTAGCTGGTCCCTGTATTATGGAATTCAGAAGATACTCTGTTTCCACATGGAAAGTAGCCTCAACCACCGATGATGATAAGTCTGATCATCCCACTTGCATCAAGAAAGCTTTATATCTTCCTCCTCGGTCTATGCTCTTGTTATCCGGGGAAGCACGCTATGCTTGGAACCACTACATTCCACATCACAAGGTTTGTATTCTTATCACCGTAAACACTGTTTATTTCTTTCTTCAATTCGATCTTTCCTTGGCTCTCAGCAGAGTAACTCTTACCACATTCTCTTCTGATTGCTAACCTATTGAAGCACTCTTCTACTGTGCTCTTATAGATTGATAAGGTGAAGGATAAAGTGATCAGAAGAAGTCCAAGAAGGGTATCTTTCACATTTCGGAAGGTAATATTAACCTAGAAAAGTTTCTAGACAATCTTGTGACCACTTCATGCGGAAAGTATGCTTTTCCCGGCGATATTGAGAAGAAAGATTCAAACTTTTTGCAGGTAAGAGATCATCCTTGCAGGTGTAAGTACCCACAATACTGTGATTCTCAGCAACAGAGATAACTGAGGAAGAGGAGAGAATAAAATGATTTTACTGAAATGAAGAATCTGTTTGGAAGAGACGGAAAAGAAACAAGAATTTTGTTAGTTGTTTACTCTTTAAGTTTCAATATTTGAGTAGATTATTGAGTTTATATCATGTTTTGGTTATTCAAATGGTCACTTGAGACTCGAGAGATGAAGGAAAAACAGGCTGATTTATAGATATATTTTATAAGTATATGTACAGTAGTATAAATTTTGTATTGTCTTTACTGTTGAGATCAAAAGAAACAAGACATATTTGAGTAAATTCTTAGGTTTATATTATCAAGAAAAAAGAAACAAGAACCTCTAGAGAGGGTAAAGATTTCGAAAAAATTAGAAAATTGAACTGACTAGTTAATCTTCCTCTCAACCTCTAGCGAAGTGATTCTTGTATGAGATTTCTTGGTCTTCTCACCATCACAGCTTCACTCTCTCGTGATTAAACAAGCAAGAGAAGACAGAATATGATTAAGCAAGATGCAAAGACTTCAAACACATATGATTAAGCAAGATGCAAAAACTAATTAAACAAATAAATTTCTATATAAAAAAATTGGTCTTATAAATTTATAAATTCAAAGACTTCAAACACATGTTCGATGAGTTTTGTATTCATAGCAATCTCTGTCTTAAATCAAACTTGGCATACAACACCGTATTGGCCATGCTTTATAATTGTAAACGAAGATTAAGAACTCTTGATTCATCCCAATTGAGCATGTCGACGTTAAGTAAAGATCCTCTTTAATGAGCTGATAGAATGTTATATCTTTCTTCCGTCTCTACTATGTTTGTTACTCTCTTCTTTTTCTCATGCCTGCCACGTTCTTAGATGGGATCAGTTATTGGGTTTCTTTCTGAAAAGCTTCTTCTTCATTTTGTAAATATTTTTTGTTTGTTTCTTTTTGTTCTGTTTCTTACCATGTTAGTTGGGCTCAGATTTGGGTTGTTTGTTTGTTCTTCATCCTAACTAGTGTATTTGTTTCCAGTGCATAAAACAATCGAGCAAGCAAAAGCTTCAAATTCCCTTATTTCCAATCGTTCATTATAAATTTATAACGAGTTGAAGCCACGTGAAATGTTCATCCAGCAACAATACTACAAATTAAGCAGAACTTATATAACTAGAACGTATGCAATTTGAGATCAAGCTTTGGAAGTAAATAATCGATTTTATGCAATTTGAGATCAAGCTTTGGAAGTAAATAATCGATTTTATGCAATTGAGATTAAGCTTGGGATATAAGGCTCCATGGATGCCTAAAGTCCTCGAGACGTTTACAGGATGATCTCAAATCATGATCTTAATTCTCAAATTACGAGATTAGGATTATAATCAAACTCATCATAAGGTAATTTGCCTATTCTTTCTGTTCTTTAAAAGTGCGAGTGGACAAAGTACCTTTTTTCGGAACTAAGAAACGAGCTTTAGTTTTCTAAAGCAGAGATAGATTGACAAGGAGACGGATTAAGTGATCAGAAACAAATCCCAGAAGGGTATCTTTCACATTTTGGAACGTAAAAATATGGAAACCGAATAACAGTTTATAGACGCGTCTTGCGACCAATTCATGCGGCCGGAAGCATGCTTAGACTGCAGTTTCATTACCTCAAATGTAATATCAAACAAAATTTTTTGATGATGTCTGAGATTCCAGTTTTGATGATCCATAGTGAAAAGCACCATCAAAGCAGCAATGGCCTAATCATAGCTAGTGATTTCTCAGTGAGAGCAGCAAGAGAAGTGATTTAGAGTTGTGATCTGGCATGTAAGAATTTACAATATTTGAGAGATATCCAATTTTTTTATATGAGATTTGTTAACTTTACGTTATCATCGATCTGGTAATTTCGTGAAAACAAAGTAAGAGAAAACAAGAATATACTATAGTGGTCCACAAAACACGTTAATAAAACATTATTTTGCTCCCAAGTAAAGTCTCCACACAATTAGGACATGAACATGATAACCAGAAAGAACAAAAATAGCTAAGCCAACGGAGTGATAAAGCTCACACGCAACTCACAGCCAAAATTAGCTAGACTCTTGTTCACGAAATTGGCTTGGCCTCTTAACAACAAATCAACACCTGTCTATCCTCACCCTAAGGTTCGCTAATAAGTCGTACTTTGTTCTGCTTCAAAGATGGAGCAGAGCTGCTTTTCTAATGATATTTAGGCATTGGCTTGGCTTGAGGTACTTGGCATCGTTAAAACTAAGATCTTCTACATAGTTTACATAGGCCAAAACTCTATGACGACTCTGATAATAAACCTCTCCATAGTATTTTTCAAAACCTCTGATTTCGACTTGTTGGAGACTGTTCTTTTCGGGACCGAAGTAGAAAATATAAAACGGTCTGAATTTGTATATATGGTCCATGGACAAAACAAATTCACCCGCAGCAGTCACTCCAACGACTGAAACACAAGTCCAGTCAACGAGTTCATTAGCCGGCAAAGCGTAGACATTTTTCGACCAATCTTGTTTCTCCACATCCTCTAGAAACCACATATGCAACTCCAAGGTATTACCATCGCCATCATACTTTTGCCTAAACCCACCTAATTTGCCCTTATAGTTTATCAATGTAGCATAATAAAACCATTTTTCTACCTCAATGAATTTGTATTTCTCAGACCTAACATCAAAGCAAACTATCAAATCAGAAGTATCACCTTTAGCTAAGTAATACAAAACCCCATTGATGCATATTCCTTCTCCGGGCCAAGAATAATGCCATAAGGGACACTGGATCTTTCTCCAACACATTTCTCCAGTTTCTAATGTCAGAATTCTATGCCTGTCATTACAATCAAGATCTGGATCAGCAGATACAGTCAATACCTTGAATTGCTTGTCGATCGGATCAAACCCTAACATGCTAATTCTCTCCACTGATCCGTGCGTTTCAAGTTTAGGCAAACTCGCATACTGTCTAGTTCTAGGGTTAAATACCACAGGCCCTGCATCCTTACTCTTCTTTGGTGAGATTTTCATATTAGAGAAATATATCAAACCAGAGGTAAAGCAACGAATATCTGCAGGCCAGTTGCATTTGGGTAACTTCATGTGCAAATCGACAGATACTACAAGAGACGACGCATTACTTTGTGGAGATTCTGAGGCGACGAGAAGAAACTCAAATCCTTGCCTCGTCGAAGGGCGAATAAGAGACGCGGACGAGCCCATGACCTTGTCAAATACAACTCTGTCAAATATGGACGGTGAAGCATGGAACGCCATTGGTTCGACACGCAACGAAACCTCGCGATGGACTTTGAAGGCAGTCTCGAGAATATCTCGAGAAAGAGATCAATCGGAAAGGAATCTAGAATCTCTCCTCCTCTATTCATGATCGCAGAGTGGTTAAAGAGTGCAAATCATTCAAGGAGGCTCTAGTAAGCTAACCTAATAAAAAAATAGAATTGGTTCTAAACTTGTAATAAAAAAAAATATTTTCGTTCTTCTATATGAATCATATTAAATTAAAGGTTCATTTAATGATTTATTATAAGTAAAGGGTCTTACCTGATAATTTTCTACTTTTTCATGCTTATTTTTTATTTTGAACCTTCTCGACTCGAGCCTCGCCAAAAAGGAGTTTTTAAGTCACTGCTCAATCGATGTTTAATACTCTGATTCATCTTCCTCGTCCGATTCTTCCTTCTTTCACCAGGTGCGTTTCCTTTTTTTTTTTTTTTTAATTTCAAGTTCTCGACTTTAGTAATGCGACGAAACCGATTTCCTCTGTTTGAATGGTAATGGTCAATTTCGTTCAAAAAAAGGTTTTGTTTAGCGAGAAATTTGTCTTCTTTTTTAACGGAATAAACCCTCTCGAATCTCGAATTTATATGGGTTGTAATTGGATTCTGATGGGTAATTGGCGATAATGTTCAATAGGATTGCTCTCTTTTTCTGACACTTTGGTTAAACAGTACTCGAGTCTGCAGGAAAATTGTATCAAAGAGAATGAGTACGAATCCTGCAATCGAACCGAAAGTTCGCAAATTCGAATCTGTTCAAGAAGCTGATACTATTTCAAGAAGTAAACCTGATGGTTTGTTTACTAATTCCTCTACTAAACCATATCTTGTGGCTTCTATAGTATATGATTTATGAGATGGTAATGAGAGTTTCGTGCTTGCAGGTATCAGATTCCGTCTCGTTTCATATAACATATTAGCTCAGGTAAATATATAGATTAAAGCTTCTTGACAAACTTTCGTAACTTAAGTCGATTTCATATCAAGCTGCGTCATTGACTGTATTGTGTTTTTTTTGTAAGCTTGAATTTTAGAGATAAAGACAATTCTTTTACTTCGTTTTGTGTGACTTCATATCTCTTTGAGCTTCGTCTTTCATTTAGGTCTATGTGAAGAGCTCCATTCTCCCACACTCTCCACCTGCCTGTCTCAAGTAAATATTCTCTACATTTCTCAGTTTTGAAATCAGTTTTTTATTATACTATGCTAGTCAACAGTCTTTGTGTGAGTGGCCTGGAGTGTAAAAACTTCGGTCAATAGAGCCTCACAAGAATATCTTTCTGATCACGATTAGAAGCCAAAGTACTAAAACCACAATGGATTTATGAATGTGCAAGAACTTAGTTATAAGTGGTCATTATTGTGTTTTGGTATTGCTCACATTACCTATCCATTAACCAATATGTACTTTGGGATTTAGCCATAGATTAACTTTGGTAAAGCTTAGGAGACGGTGCTTCTTGAAATGTTATGATATTTGCAGTAAATGTGACTTGGTCTTCCTTATTTGTTTGTGCCGCAGATGGAAAGCTCGTTCACATGCAATTCTCAGTGTTCTCAGAAATCTCGATGCTGATTTCTTTTGTCTGCAGGTATTTTCTTGTCAAACATTTCTTCTGTTCTGTCTGGTTGAATGGAGAAGCCCTTTCCTTCTTCTCTCTTATTTAATCCAGTAGACAATTTCATACTTGTATGAATGTTAGTGTTATTCTCATAGCGCCTTTTAATTGTGTGTATCAACATGGCGTCTCTACTTGTTAGTTATACTGTTACAAATTTCTCAGGAAGTAGATGAGTACGATAGCTTTTACAGAAAAAACATGGAGTCTCTGGGCTATTCTGGGATTTATATTCAGAGAACCGGACAAAGAAAGCGTGATGGTTGTGCAATCTTCTACAAGCCTAGCTGGTATGAATAAAACATTAGATGTGACCAGAGGACGTTTAACTTAGTGCAGAAACCTTAATCTGATTAAAACAACACTCTTCTTTGGATTTAGTGCAGAGTTGATCACCAAAGAGCGGATCGAATATAATGATCTTTTGGACTCAATAAAGGTAGATACTGTTTCCTGCAGCGAACAGGAGATTGAGACCTCCAGTGAAGCAAAAGGTGATGAGAAAGCGAAAGGTAAATTTGTCCTTTTAGTAGAAAAAAAAAAGAAGCAACTTCTTTGTGGTGTTTCTTTATATCTCAACATCATTTACCAACTTTATATCTATTGTTCTCTTCACATGTTTCCACAAATCTACCCAAACAAAAGATTCTCGAAAAGACAGTCGTGACCTTAATGATCCACGAGTGAGACTAAAACGCGATTGTGTTGGCATAATGGCTGCTTTTAGGATCAACAAGCCGTTTCATCACATCGTTATTTTGGCAAACACACATCTTTATTGGTAAAAAAAAAAACTCTGGTCACACATTGAAGATTTATCTTTTTCCACACATTTTTCATTTCATGTTTGCTTCTTTCTAGGGACCCGGAGTTGGCTGATGTCAAGCTGGCACAAGCCAATTATCTACTATCACGACTAGCTCAGTTCAAGACACTAATATCAGATGAATTCAAATGCACACCTTCGTTGTTACTAGCTGGTGACTTCAATTCAATTCCTAGGGATAAGGTTTGATTCAATCCTTTACCTTTAAGTTCTGTAATCCTTCCAATCTATTTGCAAAATAAAACTGGTGTTTCTCTTCATTTCTCAGGTGTATAGTTACATAGTATCGGGTAACGCGAAATCCGCTGAGACCATAGAAGAAGAAGAAGCTCCACTTTCTCTGTGTAGTGTCTATGAAGTGACAAGAGGAGAGCCTAAGTTCACAAATTGCACTCCTGGTTTCACTAACACACTTGACTACATCTTCTTCTCTCCTTCAGACTTCATCAAACCTGTGAGTATCCTCCAACTACCTGAACCGGCATCTCCAGATGTTGTTGGTTTCTTACCGAATCATCATCACCCGAGTGACCATTTACCGATAGGAGCAGAGTTTGAGATCTGTCGGGAATAGACAGTGTTTGTTCTCAATAATACTGAAGTTTTGTTACAAACAAAAAACAAATTATATACACACTTGAAGTTTCGTTTTAGATAACTTTTTATTGGAGATATTGAGAATTTTTTTTTCTCATTTATTGCTTCTATCTCCATTATATTTTACAAATTAAAAAGAAAACTCTGCTAAAAAGAAGTAGAAAGAAACAAATTTTATTATTATCATGACATGTTTGATATGATTCTCTCGTACAATCTTAATGAATAAAGTTCAAACAATTTTAGCCAAGCATTGATCTATTTTATCTATCAACCACTAAAGTGCGATACTGTCGCAGCAACTAATTGATAATTGTGAGGACGAACGAATATTCTTTCAGTCTCAACTTTGCCGTTAATTTGAACCATTGCTAATGAATAAAGTCGTACTCTGTTTTCTTGAAACTTTTATCCAAAATGACAGTGATGCAATGTAATGTTCCAAAAAAAACATTTCAAAACGAATAATGATCATCCTTTTGAATATTTGTCACAAACAAACCGAATAAAATCATTTCTTCTTATAAGTATCATCATCCAGCTCATAAGCATTCCCTTGAGAATTTTACACCTATTGGAACTGAAAATGAAAATGTTAGATGTTAGTTTTACCGGAGAGTTCGTAGTTAAAGCTTCCGGCGACAAGCCGGAGAAAGTTCATAGCCTTTCTCTCTCAAATCTCGACCTTCTTTCTGGCCGTTTTCCGGTGACCTACTTTTACTTCTACCCCAAGCAACCTCACTTGTTATTAACCTTTGATTCCATCGTCAAATCCCTCAAAGCCACTCTCGCCGAAACTCTTAACTACTTCTACCCTTTCGCGGGTCAGATCGTTCAAAACGAAACCACTCAAGAAGAGCCTATGATCGTCTGCAACAACAATGGAGCTTTGCTAGTAGAAGCCCGAGCTAATCAAGATCTCAAAAGTCTGGATTTTTACAATCTCGACGCGCTTCTCCAAGCAAAGCTGGTCCGGGTTAACCCGGATTTCGCTTTACAGATTCAAGCGACAGAGTTCGAATGCGGAGGCCTCTCTATAACATTCACATTCGATCACGCTTTAGGAGACGCGAACTCTTTCGGGAAATTCCTCACGTCGTGGTCAGAGATATCAAGAAATCAGCCGGTTTCATGTATACCAGATCACCGGAGAAATCTACTCCGTGCGCGCTCTCCTCCACGTTACCACCCTCTGTTAGACAAAACATTTATCAAATGCAGCGAGGAAGAGATTAAGAACATACCAATGCCAAAAACGCTCATCAAGCGTCTCTATCACATCGATGCTTTGAGCATAAACGCGTTGCATGCTCTAGCTACTGTAAACGGAGAGAGCAGGACAAAGATCGAAGCTTTCTCCGCTTATGTATGGAAGAAAATGGTGGATTCTATAGAGAGTGGTCATAAAACCTGCAAGATGGGCTGGCTTGTTGACGGTAGAGGAAGACTTGAGACCGTTACCTCGAGCTACATAGGAAACGTCTTGTCTGTAGCTGTAGGTGAAGCCACTGTCGAAAATCTGAAGCAAAACCATGTATCAGAGATAGCAAACATAGTGCATAACTCGATAAACGAAGTGACAAACGATTCCCATTTCAAAGATTTGATAGATTGGATCGAGAGTCACCGACCTGGACTGATGTTGGCTCGGGTGGTTCTCGGACAAGAAGGACCAGCTTTGGTCTTGTCTTCAGGACGACGGTTCCCTGTGGCTGAGTTGGATTTTGGATTTGGTGCTCCTTTCCTTGGAACTGTATGTTCAACGATTGAGAAAATAGGAGTTGGCTACCTTAACCAGCGACCTAGCGCCTGCAATGATGGCTCGTGGTCAGTTTCAGCTATCGTGTGGCCTGATCTCGCTGCAGCTTTAGAGTCCGACTCGGTTTTTCAGCCAATGTCTGCTAAACATCTTCAACTCCAGACCTGAAAAGAAGCTCAGCTAACACGAGAAAATAAGCTCAGAGGAAGAAGCTTTCCATCGTTTTTCTTTATTATCTGTAAAACTATGGTTACAATGAGGCAAAACCATGGAGCCTGAGTTTTTATTTTTTACATTATCTGCACTATATATGTTACCTATGCACAGTAAACAAAAACAAAATATCAGGGAGCTCTCGCCGGATTTCAGATATTTAAACCTATGATCAAAGTCTTCAAGGCTTCTTTATATATTTCTTGGCTTCTGCAGAGAAGCTTCTGGCGATTTGTTTGTTGGAGAATGTTAAAGGAAGCTCTTCATCAGCATCATTACTCTCTCTTCTGTCTATCCAGCTATGAGGTCTACTTGAGTCTTTTGGACTATCATCTCCTTCGGTGGATTCCCTGGGTGAGTTTGGTCCGTCTGGTAACTCGCGGTACAAGTGTTTGATTATGAAAAGAGCAGTATCATTATCTCTCCAATAGTTTCTGCACAATATTTAACAGTCTTGAGTTCTTGGCTCTGAACGAAAAAGTATTTGTTATCAATGAAAAGTTTCACTTACGTATGAGCTCCTATGGCTTGTAGATACGGATGCTCAAAGGTTTTATCCTGCATCACCCACATATTTCACCAATTAATATTTGCAAGCTAGCGAGAGCAAATCCGATGCGTGTTTATTCTTCAATCAACTCCAGTTTCCAAGAATCACAGATAGACAGTTATCAATTAAGTGGAAATGCATCAAAATTTCACCTGAAGCATGTGATCTATTCGACCCTCTCGAGTTCCGGTTAGTCTCTCCATCATTAAGGAACCATAAGACCTTCCATCCTTTTCGTCATCAGTTTCTTCCGTCTCTGTTCAATCACGCATGCAAGTTACATTAAAAGATGAGATTTGGAGCCTTTAAAAGGAAGTGAAAAAGCTTGCAAAGTTATAGACTTTTTTACCTTCGAGTTTATCGGAGCTTTTAGATTGGCAAATAGTGAGAACTCTTGTCTGAATGAGAATCAAAGACAAGTCTTTTGTAAATTGAATTGTAAAAGATAACAACTTGAGGTCAAAGTGATAACATAGAGAAAACTAATTACAAGTCAGGAAAACACATACCCGTACGGAATCAAAATGATTCATTACTCTTTGGGAACGCGCCGCAAAATCCTCTCTGAAATCCTATAGAACATTATTACATAGAACAAACGAATTAGAAGAGGAAGCAACAAAGAAACACCAAACGACAAGATTTCAATTACCTGTAATCCAATATGCAACCGCTTGCCACCTCTGTGGTAGGGAATAATAACGGGTCGTTTGGGGAGGTACTCTTTGCAGACAAGTGGCTCCACTCTGCATGAAACGCAAAGTTCCAGTTTTGGTGTTTCACAGTTTCAGAAAGGACGTAATAAAGACAGTGAGATCATAAACTAGCTACACACTGTTTTCTCTGTAAGAAGACTAACCTATATGCAACAGGATCATATGGGTGAAAAATGTTGAACATTCGACGACAAGCTGGCATCTCTTCAATAACATTCTCCTCTTCCCAGTAATCTTTTCCCTTACCTAGGACATGTTGAACAACTTTTATACCATATAAAAAGAATTCGCAAAAGAAAGGTAGAGAAGCAATTCAATAGAAAAGAACAGACAAGAAAAAGAAGAATTGAGCCAAATATCTTTGATTGCTTATCTATGGATTTATTGTTTTTCCAATTACGTAAAAACCAAAAACAATTGAAAGCTCTAGTGAACAAGTATTACCTATCCCAAGACGTATATTTCGAAGGGCGAGAAAGACTCCAAGAGGCGACCCAACTGCAAAGAAAGTGTCAACCTGAGAAGATTATGCAGTTAAAAGTTAGGATGACATTTTTTTCAGTCTGGTTTCCGAATGCGATAAAGACATTTTAAACTCTACGATCCCACACCTTGAACTCAAGCTTTTGGTACTTGATATGAGGAGTAAAGCTTGAAGGTGCATTGGGATCTTTAGTTGGCGCTTTCTCGTTGATGTGCTGCTCAGGCATCACCGATGTCTTGGCTTTTCCTGTTGATAACAGTTCATATCATCACTAAGATGTACAAGAAATAATTCTTCAAACACTACTCGAAATATCGGAAAGATAGCACTCGGGTTTCAGCACTAATACCATCCGTCAATATTCTGGCATTTTCTGATTGCAGTTGTGCTACTTTTGACCTCAATGACTTAACCTGGAATAACAAATTCCACCGTTAATGAATTGTTTTGGTCAATCAGCAAAGAAATTGGAAAACACTTCCACAGAGAAAACAAACTTTAGAAAGTAAGAGATGCTGTGAACACGAGTGAAAGCTTGCAAGAACCTAAACTTCATAATCTGATCAAAGAACTGGAAAATTGGAAGTGCCAATATTTACCTCTTCTCGTAATAACTTGATTGTCTCATCGGTATCAGAATTGTCACATTTTTCAACAAATGAATTTTCTGGAGAACAGGATGAAGAAGATGAAGTATCAGGTGTTCTACAGTCAGCTCCATCTGGTCCATCCTGAGAGGAAATAGCACCACTAGAATCATGATGGTCATCTTCCTGGCTGCCTATTCTTTCAAAACCCACATTCTCTACTATAGAATCAGAGATTGACGCAGGAGCTTCCTGGATGACATCATGATGCTCCAATACCGTTGATTCTTTATCCATCATGTCATTATCTTGACCTGTGATTTCCTCGGTGTTATTCAACTGGTTAGATTCCTCTGGCTCAAGATTTGACGACTGACGCGAAGAACTACAGGGTTTGTCAGCGCTAGCTGGAATTGGAGGAGAATCTTCATCTGGGAAAAACTTTTTGTATACTGAATCCATCGGAAATGGGGATGATAAATTGTGCTGATGACATAAGATGTCATAGGAGAGAACACTCCCCAGAGAATGTCCATAAATGGAAATCTGTAAAACCCCATAAACAGAACATGAATTTTAATTCAATGCGAGCTTACACTAGTTACAAGTTGATGAATGGACTTAACCAAATGGGCACCTTTCCATCATAGTCCGGGTTCCGTTTTAAAAATTTCACATACAGTCTATTCAGCTGGTTTGAAACCTGAAAGATGTAAAGAAGCACAAATCATAACGATACCAAAGATGAAAGTAACAGTGTCTAATAAGGTGGCTGACAAAAATTCCAAAACTAAATCACAAATTTCAATTTGGCACTTCCAAGACAAAGAGATCATCAAATTGGAGAAACTGCACACTACCGAATCAATTATAGCCTGGCAATAAATGGGGCTCATGTAGTATAACACATCATGAACAGTTGCGCTCAGCATCTCTCGTAAACGCCGTACACCGTCTAAAGTACATTTATCAACAGCAGCTTCACCACTTAGCTTTAGACCCTTTCTCCACTACAGAAACAAAAGAAAAAGAAGGCATATGTGAAGTAAGATCATACTACACAAAGATAAAACAGAAACAAAATATGATTTATATATATAGAGTCACCTGGCATGGGATGAAAAGGACTCTTTGAGTGCCGCGCTGATGAGAGGTTAGATGACGTTCACCTAAAGCTGCTGTGATTTGACGGAAGTTTCCAACGTCATCAACAAGATTAGACTTTTCTACTTTTTGGCCAATACCGTGAACCATAAATACAAGATGCCGAACAGGTACCTGGACACAATAACACAGACACAAACTTTGAGATATTCAGAAAATAATTGGACGACAGAGATTAGATGCTCTATATGCAAACGCGGTTCACAGAAGAAAAGACATACTTGAGAACAATAGTCATCCATTTCTTCCTCCTTTTGCTGGCGTAGTTCTTCCTGAAAAGAAGCACAATAACATAAAAATGTGAGACTTGATTCCATTTCCCATATAGAGTGCAAAGTTAAGGGTCAAAGAAATTAACTAAAAACAAACAGAATAATGTTAAAACCTGCGTAGGTTTAGGAGAGTAGGAGCCCGCATAGCCACGTCGCAACTTAATTCCAGTCCCAGTATATCCAACAATACCAGAGAAACCAGAGGGATCAACATTAAGCCACGCTTCCCAGGTACCATCTTCCCCGGTAAAGAGAGCATGGAGTCCCTACGTTAACAACTTCAGACAATATTATATATGCAACCATTTAGCTGGAAAGATAATTACAGTTTCTTCCCCATGAAACCAAACACATACCAGACTGGAACCCTGCAAATCGACACGAGCTGCAAAAAGTCCAGAGGGTTGAAAACTTCTTCTCCGCCAAACCTAGGTGAAAAAAGGCCAAATTAAATTGGTGCTATAGTCATATGACTCATACCATCAACAACATGTATGAATAAACCTTAAAAACCAAAAACACAAACGGTAAAAGCATCAGCTAGAAAACTTTTCTGGTTCTAGTAATATACTCCAGAGGAAGACATATAACCTTGTTACGATATGCGACCTCCAACTGTTCAGCAACAGTTTCTGGAATTGGAAGCCAGTCTAGGCCACCTTTACGAGCAAACCAATGGCCTCTAAGCACACGCCGATTGTCTCCATTCCAGTACACGGGAAAACAATGCCTCCTCACCAAGTCCACCTGCAGCATTCCAGTCCCTTGGTCAGAAACATGGATTGAATGTAAGGACTTAAAGTTGGTTCCAAATGTTAAGTTTTACAAGGAAAATTATAAAAACACTCTTCAAATCTCTGCAAAGAACGGTGGTACCTCATATAGCCCACCCTTAACAGGTACACCGACTCTCTCCTCTTCAACTTCATAAGACACAGAAGCTTCTGAAGGAGTTTCAATCGACGGCTTATTCGATTTATTTTTAAGATTAACTTGTGGTATAGGCCCTTCGCTGCATTCTGCATACTCTTTCCACCAGAGTGACAGCAACTCATCCTCTCTCTATTCCACAAAATTCCCAGGAGAAACAGAACTTTCTTAGATATCTCAGTTTCACTCAAATTTTGAACCAAACAGCACAAATACAAAGTAAAACTACAAAAGCTTAGAATAAGAAGAAGAACCTGCAGGAAAGATGCCTCAATCGCAAGAGAATCCCTCATACCAAAACGGAAATACTCACTCTTTCCTACTACATCAGTGCGAGGTACTGAAGCAGCTAATTCTGAAGGTAAATGACAAAACATGCAATCAGAATTTTGGATATACGAGCACTAGAGGATGATGCATCAATTTCTTTTTTTTTCCTTCCCCATTCTTCTCCGAAATATATGTTTCGAAAATTGGAAGACTCACCGTTTTCAGCTAGAGGAACCTTACAGAAGTACCAACGAACATCACTCCCATCTGAAGGACTTGTGGTCTGAGCGAGATACTTTTGTCTGCCATGGCATTGCTCAATTACATCTTCTAATCTAGCGATGTTTGAAGGCGTGTTCTTCAACAAATCCGGAGAGGTTTCATTAACCTCCCGAGTTCCTAAACGTGCCTCTGTATCTTCCATCTGATCAAAAATCATAATAATCAATGATCAGTAGTCAGAAAGAAAGCAAAAGAGGACTAATTTTGAATCAATTACGAGTTTCCAGGAAAAAATTATTAACAAAACCCTACAAAGACAAAATAGAATCAACTCTATACCGAGAAGGAAAAAAAAACAATCTTTCGATACAGAAGGGTCAGAAAGGACGAAGCTTTGGAACGGGAATTAACAAAAAAAAAGAAGACGCGATATGAGAGATTTGATTTGATGAAAGCGAAATCGCGAGAGAGAAGAAGAAGAAGAGGAAACAAACAAGAACAAAAAAAAAAGGTCGTTTGAAAAGAAAAAAAAAACTGAATAGAGTGACAGCTGGGAAATTGAATGGAAGGTTTGGTTTTGCTGAAAGAATATTCGTGACTCGTGAGAGATCGAAACTTTCTTCAGCGGTTGCGTGTACTGTCATCTCTTAACAACTGCCACGTCAATGCCATGTCAGCATTCCCCACGCAGAAGATTTTGTTTTTTTTTTGTTCAGGTTGGGTAATTTTAAGAAAATTAAACACAATTTATATTTCAGTCAAAATCATAGGCATGGGCTGGTTAAGGGTTAACTATCACATAAATAAAAAATTGTGTTTGCAATTATACTTTTAAGTTGATTTTAGATTAAAAAGTATATATAATTTGATAATTTGTGATAATGTTGTTGTTCCGTCACCATCCTCATTTATTTTTTCACATGGTGCATGTTGTTGACCATAACAATAATGTTTTAGACAGATACAGCAAAAACAAAACAAAAAAAAATTGGGACATGCATGGTAAGGTCTTAATCGATTTTAGTTTTTGGGATGATTCGGTTAAAAAAATCGATTAGTGTCTCTTTGAGTTCCACAACAGATTTACAATAACGAACCCAAAGTTAAAGAAGAGAACAAATATACCAAGGAAGAATGTAAAGTATTATGTATAATAAGTTCATCTAAAACAAAATGTGTAATTAGATTCGCACTTAATCGGATTACTCTGTTCATAGATAAGTCTTGATGTAAGTTATATTTGGTTTATATTTACTTTTTTTGCAGAAACCTTACGGCAGCGACTGCTTAAACCTTAATGAAGATAAGCCACACGGCCACACCAAATCTCAACCACTACAATTGATGGTAATGTTTGTTTGACAATTAAAATTTGGTTGGTCTAACCACGTGAATACGTGATACGGACATGTTTCTTTAGTCTACGGTGTAAGATTGCTCAATTATCAGTTCTTGTTTTAACTTTTAATTTACGTTTAATTCGATAGTTACGTAACTTACGTTTATACACACACAACTTCATGACTTCAAAGTAAAACTAGGACATCTAATAAAAGAAACAAGTAGATACGACATGTGTACATTAAATTAATATAAGAAACACTAAATAACTTAAAACAAAGTTGAAAAGAAAGCCCTCGTTAAAAAATTTTTTGGTATCAACTACAAAAATTCAGAAAATATATATTTTTAAAATAACAAAAAGAATTTAAATCTACAATGAAAAATTTAAAAACCCCTATATTTAAAAAATAATTCCTAAGATTTATAATACTAAACCCTAACTATAATCCTTAAAACTTAGTTTTCAAACTTTAAAATTTTAAACAAAAAAATTATGTTTTTTAATATTTAAAGATTGTAATGTATATATTTTTTCTTAATTATTTAGACATTTTTTAATGTTTTTCCAATTATCCAAAAACAAAAAAAAAAGGTTCAACAATAGTGGGTGTGTCACACTCACCGGAAATAAACAAAATTTTCCCAGGAAAATCCCAAAAGCACTCTCTTCAAAAAGATCAAAAGCGGTAGATCAACAACTATACGCTTTTTTTCCTTCATCGGTCAACATCACCTCACCATTTCCATTATCCATCTTCCCATTGTATATGAGACCTCGTATCAAAGATGCCTCAGACAAACTCCGACCTAACCGAGCCTCCTTCGACGACGACGGCGAAGCAAAGTTTCACCGGAAACACCCGCCGCCTCTCAGGACCATGTTCGGTCGCTGGCGGAAATGGACTGTGCTCGTGGCGGCGATCTGGATCCAGGCATCGACGGGGACTAACTTCGATTTCTCGGCTTACTCCTCCCATCTCAAATCAGTACTCGGGATCTCTCAGGTCAGGTTGAATTACCTCGCGGTGGCTTCCGATTTGGGAAAAGCGTTCGGGTGGTCGTCGGGGATCGCTCTAGGTTATCTCCCTCTCTCCGTCGTTCTTTTTGCGGCGGCGGGTATGGGCTTTGTTGGCTATGGTGTTCAATGGCTTGTCATCACCAACATCATCACTCTCCCTTATTTTCTGGTACATATCTGTATAAACTCAATTTGAATCCGGAAGATTCACACCAAATTCTTGTTGATCGATATCATTCTCAAGACATAGCTTTAATTTTTCGCCGAATTAGACCATTGTTGCGCTAAATACCATTGATTAGAAGAAGATCATAGAGAACCTTAAACAAGAATTCCGTTTCACTAATATGACATGTTGCTTCAGTTCTTGTAGATATTCAGAATAGTGAAAGAACAGCATTTTCTTTTGAAGTAGTTTATGAAATCTTTTGATCATGATAGGTATTCTTCTGCTGCTTATTGGCTGGATTAAGCATATGTTGGTTCAACACAGCATGTTTCATCCTCTGCATCCGCCATTTCCCGACCAATCGAGCTCTCGCGTTATCTCTTACGGTAAGTTTCAATGGAATCAGTGCAGCCTTATACTCCCTCGCTTTCAATGCAATTAACCCGCCGTCCTCAAATCTATACCTTCTGCTCAACTCACTGGTTCCACTTGTGGTTTCCTTTGCTGCCCTTTTCCCAGTTCTTACTAAACCATCTCTAGACTCTACACCAGACAACGAATCACGACGACATGACTCCCGTGTGTTTGCCATTATGAATGTCTTAGCCGTCATGACCAGCTTCCACCTTCTCCTGTCTAGTTCGAGCACCTATGTGGTGGCTACATCAGCTCGTTTCCATTTTCTTGGAGCTATAGTCCTTCTGGTTTTCCCCTTGTGTGCTCCTCTTCTCGTTTATGCTCAGGATTACTTTCTTCCTGCCATTAACCATCGTTTAAACAACGACCGCTCTGGCTATGTTATGCTTAACATAGATGAGCACAAACCCGGGTATGAACATATGGGGACTGCAAGTCAGAAGAACGTGAAGGAAGGGAACATAGTGAGACTCGGTGATGAACATTCCTTTCGATTGCTCATAAGTAGACTGGAGTTTTGGTTATACTACATTGCTTATTTCTGTGGTGGCACGATTGGCCTTGTTTATAGCAACAATTTGGGACAGATTGCTCAGTCTTTGGGACAAAGCTCGACAACCCTCGTCACGATCTACTCTTCATTCTCCTTCTTTGGTCGATTGCTCTCTGCCGCACCAGATTTTATGCACAAGTAAGTAAGTTTCATTTCTTAGATTAAGGAACGTCTAATGTGAAAAAATCCGATCAAATCTTTCCATCTTGCAGGAGATTTCGTTTGACAAGAACCGGCTGGTTTGCAATCGCACTCTTGCCAACTCCTATCGCTTTCTTTTTACTAGCGATATCATCCTTACAGCAACTGCAGACCGCAACTGCCTTGATCGGTCTAAGCTCGGGTTTCATATTTGCAGCTGCTGTCTCCATAACATCTGATCTCTTTGGACCCAATAGCGTAGGTGTTAACCACAACATTCTCATCACAAACATACCCATCGGCTCGCTCTTATACGGTTTCGTCGCTGCGTCCATTTACGAAGCCAACGCAAGCCCTGAGATAAGACACGTCGTGTCTGACTCGGTCGTTTGCATTGGAAGAGACTGCTACTTCAAAACGTTTGTGTTTTGGGGTTACTTGTCGTTTCTTGGCCTCGCTTCAAGTCTGTTGCTGTACGTGAGAACCAAACCGGTTTATCACCGGCTCGAACAAGACCGGGTTTCCGTAACATCATCGTACAAGGAGCTTGATCCATTGTGAATCAAATTGTAACAAAGAAACCACAAATCTTTCTCTCTTTTTTTAGGCCACAGGAAGATTAATAGTGAAACAAATTAAAGCTACACAATCTTTCTCGCGAAACTTGAATTAAAATGTCTTTAAGAAAGTAATTTAAACACGGCTAATCACTCATTTCGTGGGTCCCACACTAAAAGATGATATAACAGAAAAGTCATCAAAATTGACGCGCACAGTATCGGAGCCAGCGTAACTGACAAAATCATGAATTAGCCGTTGTGGCCACTTTCCTCCATTTTCTTCTCTCTTTGCTCCTCCAAAAGCAAAAACCCTAAGAATTTTTTTCATTTTCATCGATAATGGCGGATTTTGGGTATCTTTCGGATACGGATGATTCAGCTGTGGAAGAGCTGGTTTCGCAAGCGAAGGAGCTTTCTGCTTTGGAGCAAGTAGCCGCAATCAACTGTTCTGGCTTCGCCGACTCTTCTACTCTTCCCGATGATCTCGAAACTCGTTTCCGTCGCCTCAAATCTCTTCCAGCTTCTCGACCCGACCCGGTTTCTTCGTCTTCGTCGAAGAATAGGAAGAAGCATCTCGCGCAATCCAAGAGCGTGGCGTGTTACCCTAAGGAGGATGGGAATTTCTCGGGAAACAGACGAAATCCAGGTAAAAATTGTGGTTCCGTGAGTTTATCTGATGAGGATTCGAGTGTTTTCTCAGGGAAGAAACGCGATCTGGGTGTGAAATCGGGTATTGAGAAAAGTTCGAGAGCTGGGCTTGTCTCAGATGGAAGTGGGGAATTCTCGGATTCTGGAATCATCGGCTCGAGCTCATCGAGAGAGTATAAGATTTTCTCGCCAGTTAAACGAACCCAGAAGCTTCCTAAAGAGAAACGCAGAAACGGACCGTCATCTTCGTCTTCTTCTATCGATTTAGCTACACCACCGTTATCGGATTCAGAACCAGAAAAGAAATCGAGATCGAAATCGAAATCCAAGCCATCCTCAAGCTCGTGGTTTGATAAGTTATCTCCATCGAAAATCATGGGATTCATTTGGCGTTCTCCGAACAAATCATCAGCGAAGAAGAAGAACATCAAAAGCAGCAAATCGTTTAGTGCTGCTGCTTACTCTTCTGGTCGCGAGAGAGACATGGATTTCGACGAGTTTTTATCTGATTTGAATGCGTTTTCAGTGGAAGATCAGAGGAAAATGCTGAAAAAGGCACTCAAAGAGCAACAGAAGATGCGAAAAGAAGCAGCTGAGATCATCAAAATGACGAGAAAGGCATCGGCAAAATTCGATTTTGATGATTAAGAAGTGGGATGTGCAAATGGGTTTTGGGTTTACTTTTTCGGTTTGGAGAAATGTTCACAGATATGTATTAGCAAAATAAAATCAGAAGTATAAATAAACTTTAATATAATTAATTGTAGGAGTTCTAAAACTGGAATTATGAAGTTTGATATACTGTACAT
This sequence comes from Eutrema salsugineum, assembly GCF_000478725.1. Lineage (NCBI taxonomy): Eukaryota > Viridiplantae > Streptophyta > Magnoliopsida > Brassicales > Brassicaceae > Eutrema > Eutrema salsugineum. The sequence continues at coordinate 3,556,780 of NW_006256612.1, forward strand.
GCTATTCTATATAGTATCCAATGAAATGAAAACTGCAAATAAAAGATCAGTTCTACCATTTGCGTCCTTTTTAAGTTGGTGAGACTTTGATTTATACCAAGAACATCATTAACAATATCCAGTGGCAAACAAGACAAACTTCAATTAGTAAATATGAACAGGTAAGAACTCTTTTTTATCCTTTTATTTCTAGTTAACTTTTCAAATAATTTTCAGAAATGATTTAAAAGCAAAATGTCAAATTCATAACTAATTCAATTAAATTAATTCAAAACTGCACATACAACGCGAATACAACCAAAGCTAACAACAGCAACAAAAACTATTAACCAATGTTGTTTTGAAATACTGATCATTTGAAAAAGATAAAAAGAAGAAACACTGGTTAAGGTATTTACGTTACTTGTTCAAAAACACTAGTAATCAAAGCCAAAGGTCCAAAGCTTTTGTTGATTCAATAAGCATGATGAATTTCTAGATTACAAGTATATGATCATAAAAACATAAAAATGAGAATATAAATCTCACAAGTACATCCATATTTTGATACAGGCAAAAAAGAAAGAAAACTCAGAAGTCACATCTGTTTATTGCCATTAATCATCCCACATCTCCACTAAACCTCTCAATAACTTAGCAACCTTAATGAAAGTTAAAAGCTAATCCATCAATCACCTCATTACCACGTCGCTAAACTCCTTGCCGTTTCAACCTTTTCGCATTCCCTATCTTGCAGTTTATAAACACTCGCAAGATCTCACTCATCACACCACAAAACTTTCCAAAACAAATCGAAAATGGCAACTCAAACTTTCCTCTACTGCTCTCTCTTAGCCATAACCATCACCTTCTTCGTTTCCTCTTCTTCAGCTCACCGGTCAAACCTAACCGTCGAGCTAATCCACCGTGACTCTCCCCATTCTCCACTCTACAACCCTCTCCACACTGTCTCCGACCGTCTCAACGCCGCTTTCCTCCGTTCAATCTCCCGTTCCCGCCATTTCTCAACCAAAACCGATCTCCAATCCGGTTTAATAGCAACCGGCGGCGAATACTTCATGACCATCTCAATCGGTACTCCACCGTCGAAACTCCTCGCCATCGCCGACACGGGAAGTGACCTAACTTGGGTCCAATGCAAACCATGTCAACAATGTTACAAACAAAACAGTCCAATTTTCGACAAGAAGCAATCTTCGACGTACAAAACCGAATCTTGCGATTCCAAAGCCTGTCACGCTTTATCCGAAAGCGAACAAGGATGCGACGAGTCGAACAACATCTGCAAATACCGTTACTCTTATGGAGACGAGTCGTTTTCAAAAGGAGACGTTGCAACCGAAACAATCTCCATTGATTCTTCCTCTGGCTCCTCTGTTTCTTTCCCCGGTACAGTCTTCGGTTGCGGCTACAACAACGGCGGTACGTTCGAGGAAACCGGATCTGGAATCATCGGTCTAGGAGGCGGTCCGTTATCGTTAGTATCACAGCTCGGTTCTTCGATAGAGAAGAAATTCTCGTATTGCTTGTCACACACGTCATCTACAACAAACGGTACAAGTGTCATAAACCTAGGAACCAACTCGATTCCTTCAAGCGCAAGCAAAGATTCGAATGTGCTCACTACGCCGTTAGTTCAAAAAGTCCCCGAGACTTACTATTTCTTGACCCTAGAAGCAATCAGCGTCGGCAAAACCAAGCTTCCGTACACCGGAGGAGGAGGAGGTTTAAACGACGCCGGGAAATCGAAGACGACGACCGGTAACATCATAATCGATTCAGGCACGACGCTCACGCTTCTTGAATCTGGATTTTACGATGGTTTTGGTGCGGCGGTGGAAAAAAAGGTGACCGGAGCAAAGCGTGTAAGTGATCCGGAGGGGATTTTACCGTACTGTTTCAGAGCCGGAGACAAAGCGATTGGTTTGCCGGAGATAACAATGCATTTCACGGAAGCTGACGTGAAGCTGAGTCCGATCAACGCGTTCGTGAAGATGAGTGAAGATATGGTGTGTTTGAGTATGATTCCGACAACTGAAGTTGCTATCTACGGGAACTTGGTTCAGATGGATTTTCTTGTCGGGTATGACTTGGAGAAGAAGACGGTGTCGTTTCAGCGCATGGATTGCTCTGGTAGCTTGTGAAGCTCAAAACGTTGTCGTTGAAAGCTAGTGTGGTTTTGTTTAGTCTGATAAGTAACGCAATATTAACGAATATTCAGTATGAATAATAATATCTCTATTTCTTAACTTCTTCTTTTACAACAGCAAAAAAAAAAACCCGAAAAAAAATAGCCACACCAGTTATATAGTCCAAAAGAATATTCAAGAGAAGCCAGACCGACGAAAGTGCTAGTTATTTTAAGTTAAAAAATACTTATGATTGTGCAAAGAAAAAGACTTATAATTTGAAATAGAGTTTTGATAAGATTTATTTTTTTCCTAAAGTTATATGATAACCTCATGTTGAAAAGGAAATTCGGCAAATAAATAAACGAAATGTAGGTAAATATAATAGTTTTCTTGTAGCGGTCCAATAATTATTTGCCATTAAAAAGGACAGAAACAGAATATTAAGCTAAGCGATTGAATACAAAAATAAATACATTTTATGAAATATATAATTAATGAATACAAAGTTAAAGACCGACCACTCATAAAGAAAGTGTTGAACCGAAGGAGTAGCTTCAACTTTCTCCACTATAATTCCATTGTCGTTACCTTTTCTCTCCTGACTGTTACCTGTAAAGAAGAGTTAAGGATCAATGTCAAAAACTCGACTTTCTCTCTCTCTGCTTCCTCTATTTGAGTAAATATAGCTACCCCTTTTAGCGAAATCTATCGTTTTCTTTTAATAATATCGCTTTCTCTCGATCTGTGAGTTGGTAGTGAAGAAACCGACTTTCGCTACGAGAAGGAACAAAAAAAAAGGAAACAAATAGTCCGAGTTTCTTTATTGGGTCTTCTGAGTTTCGTTTAGTTCAGCCATGGAAGCCATTAGAAAGCAAGCAGCAAAGCTCAGAGAGCAAGTCGCGAGGCAACAGCAAGTGTGTTTCTTTTTCTTTTATTTCGCCTTTTTTGTGGATTTATGTGTTCTGGGTATTTCACTCGAGATGCCTTTTCTTAGATTTATTTATGGCTGGTTGGTTACTGATAAAAAGCTAGAAAATTGATTGTGTGATTTCAATAAAAGAGGAATCTTTGATGATTCAGTTATAGTCTTGGGGCAGCTAGGATTGGTGACTAATTGTTGACGTAGGAATTGGTTATTTTTATGTAAAAGTATGGACCTTTGCTTGTTTTGGAATCGATTTTGCCTTTTTGTATTTGATTTTATGAATTACGTTATAATTAGAGACAAGACTGAAGTGGGTGTGCAAGCTTGTTTCTGAGTATAAAATTCCGGTTATTGTGCAGGCGGTTTTGAAGCATTTAGGGCATGTTAATGCGGATGCAGTTATTGTTGATGAAGAAGAGCTTCATTGTCATCAGAAACTTCAAGATCTATATAGCTCTACTAAGGCTGCAAAGGTAAAAGATAATTTTGGTTTCTGAAGACTTTTCTCTTAAAATCTCTTGCTTTGGTTGATCATACTTCTTTCTTCACAGCGTTTGCAAAGGAATATCGTTCGTGGACTCGAAGGTTTCATTGCGACAGGCACGAAAGTTGTAGAGATAGGTAAGTTTGTTGTTTCCTCCTCCATCTCATTTGCATAATATATACTTCTTGGGATCCAAATTTGGAATGCTGTATCCATAGGGTTGAAGTTTGCTGAAGATTTTAAGAAATATGGAGACGAGAATCCAGATGCTAATACTCCTCTCTCGAGAATTGCGCATCACTTTGGGACCTCTTACAAGTCCGTGGAAGATGAGAGGGAAACTCTTCTTGGAACTCTTAGTGAGCAGGTAAAAATTATGGAACAATTTCATATCATTCTCTAATCTTTTACCGGGCAGGGTGCTCGAGAACTTTGTTCGTGTAATTGTTTAATAAAGCTTCAGAATCTGATTTGTGTAGGTTTGTGAGCCAATTCGTACAATGATATATAGTGCGCCTTTGGAGGATGCTAGGCATTTGGTGAATCACTATGACAGGCTGAGACAAGAAGTCGAAGCACAGGTAAAAGTCTTGTTGAACTTATCTTTGGTTTGTTTTGAGGCAATTTGAAGTTTCTTGAGGTAAAAAATGCTTTTTTTTTAACAGGCAACTGATGTACTGAGGAGAAGATCAAAATTGAAGGAATCTGATGTGTCTGAAGAAACCTACATGAAGTTTAAGAATTCTGAATCGAGATTGGCTGAGCTCAAATCAAGTATGAAAACCCTTGGCAAAGAAGCTACTAAGGCCATGTTAGAAGTCGACAATCAGCAGCAGAAGATAACTTATCAACGCCTCCGTGCTCTGGTAATCTCCACTTCAATCATATCTCACCTCATGATTTATTTACTGGTCCCTGGATTGGATATGAAATGAAATTACCAATGCAGGTTGAAGCTGAGAGGTCATATCATCGTAATGCTCTTGATATCCTTGATAAGCTACATTCTGAGGTCAGTAACTCGTGCTATTACAAAATTTAGATAATGACTATACATACAATTAGTCGCTTGATCTGGTTGTCTTCTTGTTCAGATGATTGCTGAGGAAGAAGCTATAGAATCATCACCAAAGTCCCTACCTTTACATCTAGAGGCTGGTGTTTCTCATCCCCAAGAAGAGACGAATTCAAGTCCGCGTGCAGAGATCAAATCAAATCACCGAGAAGAAATCAAGCCTAGTCCCCAAGAAGTAACCAAATCAAATCCCAATGACAAAATGAAGTCTAGTACCCAGGAAGTTACCAACTCCATTCCTCAGAAAGATATAAAGTCTAGTCCACAGAAAGATGTCGAAAAGTCTAATGGATCTGATGATCATCACAATCATCAACTTCTCACCCAAAATGAATCCTACTTTCTTGCAAAGGTGATGCCTTTCAAATACACTTGACTCGGTTAAGAGTCGATTATACAAATCCCGGGAAACAAGAGTTATGTTTTATTGTTTTTTGACAGGTTGTGCACCCGTTTGACGCTCAAGCCCAAGGGGAACTGAGTCTCGCGGTTGATGATTATGTAATAGTGCGACAGGTACATTTTCCCGCCACCTTTCTTTCGACTATACAAAACAGAGAAAGATCGATGTAACAACAGATCTTGGTGTTTCGTGAAACGAATTTCAGGTGGCTGGGACAGGCTGGTCGGAAGGAGAATACAAGGGCAAAGCCGGATGGTTTCCGTCTGCTTATGTGGAGAAACAAGAGAAAGCTCCTGCGAGCAAAATCGTGGAAGCAAACCTGGAGCAACAATGATCTCTTTCTTTAACGTATAACATATATATACATACATAAGTATGATATGTTTCCACGAGTAAATATGATCTGTGTAAGAGATATCACTGTGTTGTTTTTCTTCCTTCTTCTTATGTCTCGTCATAGTCTACTCTTGAGTCGATCTCTGCACACCTGTGTGTGAAAATCCTGTTGTATCTTTTGTTTGATGGGTCCTCTACTCTCTTCTGTAACTTGACTCTGAAAATGTTAATGATCTTCCTTCTCAGTTCAGTTTATGTTGCAGTTTTCTCGTAAAGCTTGCTTTTTTTTTTTCTTTAAAGTTCTGCTGATGAATCGGCATTTCTAATCGGACGTCGGTTGAAATCAGCTTCAGAAACCGAATCGAGTTTGAATCTTAAGACTCTGTTTCTGGGTTTCGGTAACAAAGGGTAATAATAGTATGCAGAAGAAGAATGAATTGTTCAGTCACAGAGCATTCTACAAAGTTCACAACTTTGCATTTTCATTTCTCTTCTTTATTAATGTTTTAAACAGAGCAGTTATTCTTCGGGTCTTTTGGTACTCACAAAATCAATACATTTTTCTCTCAATTGTGTGTGAAGACTGAAGAGTGTTTCTGATATGAACATGGGTTCTGTACAAGCTCCATCACTTATTATGTACAATAAGATGCTCAAATCTCTTGCTGAGACTAAAAGTTTCACGAAAGTTTTGGCTTTGTTCGGTGAATTGCGAGGGCAAGGCTTGTATCCAGATAATTTCACCTTGCCGGTTGTTCTGAAATCAATTGGACGTTTGAGGAAGGTTTTAGAAGGTGAGAAAGTCCATGGTTACGCTATGAAAGCTGGGCTTGAGTTCGATTCTTATGTATGTAATTCACTCATGGGAATGTATGCTTCATTGGGTAAGATGGAGATCACTCATAAAGTGTTCGACGAAATGCCTGAACGAGATGTTGTTTCTTGGAACGGGTTGATTTCAAGTTATGTTGGGCATGGGAGGTTTGAGGATGCCATTGCTGTGTTTAAGCGGATGAGGCGAGAGAGCAATTTGAAGCCCGACGAAGGTACAATCGTGAGCACTCTTTCGGCTTGTTCTGCATTGAAGAATTTGGATATTGGTGAAGGGATTCACAGGTATGTTGTGACAGAATTTGAGATGAGTGTTAAGATTGGGAATGCTTTGGTGGATATGTTCTGTAAATGCGGGTGCCTAGATAAGGCTAGAGTGGTTTTCGATTCTGTGAGAAGCAAGAATGTCAAGTGTTGGACTAGCATGGTTTCTGGATACGTTAGTAATGGTAGAATTGATGAGGGTAGAGAGTTGTTTGAGAGAAGTCCCGTGAAAGATGTTGTTCTTTGGACAGCTATGATGAATGGGTATGTTCAGTTTAACCGGTTTGATGAGGCGTTGGAACTGTTCAGGTGCATGCAAACCGAGGGAGTTAAGCTTGATAACTTCGTGCTAGTCTCTCTCTTGAAAGGTTGTGGGCAGACGGGAGCTTTAGAGCAAGGGAAGTGGATCCATGGGTACATATATGAGAACAGAGTTGCAGTAGATAAAGTAGTTGGTACTGCTCTTGTAGACATGTATGCAAAATGTGGGTGCATAGAGACAGCTCTAGAGGTTTTCTATGAAACCAAGGAGAGAGACACGGCTTCTTGGACATCACTTATCTACGGTCTTGCCATGAACGGGATGTCAAGGAGAGCACTGGAGTTGTATTACGAAATGGAAAATGTCGATGTCAGATTAGATGATATTACCTTTGTTGCGGTTTTAACAGCTTGTAATCATGGTGGATTTGTAGCAGAAGGACGTAGAATTTTTCACTCGATGACCAAAGAACATAAGATCCAGCCTAAATCAGAGCACTATAGCTGTCTGATTGACTTGCTATGCAGAGCTGGATTGTTAGATGAAGCAGAGGAATTGATAGATAAGATACAAAATGAAAACGATGAAACTCTAGTTCCTGTGTACTGTTCTCTGCTAAGCGCTGCTCGGAACTATGGGAATGTCAAGTTAGCTGAACGGGTTGCGGAAAAGCTCGAGATAGTGGAAGTTAGTGATTCCAGTGCTCATACTCTGCTTGCAAGTGTATACGCATCTGCCAATAGATGGGAAGATGTAGCCATTGTGAGAAGGGAAATGAAAGATTTGGGAATCAGAAAGTTTCCTGGTTGCAGCTCTGTAGAGGTTGATGGGATTCCTCATGAATTTGTTGTTGGAGATCCATTATGTCACCCAAAAATGGATGAGATAAACTCATTGCTGCATCAAACTAAAAATTGGATGTTGGGTTTGGAACATGAAGAAAATGAAATTTAGAAACTTCACTGTGTTAGATAACGTAACATGCAACCTATACCAATCACTTTCTAGCTACTCCCCTTAAGTCATGAACATTTGCTTCCCTGCTTTATGGTCCAAGTGCTCGTGAATATAAGCTAATGAATCGGTTTTGAATCGATATCAAGATTTAATGTCAGACTGTTTCTTGCTTAATGCCACAAAGGATAATAATATGGGAAAGAAGACGATGAAGAAACATGGATTATTTCAAAAGAACAATTCAGAGGCAGAGACCAGTTTTTCTACAAGGTCACAACTATACATTTCAATTTCATGTTCAAATAAAAGTTTTTTTTACCAAAAATCAGGAGAAACAAAAAAAAAAGAAGAGAAAAGGGGATGAAAATGAATGGCTCGAATCTTGTAAAACTGGGAGGAAAATTAAATGGCAACACAACACAAAGACTAATGATGGCTCTTCACTGGCATTTGCACGTTTTCTTGGGGAGCAAAGCCGGACATTGAGTAGACACAAGGCATTTGAAGATTTTCCCCTGAAACCACCAGATTCTGTTGACTTGTTCTCGGGTTTTTCAGCTGGTGGGTTCATGCAATCAATCAGAGCTGGAATCATAAAAGTCGCTGGGACAAGGAGTCATGACCTCTGACTCAAGTAACTGGACAACCCGATGCATCGTGGGACGCTCTTCTGGAATCGAAGACACGCACTGTGTTGCTATTGATAGAAGAGCATCAAGGCTCTCTATCTGCATTCCTTCACAGTTCGGCTCAACAATCTCCCTTGGCCGATTTTCGCTGATCAAGAACTTTAGCTGCAAAGAACATCTAACCAAAGTCAAAATTTGCCGAATCAAAATGTCAATATCGAAAAAGGATGTCACTTGCATACCCAACCAACAACGTTAAGGCCTTTCTCGATGAAGGAAGCATCAGTTGGTCGTTTCCCACTCATGATTTCAAGAACCAAAACCCCGAAGCTGTATACATCGGTTTTCTCAGTTGCTCTACCACTTTGCATATATTCTATCAAGTGGAAGTCAAATGAGAAAGTCTCAGCATTTCAAAAATCAAACCTTTATGTAAGTGAAGACTCTTAAATGGGCATTTACCTGGAGCTAAGTACCCAAATGTGCCAGCAACAATGGTTGTAATATGAGATTCTTCGTCTTCCAACAACTTGGCAAGACCAAAATCCGATACACGAGCCTCAAGATTGCCATCAAGCAAAATGTTGCTCGACTTTATATCACGGTGGATAATCCTAGGAGAACAATCATGATGCAAATATGATAACCCTTTCGCAGCTCCTATGATGATATTTACACGCGAATCCCAGTCCAATTGCTCGCCTCTCTCTACTAATTCAAGAACCAATACTTTCTCAGTGAATCATTCATAAATACGTAAGAGAGCCGTAAAGAGAAGACTGGTCATACCATGAAGTGCTTCATCAAGGCTACCACCGGGCAAGTAATCATATAACAGTAGCTTTGATGTTGGAGAATTGCAATATCCACGTAGATTCACGAGGTATCGGTGTTTGATGCTCCCAAGAATCTCAAGCTCCCTCTCAAAAAAACGATCAAACCCTTCGTTTAACTTTACAATTCTTTTCAAAGCAAAAACATTGCCATCATCCATGGCCAGCTTATACACTGTTCCGAAGCCTCCACACCCGATTATGTGCTCTTCATTCAACATTTCCAGTTTCTTAATGATGTCTTTGGAAGAGTAAGGCAAATCTCCGTGGAACATCACAATAGATGCACCTGAATTGACAAATATTGAAGCTTTAAGAGATGGAGAAACTTGAACTTTTCTACTTTATTATGAGATAATATCTACAAAAAGAAGAATCAACATGGCTCACCTCCACCAACATCCACTGCAAGGCTTTTACTCTCGGCTTTACCGAACTTTTTATATAGAAAGCATCCCCAAAAACACATGAGTGCCACTAGAAGCAGCGCACCTACGGTTGCTGATGCACTAATAAGCAGCTTACCAGAATTTTTCTTTTGATTTTGACCTATAATGTAGGAGGCACCAAATATATATAACATTATTGATAGAGCCACAACAGAAGCTGTCTTAGAAAACTGCTAGAATACATTATTGCTTTACCTGCTGATTGGGAATTTGAAGAAGGGTTTCCACTATCATCTTCGCACACGACAGCAATTTGCTTTCCACACAACTTACGATTTCCAATGAAGCTGTAGAGGTAATGTATCAGTTAGAAAATCTAATAAATCTCGTCTACACTGACACAAGCTGGTTAAATGATTACTATAGTTCAAAATATCATCCCAAAATATAACCGAAGCTTTTAAAGGTCAGCTGTAGAAATGTAACTTTAAGAAGCTTTATTGTTTAAACTCTGCAAGGAGAAAAGGATTTATTATCTTACGAGTTCTTAGAAAATCCGGAGAGCACACCGTCTGAAGGTATTTCCCCCACCAGGAAGTTGTTTGAGACATTGCTTCATAAGACGGATGAAACAGAAATATTCAGAGAACTGGAATATGAAAAACTACAGCGGAAGATAGAGATTAAGGTGCTCACAAGTCACTAAGCTTTTTCAGCTGCGCAAGTGAAGCAGGGATAGATCCACTGAGAGAGTTGCTTGACACATCCCTTGAAAATCAAATAAACAAGTGGAAAACCATTTTAGTCAAGAGAAGAGTACAACCACTATTCGAAATAAGTGAAACCGGAGAAACCACTATTGTGCTTGTCAAATTTTAATTCACACTGCAGTCAATGATCCTAGATGGCGAGAGAAGTAAATGGAACAAAACACTAATAGATATTGCAGAGACCAAAAGACTGATGCATTTGCAACTAGATGGAAGAAAAAACACCATACAGCTTTTGAAGGCTAGGCAGGTCTCCCATTTCAGCTGGGATTGGTCCACTTAAGTAGTTACTCTGCAAGTAACTGCAAAAAACAGTTGGACAATTTTGATGACCTTGAAAAATTGGATTTGGTCTCTCAGATACCATGTGGAATCAGCATAAATATCCTGGAGAAGCGCTTACATTCCCTCCAACGCCGTGCAATTTCTCAATGTTGTAGGTATTGGTCCATACAAACCATTGTTGTGAAGCATTCTGCAACGTCACACTGATGATCAGCATAAGAGTATAGTCTTAAGCATTCAAAATTGAAATAAAGTTAGAGAGGACATACAAAAGCCTCAAATGGTCCAGATTTCCAAGCTCAGGAGGTAAAAGTCCGTTTATTTTGTGATAAGTAAGATTCCTGCGAAACAAGAAACATTAGAGACCACAGATACTGAAGAAAAAAAAAAATTTTAAAGCCCAACAAGTTTCAAAAAACTTACAAGGTTATAACTCTTTTCGTTTTTGCATCACATGTCACTCCATTCCATTTACATGGATCCGGATCCTCTGGTCTCCACTGATGGATGAAACTATCTGATCTACTAACTGCATTTCTGAAGCTCAGAAGCGCCTCGCCTGAAGAATGTAAGGAGCCAAAAAAAGGATTAAAGCTCAACAAAATACCCAGAAGCCAATAAATAGCAATAGTGATTCACATCACTGTACCATCAGAGCTAATCGCTTGGATTTCATTTGATAGTGCACAAAGCAATGAGATCAAAAGAAGCCATGACCAGCAGCTTTTCATCTCACAGATGCCCATCATGGCACTGTCCAAGCATAATAGAGTTACTACAAATCATTTGAAAGAACAGCCTCTCCTGAAAACAGAGGAAATATGTATTGTTGTCAGATTATATGATTACTATTCCAGGGCAACAATTGTAATTAATTCATTGATTAGCATAAAACCAAACAACTGATTCTTAATTACAAATCAAAGCTCTCCACACAACCTTTTGCATGCTCTCATCTACATTTTGAGTACGCAGAACAGTGGAATTGTCACAAACCGATCAAACCCACTTCTTAATTTCTAAAATCAGAAAGCAAGAGCGAGATTCTGCCAAAATTCCAAAATTTATCATCAACCACGAGCTCAAACAGCTCACGTGTAGCTGAGATTACGAAATTTCGAGATACCATTTTTAGTCCTAGAAAAAGAACCGAAAAGAAGAACCAAAGCTTCAAAAAATTTAAACAAATCCAAAAACTCGAAATCGGAAAACGATTCAAGCGATACACCAAAACAGCACTCTTCACAGATTCAAAGGTTACAACTTTAAAGCAAAAGAATGAAAAGATGGTAAATTTAGATGAACCTCAGAAAAATGGATCCACGAGGAGGAGGATGAACAAGAATAGGACAGAGGAAGAAGACGACGACTAATTGAGCTGTAAAGCAAACTATAACTAATGGAACAAAAAAAAAGACTTTTTTGTGTATATGTGTGTGTGATTTATGGTAGGATTTGAAGAGAGAGAAATTAGAGAGAGTGAGAGAGTGTGAAGAGTGTTTATTAGTAATTTGCAAGATGCTTTCTTCTCCAAAGCATCGGCTTACGACCAATGAGAGAAAACGAAGTGGGGCTCGCACGTGCCGACCACGACCACCCGCACGTGCTGACCGACGCTTTCTTTATCTGTAACTACGATAGAAACCCAATTATTATGCCAGCTAGACCTTAGCTAGCCTAATCTAACTTGTCGAAAAGTTTAAAACCACTATTGGGCCCATTTAGAGACCCATTAATCTAACTAACGGGCCATATTTTACAAGCCCACTGGTCGAAATTAGAAGAAGCCATCATTGTTGCTGTTGTCTTTCAGCTTTGCGTTTTATCGGAAGAGACACAAAATGGCTGCGGCGGCGTCTCTTTCCCTGAAACCGCCGGCGAGCTTCTTCTGCGGCGGAAACCGACGTCAAGACGGAAATAGAACCGCCGCTGGATATTCTGTCGCACGAGTTTCTCGAGGCGAACGGTTTCATGAGAGTATCGTACGTCTCTCTGCCTCGACTGTGTTGTTCCTCGGTTTAAGCCTCCGCGTCTGCTCTCCGGCTTCAGCTCGAATACCTCCTCCGCCAGTAATCTCTCCTCATTCCGTCACAGAGAATGAAATCGAATCAGAAATTGTAGCCGGTGCTGGAAAATTGACTTATCTCTCGTTACTCTTCAATGTCGATTTTAACTATTAGATTTGAATTTCTTATTGATGTTTGCAGGTGAGGAGAAGAATCAGGTAGCTCTAAACGAAGATGAAGAGAAAAGATTAGAAGCAGATTTCGAAGCCTATAAGGCTAAAGTGTATTCTCTGACCGTTCCCCTAAAAGTCGTAGCCCTGCGTGGTTCAGTGCCACCATCATGGATCAAGGTTTAGTTTTAGTTCTCGATTTTGAGAAAATTTCTCCATCATTTTGCATCTTAGCTTGTAGTTGAAATGTCTTTTGTTGGGATTCTCTGGGTTAAATTCAGGAGTTCATGAGCTCACAAGGGAAGAGAGTGAGGTTGAAAACGCGGTTCCTTGCAAATCTTGAAGAAATCTTCTTTGATCTGTCTAAGCCTACTAGAAAAGGAAAAAAAGGGTCTGCTTCAACAGCAGCTGCTGATATGATCAGCATTGGTGATTCTTGGCTTAGTTTCGCGATAAAGGAAAAGCTGATTGAGCCAATAAAAGGGATAGAAGATCAAGACTGGTATAAAGGCTTGAGTGATAAATGGAAGGTGAGAGTTTAAATCATCAGTGGTTTTTATCACTGTGAATATCAGTCTTATTGATTAAAGAGATTAAGTTGTTCCACTATAATTCTTCTTGTGTTTCAACTTTTCGTACTCTATAAGCTTGGAAGTGTTCTTAGGGTTCATTTCATGACTTAGAAAGTCTCAGATTTATCTCCGCAGGAACTATGCAGGAGAAAAAGCTCCCGACGGTGAAACGTGGGCTGTGCCATACCGATGGGGCACCATGGTAATAGCATACAAGAAGAGCAAATTTCAGCAGTATAAACTGGCTCCAATAGAGGTTTAATTTAACTTTATTGTTTGCTGTGCTCATCGACTAAGTTGGAATGTTGTCCAACGCCCAACGGTGTGCCTAGTTATAAGAAGTTGAATATCACTGAGCATTCTTCCGGATTTAGGACTGGGAGGATCTGTGGCGACCTGAGCTTGCCGGGAGGATCTCAATGGTGAATTCTCCTAGAGAGGTTGTTGGTGCTGTTCTCAAATACATGGGAGCATCGTACAACACGACAGACCTGGATTCACAAGTTACTGGTGGAAGACTCGCTGTAGAGAAAAATCTAGCATCGCTTATGAAACAGGTTCTTGCTTTCTCTCTATCCATACGCTAAATAGAACACGACTTTGTTTGACATGTGCCATAGAAACTCTTTACTTCTTGAGTAAAAATGACAATTTTTACTTCTCTTTTTCTCGCAGATTAGACTGTTTGATAGTACCAACTATTTAAAAGCTTTCAGTGTCGGAGATGTCTGGGTCACTGTCGGTTGGAGCAGCGATGTTATCCCTGTCACAAAACGTATGTCTAATGTTACAGTGATTGTTCCCAAGTCCGGTGCCACCTTATGGGCTGATCTATGGGTAAGCACCGTCTTAAAGTTTATTAAGTGCTTCGTTCTCTTAAGTACGATATAACATTATCTTGTTGCTAACCGTGAAGCATCATTGTTTTTAAAAGGCAATCCCGGCTGTTTCTGACTCTGGTAAAGAAGCAGAAAAGATGGGAGGAAGAGTGCGAGGCCCATCTCCATTAATCCACCAGTGGATAGAATTCTGCTTACAACCCGCAAGATCATTACCTTTCACACGGGAAGTGATTCCCGGTGCATCTCCTTCAGCTCTCGAGGGTCCTCTGGTTAGAGAACCTGAAGAAACAAAGAAAAGCAGAGCGAAATTGGACACAAACCTCGTCTCGGGTGTTCCTCTTCCAGAGATCTTGTCTAAGTGTGAGTTCTTGGAACCTTTACCAGAGGCTACGCTATTGGAATACCGGCTTCTGATCGATAATGTAAGGAAACAAAGCCAAGGATCTGGCCTTGTGGAGAAACTTCAAGACATTGTTTCGATTTGGGTTCGAGGTTTTAGGACAAAGTTTCACTCCCAGATTAAGAAAAACACTTGATAAACTTGTCAAACAAGTGAAATCAGAATCATTTGTATACGAGGTGTAAGTCTATATTGATTAAGCATCCCTTAAACGTCAATTCCTAAATGCATAAAAGCACGAAGAGCTGTTAGCAAGAAACTCAAACCATGTAAATCGGTCAGATTCTGTTTTTTTTTATATATATATATAATTTAAAAACCGGATCAATTCCTGACATAAAGAATGGTGTAAACCGGCTTCAACAAAGAAAGAAAGAACTAAAATTCTCCAAAAAACTACGATGATTGGACTAAAGATATTTAATTCATCAAGCTTCTTCTTCTTCATCTTCGCTGCTCTCTACCAAAACAACATTCTTCTGTGTCTTAGCTCTTTTACTTGATCTGCTTTTACATGTCTCTTCATTTGTTGGATCTTCACCAAGTTGTTCAGAGACTGCATCCTGTCTCATCACTTCGAGAATCCTGTCTCCGTACTTCTCTGTTTTCAGTTTTCCTATAATACTCTCCAACTGCAAATCCAACCAATAAAGCTTTAAAAGAGGGAAGCCATTAAATATATAAGACTAAGAAAACAAAGGATTTTAGTAACGCAAACTCGCCTCTTGTAGTGAATCTGGTTTTCGGGAACTTATCGAGCCAATCTGCTGAGTTGAGAGGACCGTGTGAGGGAGTATGCTTCCATGAGCTGCAGATATCTCTTTCCGTAGCTCGTCAAGCTTGAATTCTATTCCGGAATATGAAACACTTCTTTTTGATTTCTTGTTGATTTGTCTGCTTGAGGTTTCTGTTTTGATCGTCTTTCTTCCTGTTCCGGATCACATGGACAGGTTTTGTTTCAAGAGTTTTGACTATGAAAGTAGAGAGAGAAGGCCAAAGCTATAGCCAACTAATGGCTAAAACATTGATAACTCATAAATGATGCTTTCAATGTTCACTGCTTCTATTGAATTCTATTGATTTGATAAAAGGGCCATTTGCAGATCCTTAAGCCTATAGTGTTCATGTGAGCGTGTTGAAAAGAAGGCAATTCATTACTCCTTACCTTGCAACAATTGGTTTGCCAATGGTCCCGTTGTTACATAAGCGTTTGTTGAGTATGGTGTGTGCTGGAATTCTTCTTTCTG
This sequence comes from Eutrema salsugineum, assembly GCF_000478725.1. Lineage (NCBI taxonomy): Eukaryota > Viridiplantae > Streptophyta > Magnoliopsida > Brassicales > Brassicaceae > Eutrema > Eutrema salsugineum. Next base: position 3,572,592 of record NW_006256612.1, read on the forward strand.
CGGAAAAAAAACACAAAAAAAAAACTCAAATACAGCCTGAAGAAACTAATGGCACAATCATACAGAGATTTTAAGGCATTGCTCGATATCAGAGTTTTTGTCTGACATGTTATTACATGAGCTGGTTATCAAGTGTCGATATTACAATCTGACAAAGAACTAAAAACATGGAGAAAAGATCTTACCAATACCGAGTCAACAATCAGTTTTATCACGAGGTGTTCTATCTCTTCTCTCTTTAGCTCAGCACCTACGGTTAACCACAGCCGATCAACAACAAATAACAAATAATAGAGCGAGAGATTAAGGCTTTAAAGATTGTTTGCAGATCAAGCTAATGAAAGAAACTAACTTAGATCCTTGTGCTTAGTTCTCAGTTTGTCACCCAGCTGTAACATTGTCACTCTTTGATCCTTGGCTTGCATTTCTTGCACCATAGAAACCACGAGCTTAGCTAGGTCTGCAAAAAAAAAAAATCAGGACGCCGAGAAATCATTATGATATTATGACTGATGGCTGATAGTGGTTGAGAAATTGCAAGCAACTGTTCTACAAGAATGTATTTTAGGGATATACCCGATACATCAACTTCCTTGACCTCACTTGACAAGGCACAGTTGTCGCACATTCCTAAACAATCCAGAGTAACGATCAGCACATCAGAAAATCTAGAATCATTATGATGTTATGACATATTCTATCAGTATTGGAATACTATAGACAAGAATACCATTGCAATCTTGTGATGGCTCCCCAAAATGACGGAAAAAAGCACTTCGACGACATTTTGTTTTAGACTGTAACAAAGGAATTCAGAGATTATGGTTCATAAGACAGTGTACAATTTAGAACATTTCAAGATCATGACACTTGAAGCTAGATAAGATACAAGGCAAAACAAAAGAAAACAATCTAGTCACTTTAAAGCAGGCCGAACAAGGACACAAACCGCTTGGAAGTTGGTACATTAGCTAATACAAAGTGCTGCTAATTGCCGAAGTTTGCTTCATATGTTTAATAACGATAATGCACTCTTCACGAAAGAGGAAATGAAACAGCATACCTGACAATATCGTACTATATCATAGAGGTTCTGCAGACCAGAATACTCGTAGAAGACCATGGAACTCTGTTGGAGGAGAAAGAAAAGCATCACAAAAAAATTTATAGCACAGATAAGCAGGGTACAGTAAAAGTGATGCTTACCTGCCTGGGAACATCACCCGAACGGAAAAAGAGGACGCACTCAGATGGGAGGCCATCACGACCAGCACGACCACTCTCCTGCAGTATGGTGTAACGGTGATAAGTAGCAACCTCTTAACCACATCGAGTTTTAGTAGACAAGAGACTAGAACCTGGTAGTAAGTTTCCATTGATTTGCTCAAACTGTGATGGATGACAAACCTGACTACAAAAATGCCTCATATATCAGTTGGAAAAGAAATTAAAAATCGGTGATTCAAAAATGAGAAAGATGGTGGTTTCTAGTAATACCGACAATTTTTAGAAATCTAAAGGTACTATTAATATGTCACTGAAAGAGCAATAGCTAGCAAGAGAAAGAAATCGGAAGTAAAGGAAACTGAAAGTCAAAGCTAATTATATATCAATAACACTACTAACCATCAGGCTTGTTGATTCCCATGCCAAAGGCAACCTGCAAAGCAACAATTGAATTGATTAATGTACATCACTGTACCACAGAATAATGGAATGATAACGGAGGAGGAATATACATACTGTTCCAACAATGACCTGCAACTTGTTCTTACTCCATCTGTGAACATGAAAAAGCAACGAAAATCAGGTAATACAGCAAATTGATCATCAAGAGCAGTCATGCTGCATCAGAGCTGGACCTTACCGCATATGCACTTTTTCACGCATATTTACATCCATCTCTGCGTGGTAAAAATCAGCAGAGATCCCTCTATCTCGTAAGTCACCTGCAATCTATCACCATTGCTTGTAAGAGAAAAAATTAAAGCATTTCTTCACCGATCCAAGGTTCAATTGAACAATATCAATGGTCAGGAATGAAGGGTGCAAAATAAGTATATAATGGTAAGGTCAGAACACATGATGATGTGTGAATTTCAGATACAAACCTGTTCACACTCCTTTCGAGAGAAACAATAGACTATTCCAGATTCATTGTTAGAATATGATTCCCGTATGAATTCTGCTATTTCATCAACCACAACTTTACCAACTAGCGACTTTTCTCGTACCTGCAAGACAAATTTACTGCTCATGTTCACGCCATGAAACTATCCACAGCTTGAGAAACGTATATTAATAAAATTAATTAGTAAGAGTACCGAGTAAAAGAGATTTGGCCTGTTAACACTGCTAACAAATTTGACGCATTTAGGAATATGCAGCATCTCTATCAGATCATTTTGGACCTTCTGTGTAGCAGTTGCCTGCAACAGAGACATAAAGAATTAGGAAAAATGATATTCAGTCTAATATCAGTCCAGAGAACTCAGGTTAGAAGAAAATTGGTCAAAATTATAAGCATAGTAAGGTAAAGCAAGCTCTCTAGTGTTGACTGATTTAAGCTCCCAGGGTATACAAAATGTAACAAAGAACTGGACGGAGAAATTATGAGGCAAGTGAGAAGAAAAAAAAGTAACATACCGTCAACGCCACCATGGGAACTTTTGGGAACTGAGTTTTTAGAATGCTTAAGTTCTTGTAATCAGGGCGAAAATCGTGACCCCATTGACTACAACAATGAGCCTCCTGCAAAGCAACGTAACATAGGAAATTGAAATGTAAATTAGTTTGTATCAACTCTGAGGATATTGTAATGTAAATTAAACCCAGAAAGAGAGAAGGTAGGCAGCATACTAAGCAAGTTTGTGTAAGAAACTGAAACCAGGAAAGACTTACATCAATTGAAATAAGAGAGAGGCGACCAGCATTGTGGCACTTTTCAAGCTTTGACATGAATCTTTTGCTCTTTGATACCTTTTCCGGTGTTACATATAGTATCTTAAGGTCATCTTCACCCTTCTCAAGTGCCTTGTAAACAAATTTCTCATTTTCCTTGCCAGAGGTAGAAGTCAGCATGTAGGCTGAAATCCCTAGAGCAGCCAAACCCATAACCTAAACAATAACTCTGTAAATTTAGCTGTTTCATGATCTTTCCGTGTACAAACTATATTCCCTAAGTTCAGTACTAACCTGGTCCTGAATCAGTGAAAGCAAAGGGCTGACAACAAGAGTTGTACCACCACGAAGTATAGCGGGAAGTTGATAGCAAAGACTCTTCCCACCACCTGCTGCCATGATCACCAGGACATCTCTTCCCGCCATTACAGCGTTAATGATCTATCATCCAAGGCAAAAGATTGAAACATCAATGCAAACAAGGAACCTAAAGTACCATCCTTGAAAAAGACATGAAACGAATGCAGAGAAGTAACTTACTTCCTTCTGGTTGGCCCTGTACTTGGATATACCGAAAATGTTGAACCTAACATCATCAGCACGCGAATCCCACTCGAATGGCTCAGACCAATTCTCTATAGCACTCGAGCCAGCAGATGCAACAGGACTTCCTGAAGCTGCTAGTGCTTTCAACAATGTCTTTAGCTCAGACTTCCTCTCGTATAACCTGTCTTGATGCTCGATCAATGCACTTATCTGACCTGCAGAGGCGATTCCCATCAATACTAGTTCAAAAACTAAAACTTTCACATAAAACTAACCTAAAAAGATCTTTTTTACGAGAATTTACGGGAAATTAACCTAAAACATCAATGGATGTTTTCTTAGAAAAACGGAGCATATTCCCAGAACCAACCTGAGAAACCGAAAAGCAAATTCGAAGAACAAGAACACAAAAATAGAAACGAGTAAAAACGAAGAGATATAACCTTGAACATCTTTGATCTCAAGCTCTAAGCTCTCAAGCTCGTCCTGAATCGCTTGACTTTCCATTGATTCGCGGGCTGAATCAACGGCGTGTTTTACCCTTCCGTCGTCGGCGTCACTTCCATAAGACGGCAACGGCTCATTAGCTAGAGGTGAAGCAGTACATACTGGGCCTGGGTTATAACTATCATATGGGCCTTTTTTATGGCCCAGTCTGTTCGTGGCCATTAGCTTCTCTCTTCTTCTTTTTTGGTTTCTGTGTGTTAAGGCATATAATTTTATTTTTTTGTGTACACTAATTTTTTTATTAGCTAATGATGCTCAGCGTAGACTTAATTTATGATAAGATGTTTCTCTATTCTTTTCCATCAACAAATACTACTCTATCTTAAAGTGTAAAATTAGAATAGTGGTGTGATATACAAAAATACCTGATACATTTGACATAATTATAAGATGTTTGTGAGCAAGTGAACAAAAAAGTTTATGGTTAATTTAATTGAATAAAAAGGTGATTCTTTGGTCGATATTGGTAAACACAATCCAAGTTGGAGACTGGTTTGTCTCAAAAAGCTGCATAACAAGGAGTACGCGTGAAAAAAAAGTATTCGTGTAGGCAAAGAAAAATGATGTAATTCATTGAAGGAGTGGGCTTTTCTAAAGAATCATTTAAGATAAGATCACAACTATAAGGATTTGTTAGAATATATCATATAGAATATATAAATTATAAATTCAGAAAGGAAGAAGAGGAGTGATGAGGTCAAGTGAACTGGAGCTTGAACCTTGAAGGGGATATGGATTCATTCGATATGTCCAAAGACCACATTTACGAAAATTTCGGAAAAGCATGACAAGACACGTTAGCTTACTTATTATTGATTAGATTCATGATATGATATTATGATTTATGGTATGATGAATAAAAATACGCTAAGTATTTTTTTAATTGTTGGTTTAAATAATAGTAATAAAAAAGCTGAATGTACCCATTTTTTCCTAGGAAAAAAAAATGTAATAAAACCGAAACAATGAACTAGCAATTTAATCCTTCGATGGAAAGGATATTTCACGATTCTGCATTATTCGGTCGATAATAGCTTTTAATAAATTCGTTAAAATAGAGATCGAGCCATCGAGGTAAAAGATTATCGCATTACGTTTCCTCCAAATTTGGGAGGCTAAAGTCCGGGCATATGAAGACTGGTGAGTAGTAAGAGTATAATTGTATGAATATAGTTGATATTATTGTGTATTAACGTCAACTTAAATTTTTCATGTAAATAATAGTATATTATATCACGTATTATATCACATATATATATGTGATTCAAGCATTTTTAAGCTAAACATACTGATATTAAATTGCATTCAAATTTCAGAGTGACGTAAATTTTTTTTACAACCGCGAGGTTCCCAATCAGCACTTGAATTAAAACATCCCAACCTTTAAAATGTGATCTAAGAAATAACAATAACTAATATAAAAGTATTTGGTGTTCTAATTAATTTTCATAATTTACAAAAGTAGAACTATCTTTGTTTCTGCAAAAAAAAAAAAAAATAGCCATCATTAGTCTTAGTGATCCGAATGTTTTTTTAATAGTTAATTTTATTTTCATGAATTTGTCAATACCAAATAATTTTGATTTCTGAGGTTTAAAAGTAATTTGGCAGACACAAAACGGAAACAAAACAAAACAAAAATAATAATAATAATAGAGACGAGACACAAGAATTATTTAACTTTTAATATGATATATATAGTTTTAAAAAATGAAAAACATGTCGGGACCGAACAAAAGCTGCGAGTCCTGCGACCCATACCGAATAACTAATTAAATCCCCCCACCTCTTATTTCAAAATCAATACACGACAAAACTACCTTTTTGCCAATTACGTCATCGCTTGTGTCATCATTATTCCTTTGAAACTTATCTACACTAGTTGAGAGTTGAAAACTAACAACGAAGCTTTGCATCATTCCCACAGTTTCGAGGTTCATCAAACACGTGTGATTGCGCATATGATTCTTCGTGTAACCAATTTAATACTAGTATAAAAATGCAATCAAAGCAAGAAAACGTTCTATTATTAGATACGAAAGATAGAACTAACTCATAAACTAAATCATTTAGTTCACAATATAAATGATATATTAATGTATAAACTCATGTAAGAAATAGGCTAAACTACCGATCGAATTATCTCATTAAATATATCTAGTTTGTATAGTGAGATCTCATAGTAGAAGTCATAAACGAGTTAGTTCATTTTGGCACATCTGTTATGGCCTGCTCGTATAGATCACATATAGCCTGCTCAATTTGTTTTTTCTTTTACCAAACTCGAATATCCGTAATAATCAAGTGCTGAATAATAAATTAATAACCTATGTAATAAATTTTTGTATTGACAATAATATATTTATAAAAAATTATCATACATAGTTTAATGCTTTGTGTTAATGTCCTTATTATACCATCGTTAAGTTCAACTATGTTTGGTAATGTATGTTCTTGACCCAAAAACAATTATATAATAAATTAATAATAGGTCCATGATTGTTTATTCATTTGTATGACTTACCAAAATTAAGTCAAATAGTACCTAGATTTTCTTCGTTTTCACGATTCGATGTGTATGTCATCTGACTCTATACATGGCGTGCATGCATGAAAGTATACATCTCAATTTCTCCTCCACACATTCTCTTTTAAATAAAAACACGACTCACACGGCCCAATACGGCAATACGTAACGAATTGTTTTTACTAATAACAGTTTAGTTAATACGACGGTTGTTACAACTAGCCCTAGTCACATAGATGTACAACTGAATGAACTGGTACACAAAATTAAACTCATAGTACAATTTATATCTTTCTTTAAATAGCTGTCTAAACTTATTGGCTTTTGCTTGTTGGTAACAAGTGGTTAATCCAGAGGAAAATTTTAGAAATTACAGCAAAAATCGACTTATAAAATTAGAAATAGTTTAAATCAAACATCAAAACTCGATTGAAGTATGTTTAGCCCAAATAGATTTCAAATACTTTAGACAGCACTGTTTACGAACTTTCCATTTTTAGTCAACACGTTACACTTACACTCTGATATGTAAGCAGATATATGACTCGTATGTAAATCCAACCATTAAATAACATCCTCTCAATACTTCAATAGCCTCCCTGAAACAACTTATCTACCTTTTTCGTTATAAAAAAAAATTATCTACGTTTTCTCGATAGAGTAAAACACTAATTTTAAAGGAATATTGTAAAATAGCACAAAATTATTATTTTTTTGCTTCTACCACACCAAATTTAAAATTCTGAAATTATTACAAATTATTATCTGAAAAATACTTTTTAGTTTTAATAAATTAAAAATAAAATAAAACATTATATTTGTATTTATACTTTCTAATTTAGAGTATAGATTTTCCTAAAGAAACTTTGGTTAGTTATGTTAATATTAAATTTGTATTAATAGTAAACTTTTAAACTAATAAAGTTAAATTGGAAAGAAAAAAACTTAAAGTATGCTATTTATAAGATCTACTTTAAAATTTAAAGCGGTATAACTCATTTAGAAATCCAGTAACTATCTAATTTTATTGGGAAAAAAAACATCAAGTTTTATCTTCGATTTATTTTTCACGTCATCTTCGACATTAATAACAAGTTTATGTGGGTGTGCAGTATTTTTTGTGAATTTCTCTCTTGATTATAAAGTTTGCCGTGAATAGAAAGAAAAGAAAAAATATCTACCTAAAATACAAAAACAAATTAGTTTGTATCTGAAAAGAAGAGAGATTAGTTGAGAGCAAGAGAGACGACGACAGAGAAGCAGTTCAATTTAGAGCCACTCAACTTGATCATGATATAATAAATGAAAAGAGACGACGACACTCTTTTGTCTTTGTCGCTGCCACCACCAATCTTTATTTCAATCAATAAATCTTTTTTACATAAATACGTGCTGTCGCATGGAAGAAGCAGCTTTCTACATTTAATGCTTACAAACTTCACCAGAAACTCGTTTTCTAATAAATAAACTAAAAAAATAAATGGGACACATCCAAATACATGCATGTATCGCTCACCGCTGTATTGCAATAAAATAAGAAAGTAATATACTATATTAATAAGAAAGATTTTAAATCTTTATAAACCACTATAGCATGTCAGTTTCTGATTAATAAGAACAAAAGCGGAAACGTACCTTTTAGATCCATGATTTATGCTCTGAATTTGGCTATGGTTTTTCCACAACAAATCTTGAATAGCTGTAGATCTCTGTTGATGGGATGCAGAGAGTTTTCTGTATTTTTCGTTAGGGTTGCTGCGGAGACCATAACCTCTCTATTTATATAGAGAATAATTTCTAATTCGGCCTGTCATCAAATTAGAAATTACTGAGTGTATCCTCACATTAATTTTTCATAACACTTATGCCCCATTAGTCTTTTCTTTAATATCAAAATGACCACATAAGTTTTGACTACTTTAAATAATGACCCTAACACATTGATTATACATGTGTGACCCCAAATAATTCTTACAATCTCCCACTGGGTCACATGTGTATCTGAAAATGTGATAGACTTTATGAGCTCAAAATTGTCATTATATATCAGGGCATAAACAATCACGTCCATTAACTATAGCAACATAGGATCATGGCGGCCTTCATTATAGCAATCATAACTAAACCTTCCATGGTCACTGAAATCAATATAGTCAAATGACAGAGATCAATTATGAAAAGTGAAGTATGAAAATCACATGAAAAGTGATCAATACATGTCGATTTTCAACTGGTCCTTCTTTATTGAGATCCTTTAAATTTATTGCACAAAGTGTAAACTATAAGACTTTATTTCTGATCAGAATAAAATATGTTGAAACACAACCAAAACATAGAACCCAAAAACAAATGACCAACACCCACTAAACCAAATGACCATCAAACACTGAAACACCCATTCGAACAGTATGCTCATGAAAGACCTTGGGTGAAATACCTTTTGTAAGAGGATCAGCAATCATGGAGTTTGTCCCTAAGTGTTCTATAGAAATCTCTCCACTTTGTACTCTCTCCTGAACAACCAGGAACTTAATTTTGATAAACTTGGACTTTGTCGCACTCCTATTTTTGTTGGAGTACAAAATAACTGATTTATTGTCACAATATATCTTTAGTGGTCTTTCAATTCCTTAAAGAATTCGCAGCCTTGTGACAAAATTCTTTAGCCAAAGTCCCTGATTGGATGCCTCAAAAACTGCTACAAATTCTGCCGCCATTGTGTAGGAAGCTACAAGTGATTGTTTTGCACTTCGCCATGCAATAGCTCCACCAGCCAACAGAAACACATAGCCTGAAGTGGACTTTTTACTATCTTGACATCCAGCAAAATCAGAATCAGAATACCCAATGATCTCCAAATGATCTGATCTCTGATATTTGAGCATAAAGTCCTTTGTTCTTTGCAGGTACCTCATGAACCTTTTGGCTGCTTTCCAATGGTCCAAACCTGGATTACTTAAGTATCTGCCCAAAACTCCAACAATGTACGCTAAATCTGGACGCGTACAAACCTGAGCATACATCAGACTTCCTACTGCAGATGCATAAGGAATCTTTTGCATTTCCTGAATTTCCAAATTTCCTTTAGGGCACTGACTGAGAGAGAATTTATCTCCTTTAGCGTCTGGGGTATCACTTGGTTTGCAATCCTGCATGCCAAATCTCTTGAGTATTTTATCGATATAGCTCTTTTGTGAAAATCCAAGAATACCTCGAGATCTATCTCGATGAATCTGGATCCCTAATACAAAAGATGCTTCACCAAAGATCTTTCATCGCAAAATTTTTCTTAAGAAATCTCTTGGTCTCATGCAACATGCCTATATCGTTGGTAGCCAGAAGTATGTCATCAACATACAATACCAAGAAAATACACTTACTCCCACTGAAATTCTGATACACACAATCTTCAACCAAATTCACCTCAAAACCAAAGGAGGTGATTACCTCATGAAATTTGTGATACCATTGACGAGAAGCCTGTTTTAGCCCATATATGGATTTCTTTAGTTTGCAGACCATTTTCTTTGAATCACCCATTACAAAGTTTTATGGTTGCTCCATATAAATCATCTCATCAATGTTTCCATTGAGAAACGCTGTCTTGACATCCATCTGATGAAGCTCTAAATCATAATGTGCAACAAGAGCCATGATTATCCTAAAAGAATCCTTTGAAGAAACTGGAGAAAAGGTTTCTTTGTAGTCAATCCCTTCTTTCTGAGTATATCCTTTAGCCACTAGACGAGCCTTATAACTCTCGACATTACCACTTGAGTCCAATTTGGTTTTAAATATCCATTTGCAACCAATTGGTTTCTTTCCTTCTAGTAACTCGACGAGGTCCCAAACTTTGTTGTCTAGCATTGACTGATACTCTTCTTCAGAAGCTTTAACCCACTTATCTGATTTAGAACTACCCATTTCCTCACGAAAGTTGATAGGATCATCTTCCAACTGGGTTTGATTTTCCTCTTGTTCCAGAAGAAACACTATGTAATCATCCGGAATAGCGCTTCTTCTTTCTCTAGTGGATCGCCGCAAAGGCACTTGTTCTTGTTGCACCACTTCTTGAGGATCTTGAATTTGACCTTCATGTTCGATAACATCGTCATCTTCATTTGGAGGAAGTACTTCTGTATCAACTAGAGGTTCCAAATTTGCATTTTCAAAAGCAACTATATGAATCGGATTAGAAACTGGAACCGATTCTTCCTCAAAGATGATGTCCTTAACTTTATTTCTCCCCCCAAAATCAATATCCTCAAAAACGTGGCTGTTCCCGTCTCAAAAATAATTTTCTGTGTGGGATCATAAAACTTATAGCCCCTAGATCGCTCCGAATAACCAACAAAGTAACTGCTCACAGTTCTGGAGTCCAATTTCTTTTCATATGGCCTGTAAGGCCTTGCCTCAGCTGGACATCCCCAAATGTGCAAATGCTTCAGACTAGGTTTTCTACCAGTCCAAAGCTCATAAGGTGTCTTTGCAGTTGTTTTAGTTGGTACTCTATTAAGAATGTAAGCTGCAGTCTTTAGTGCCTCTCCCCAGAGTGATTCAGGCAAGGTGGAATGACAAATCATACTCCTTACCATGTCCTTAAGAGTTCGATTGCGTCTCTCAGATACACCATTCATACTGGGAGACCCAGGCATAGTGTACTGAGGAACAATTCCACACTCCTCTAGGTATCTAGCAAATGGTCCTGGACGTTGTTCACCTGAACCATCATACCGACCGTAATATTCACCACCACGATCAGATCTGACAGACTTTATCCTTCGCTCAAGTTGGTTCTCAACTTCAGCCTTAAACTTCTTGAACACGTCTATAGACTCTGACTTTTCATGAATAAGAAATAAGTATGCATATCGAGAATAATCATCAATGAATGATATAAAGTATTGTTGACCGTTCCAAGAAGCCGTAGGGAATGGTCCACAAATGTCTGTATGTATCAACTCAAGGACTTCCGTAGCTCTATATGCACCTAATTTCTTCTGTTTAGTCTGTTTTCCTTTAATGCAATCCACACAGACATCACAATTTGTGAAGTCAATAGAACTCAATATACCATCTGACACAAGTCGCTCAATTCTATTTCTAGAAATGTGACCTAAGCGTTTGTGCCATAGAGTTCCTGAACTTGCATTTTCAAACTTTCGTTTAGTACCCCTTGATTCAACACTTAAACTTTCATCATGAGAAGTTAAAGCGTCAAGCATATAAAGACCGTGATTTTTTATAAGTGTACTAGTTCCAATTAAAATTGAATTTAAAGACAAAGTAGCTTTTCCATGCTCAGCCAGACAAGAATAACCAGATATGTCTAAATAAGAACTGGAAACCAAATTCCGTCTAAAAGACGGTACAACAAAAGTGTCTTTCAAATCCAAAAATTGACCAGTACTGAAAAACAATCTAAAATGCCCAATTGCCTCCACATCCACCGCAAAACCATTAGCCACATGAATGCGTCTTTCAGCTTCAGTTGGTTCTCGGTAGCTCAGGCAACCCTGTAATGAAACACTGATGTTAGTAGTTGCACATGAGTCTAACCACCAAGTGTTTCTGGGTACTTCAATTAAGTTCACCTCAGAACAGACCATAGCAAGGGACATACCTTTCTTACCACGCCAAGCATGATACTTTTGGCAGTCCTTCTTCATGTGTCCAGTTTTCTTACAAAAGAAGCAGGTATCTTCATCCTTAGTCTGCTTCTTTTGAGATGGACCCTTAGCAGCATCATTCTTAACAACCTAAATTTTCCTTCTTTTGCCCTGGTCCTTAGAGGTGTTAACCATATGAGCACTTTCAGACCTTTCTTGTTTCATCCTATCCTCCTCATTCACACAATAAGAAATAAGCTCATTAAGAGCCCATTTCTCCTTACGTGTGTTGTAACTGGATTTCAACTGATTGAATTGAGGAGGAAGGGAGTTCAAGACAAAATGTATGAGCATTTCTTCCGGAAGCTCAATCTTGAGAGTCTTGAGTTTTGAAACAATGTTGGACATTTCCAAAATGTACTCCCTTATGTTTCCTGTGCTGTGATACCTCATGGTACTAAAGCGATACAGTAGCAAACTTATTTCTGCCTTATCACTACTCTCAAAACGCAAGTCCATCTCAGCAAGGAACTGTTTGAGATCAGAGATCTCCTCATTACCTCTAAAGGTTTCTGGAATGGTGTCCAAAATGATCATTAAACCAATGCGATTAGAACGTTCCCACTTTTCATGAACTGCCTTATACTCAGCAGTGCTGGTATCTGTAGGAGAAGCAGGTTGTTCCATCCTTAACGCAAGGTCAAGATCCATACACCCTAAAACAATCTTAACTTTACTCTTCCATTCCTTATAGTTGGAACCAGTAAGTGTTGGAATTGAACTTAAGTTTGCAGATACTGCAGTAAAATTCGCTGCAAAATTGAACAATCTTTATTAGTAATTTACTGCTAAACCGAATTAAATCAATAAACAAAAATAAACAATTGTACAACCCATCTCAAGATATCAAGTGCAACATTAATATCAAGTCTTTGGACAGTAATATTAACTGCTAGTGATACTCTTGTTGTAACAATCAAACACTAACAATAATGCATGATAAACAATAAACCTATCTTTGGATCGATTTATCATTCACATGTTTATTCCTGATAATTATCACGTGTTTATTATCACAGGTATGTATGTTATTCGGCCGAATACAAAACCTACTTTTGGGTCGATTTAATATTCGCATGAATATATATACACACATAACATTTAATATTATCCATGGAAAAATATCCACAATAGAGGTTACTTTGGCAACATATTTGCATCAATTAATCCACTTCAAATATTAAACTTGCACAATCAAAAATATTTATTGATTAAAAAACTTAATTATATACTTGCGCAGACATATAACATAAAATCTGGGGGTTCTATATGCAAGAATATTACAGTGACAAAACGGTTGAAGACAAAAAGGAAGGGATTCCCCATCTTAGCGCAACCTGGGTTCGAATCCCTGGTGATGTTATATGAAGTGAAGAGTTTCATTAACAAACTTTTAAAGAATTACGAAAATACCCATGTCTTCAACCTTAGGGTTTACAGCCGTCAAGACTGAAACCAAATCTGAAAATTTGCTCAAAATTTTCGAAAAAATTTCCAGAGTTTCGAAAAAAACTTTATGAGCATGAAACTTTTAAGAATTTTCAAAGACTAAATCTTATAATTGCTCCCAAAATTCCGAAAATATATTAAAATTTTCAGAAAAAACAAATCATATGAGCAATAATCTAGATCTGAAAAACAATTATAAAAACACAGATCCCAGAATTCTAATCTAGGCATAAACTTTTGAGAAAAAACAGATTTAACAATATAAAAATTTTCGTAAAAATAAATCCGAATTTATTTCTTAAAATAACCTGATTATCAAACAGAAACTGAACATGATGGCTCTGATACCAATTGAAAGGTTTTAAATTCTTATAAACCACTATAGCATGTCAGTCTCTGATTAATAAGAACAGAAGCGGAAGCGTACCATTTGGATCAATGATTTATGCTCTGAATTTGGCTATGGTTCTTCCACAACAAACTCTGAATGGCTGTAGATCTCTGGTGATGGGATGCAGAGAGTTTTCTGTATTTCTCGTTAGAGTTGCTGCGGGGACCTTAACCTCTCTATTTATATAGAGAATAATTTCTAATTCGGCCCGTCATCAAATTAGAAATTACTGAGTGTATCCTCACATTAATTTTTCATAACACTTATGTCCTATTAGTCTTTTCTTTAATATTAAAATGACCACATAAGTTTTGACTACTTTAAATAATGACCCTAACACATTGATTATATATGTGTGATCCCAAATAATTCTTACATCGCTCACCGCTGTATTGCAATAAAATAAGAAAGTAATATACTATATTACGTCTATTTATATATTTTGTTTCCAATAGTTAAAGATCGTGTTGTGTTATTCATGCGAGGAGACGTTTAATAATAATAATAATAATTGGAAGAGACCAATGAACTAGTTTAGACGCGTATACTTTTTCTTAGAGATTGTCTACTTGCATATTTTTGGGTTAGAACAATCGAAAATTACGTTCATAATTTGACCTTAATTGGTCAACGGATAGTGGCAGCTTGCATTCTAATATCAAGGGAGGACCACAAAATTCTCATTTACACGTTAAATCTCATCCCAATATCCGATATTCTAGGTAATATGAAGAATTCGTGGCCACAATCTTATTTTTGTTGACGACTTATTAAAAATATGAAAACTATGTTAAAATAGAGCTCTCGCGGATAGCTTAGTTATTACAGTATATGTGTTACATGGATGTATCATGTATGTGTGAGCAGTCTTGCGTGTGGAGCGCGAGGCCAAGATGCCACAATCTCGAAAAAAAGAAGCCAAAATGCCATGTGTTAAATTTGTAATTTAATTTTGATTTTTTTTAATAAGGAAAAACCTGGAGAATACTACCCTCTCCCTATTTGTCTCTTTATTTACACTAAAACCAGGATCAAACCCACCCAAACCCAATGACCTATGGATATCCATCCAACCTCCTTAGATATTTTCATTTATTAATTTATCCTTCTTTTTTTGTTAATTCAAAATCGATTATCCCCAAATAATTACACAAATTACATCTTAAATTTATAATTAAAAAAATCTATACCTTCAACTCTCATTGATGAAGCATTTTGGCGCAAAGGGGAATTATACAAAGACGAGTGTGCTGTTGTTTCACCAACGAAGAGCATTTGGAAGTGAAGCTGTTCTGGGTTTTGAAATTAAGGTTTGCCAGAAATCCAGCCACGAGGGAAGTGATTTCGACTTTTGAATGAATGAAAATTGATGAAGCATTGTTCTATATATATACATGAATTTTGGATTTGCAGAGACTAATTTAATAGCTTTGTTTTGGATTTGAAGAAAGCTTGTGTGCCTGAACTTGGTCTGGTTTTCATCTCAACAAAAAATTGGGATTTTGCGCATGAGGTAATCTCGCCGTTGTAACAATTGAGTATCAATTAGATTTGCACCTGATGATCCCCTTCTTTGCTTCGCAGCGTCTAGCTTTCCAGGATCTATCTCCGGTTCGAATTCCTCCGATTCTGTACTCTTCTATGGGTTAGTTTTGTTTAGTCTGGTTTGTGTATTGTGTGGATCTTTGTTGCCTTTGTCGTTGGTTTCTTTCGTCTTGGTCATCGCTTCTGGATAGGTGCTACTTGGTCAATTCTCAGAAGAAGCTCTTGAGACGATGTCAGAGACTTTGAAGAAGCATAAGGAGCGGTAGTTTTCTTCCTCCATGGGATGAAAAAAGCGAAACGGTTTGAAGAAAAATCGATCCGTACAAGTTCGCTTCTTCCGATCAGAAGGATGAATGGATTGTCCAAGTCAGACAAGCTCTGATGTGTCCCGACGGTGGAAGATTCGAAGGTCTTTGAACGGCACAGCTCCTTAATTACACCACCGCCAGACAAGCTTTGATGATGTTTTCGAGCTTACACTTGATGCGTTCATGTCTCGGCCAGAGACGTCGGATCCAGAGAAACCGTCGGTGAGATTCTCTTTTTCTGGATAGGATTTGCCGTTGGTAAATTGGATCGAGTGGGTAAATGCGATGGCTGAGTCCAACGCAGTGGTGTGGCAGAAATCCAGCGTTCCAGCGTCTACGACGCGATCATGGCTTTGGTGGAGAGATGGTGCATCAAGACTAACTCGTTTGTGTTCCCTTGAGGCTTAAGTTCTATAAAACGAGAAGCTAATCTGTGTTTTTTTTCAGCTTACATTCTTCACAAAAAGAGAGATCGATTCTATGGAGGAACTTGTTGTCTTGTTGAATATTAGAGATAAAGAATCGAATTTGTTGTCTTGTTGAATATTTGTTATGTCTTTGAAGTCAGAGAAGTTTGATGAACTAATAGCTGCAGCCAATGAAGAAAAAGAAGTTGCAAAAGCTCAGGTGTAGAGCTGAACATAGAAGTTTCATGATCTGACTTCTATGGTACAACTAAGTACAACTATAGACAACTAAGTATAATTATAGTACAATTAAATACAATTATGGACAACTAAGTACAACTATGTACAACTAATACTAAGTACAATTTGGTAACTGTAAAATTATAATTAAAATTAATTAAAAAAACATGTGTGCCGACTAAAAAAGAACATATGCACTTTGTAACATGTGCACCGTCAATTTTGTACATAGTTATACCCAATTGTCCAGTTGTCCAAAATTCTTCATAGTTGTCCTTTCGTGATTTTAGAATTTTTTTAGTTGTCCCTTAATATAAATTATTATTTTGGTAACCCAATTTTATGTGACGATTGAGTATTTTCATGGATAATTTCTTAAATATAATCGTTGATTCGTAGTGATTCTTAGGTAAATTATAATTATACCTGATTTCATCACCAAATCTGCAGAGGAGGACAACTGGTATGAATAGTACAACTAAGAGATAAGAGGACAACTAGTACAACTGATACAACTATGAGATAGAGGACAACTAGTACAAATGGATATAACTAAGACGACACCTTGAATAATTGTTAATTAAGAATTGTTTTACTATATTTTCAAGAGATAATGAGCATCAGCCACACAAGCAATTCAATAGATTTTATATTATTTAATACCTCATATTTGGAGCAAATAACTTATTCGGTATTACTAGATAAGATACTGTATGTAAGAAGATTGCGATATATGAAACTAAACAGTTTTGGAGTAGATAATTTATGTGGAGAATGAATTGCACACATAAATGTAACTAAGTGAAGTATTTCGTATAATATACAAGAATTTTTTGTCATACTGCCGAATTACACCAAAAAAAATAAAAAAGTGGTTTCTATTCTCCAAAAAACGTCGCCGAAAGACAAAAATGGATAATAAATTAGATAAGTGGTTTCAGAGCAAAAATAGCATAGAAACTTAATTTGTGTAAGTTTTTGAGTTTATTTTATCCGAAAAGATTTTATTTTAGCTAAGGAAATACATTTTAGCCGAGGAATTTTCATTCTCGATAGCCTTAGACTGTATAGGAGTATTTTGGAGTTATTTGTATTTTCGATTTCTTTGATTTATTGCATTACTATTTATTTTGGAGTTATTGGTGTTTTGGATTTCTTTGATTTCTTTCATTACTATTTATTTTGGAGTTATTTGTATTTTGAATTTCTCCAGGACAACTAGGTGCAACTCAGGACAACTATATTTTAATTGTAGTGTTAAAAAATAAATTCCTAATATTATTTACTTAAAAGCCAATATAACTCATACCCTAAAAACTGTATCTTTTCACGTATATACTAGAAATAATAAAATAAAACTTTGTTTTGTTCAAAGAACCAAATATTTTTGGTTTCACTTGAAACAGCCCTTATGTTATAAGGAAGTCTTTGGCAATGTTATCCATCTTATGCAAGCGTCTATGCAAAAATATAGGAAATAGAAAAATAATAACGCAAAATCTTTGGGGCTGCTATATAATGATCGAAATTCTTGTGGACAACTAGAACATAATAATTTATGTCGAAGGACAACTGAAAAAACTACAAAATCGATCAAAGGACAACTATTACAAATTTTGGACAACTGGACAACTAGGTACAACTATGTTGTCAGTTGTAGACGCACGTGCGCCGACAAAAAGAGACATGTGCGCAGTCAAAGTACCACGTGCGCCGTCAATTTTGTATATAGTTGTATCCAGTTGTCCAGTTGTCCAAAATTCTTCATAGTTGTCCTTTGGGGATTTTAGCAATTTTTCCAGTTGTCCCTTGATATAAATTATTACTTTGTAGTTGTCCACATGATTTTCGACTATTGTAGTCTATTTACAACATTTTCATATTATAATTGATGCAAAATTATATTTTTGGCTCTTTTCCATCATAAGATTGTTAACATTATCAATTCTTTGTATCATAAAGGGTGTTTGACAATGTTATCAATCTTATGCAAGCGTCTATGCAAAAATATAAAAATAGAAAAATAATAACGTAAAACCCTTGGGGCTGTTATATAATGTTCGAAATTCTTGTGGACAGCTAGAATATAATAATTTCTGTCGAAGAACAACTGAAAAAACTACAAAATCGATGAAAGGACAACTATTACAAATTTTGGACAACTGGACAACTAGGTACAACTATGTTGTCTGTTGTAGACGCACGTGTGAAATACAACTGGTACAACTGGTACAACTGATATAATTATGTAATTTAAAATTATAATTAAAATCTATTAAAATTAATAAAAATACACATGTGCGTCGACAAAAAAGAACTACATATAGTTGTATATATGTGTCCAGTTATACCATGTTTATTTCCATCCGGAAAACATTTTCGGCCAAAAATGAAATCCTCTAGACTAGATTAACTTTCCTAAGTGTCTAGTTATCCGTCAAGGTAACAGGTGCACCTATGTGCATTGTCAATTTTTGTACATAGTTGTACATAATTGTACATAATTGTACTAGTTGTCCCTCTCTGCAGATTTGCTGATGAACTCAGATATAATTATAATTTACCTAAGAACCACTATGATTCAACAACTATATTAAAAAAATTATCCATGTTAATCGTCAGATAAAACGGGGTTACCAACCCGATTCGCAATTATAATAAAAGAATATTCAATCAACAATTATTTAAGTTGTCTTAGTTATACCTATTGTATCAGTTGTCCTCTATCTCATAGTCGTACCAGTTGTACTAATTGTCCTCTTATCTCTTAGTTGTACCATTTGTACCAGTTGTCATTTTTCTGCAGATTTGGTGATGAACTCGGATTCTAATTCTAATCTACCTAAGAATCACCATGGTTTAACAACTGAATTCGAAAAATTATCTATGCAAAGACCTAATCATCACATACCAACCCGATTTGCATATAGAAGAACAAACAATTTTGGCAAATCAAATCCTTAAATTTTGAAATCCCCAAATCTGTAAATAAAAACCTAACTGTATTTTAAAACTTCAACAATGGTGGTGGAGAAAGGAGATAAAATAAGAAACTGATTGCAGAAGATGAAGAAGAAAAAGAAGAAACGAGGATTCAACAGCGAAAATAAGATTTGCTTGTTTTCAGAATCCACCGACGAAGAAGAAAAGCATGAAAAACAAATTATTTTTTTAAATTAATTTTCGTTTTAAATTATTAATTTTAATAAAATCAATTATTTTTTCACCAAATTCAAAAATGCCACAAAAATTTTCATTAAGGGTAAATTGGGAATTCTATATATATTATGGCATGTAAACTTGTTTATGGCACAACAACAGATTACTTTTTTTCAATTTAGGTATTTTCCCTACAACATCACCATTTATTAATCCAAAATTCAATTGCGATTTTTTTTTTTTTTTTACAAACTTTAAACATAAATAAATATGAGTCATGACGCCTCCCACCTATATATAGTGATAGACGAGTGATAGTTTTAGTTTTAGTCAATAGCACCTGATTTGAAAAGTCGTGTAGACGTATAGTCACGCTCTTTGTTGTTCGTCATTTACACTTGATCAATAAATTCATTTATCAACTCCCCCTAAGATTAAAAACAAAAAACAATAAACGCCAATCAAACATGTAATTATTAGTATTTGTCACATTAAAAAAAGCTTGTGAAAAAGCTCATTTGGAGAACATAAACTATATTAATTAAAGATAAATGAAGTACTTTGTTCAACGAGTTTAAGCTGAAATAGCCAAATGAGATTAAGCTCATAAAGGTAGTTTTGCATTTTTTGCAAGTCTTACCAAGAGCTAGCCTCTAACCAGAAGAGACTAACCAATGCACCGAAAGTCTCAATTTTAAAAAGTTGTAAAGAACAATTTTAATTATTCTAAAAGAAAGAAAAATACTTCTTTCGCCGGCTTATTCACGCAAACCACGTGTGTGTTCACCTGCTCGGTGGCCGCAACCGAAAATGATGGATTGCATGAGTTTTTTTTTTTGGTTAAAAAGGATTGTATGGTTACTATATAAAATTAAAAAAGTATACATCTAACGTAGTTTTTTGTTTCACAAATTTGTCGATTTATATCTTTATAAAGACTGGATTGTTTTCTTTTATCGAAGTTGAAATTAATTTATGCGGTACCTCAAAATTAAATTAGAGAATTAAAGAGGGTTAAAGAGACATAAACATAAACATATCGTATTATTATTTTTTGGCATGCACCACATGTCAAATTAACTTTAGTTGAATCATTCGCGAGAAATAAAATAATTGATGCAAGTTAAAATCCAAAGCATATATTCATTATTGAGAAGATTAGGAACAGAAGGCTGAATCTGAATCACACACCAAATGGAGCAAACGACACCAGTCGGATGTCTTTGTCACTCTTTTGTCTTCCAAAAAAAGAAAAGAATATAAGAAGTTTCCGTTAAAGGGATATTTTGGACCTTATTATAATTATCAATGAGACAATTTCAAATTTACCCCAAACAAATATATGTATACATAACTTTGATATGGATCTTTATACACTCTGGCACCAAAAGAGGTTTATGTCCGGAAGATTTGTGCTTGTGTAAAATTTAACTTCACTCGGTCATAAAAAAAAACTTTGTGTTTAACTTCTACAGCTAAAATCTAAATTTAAGATTCGTATTAGGCGTAACACACTCTTCACAGTGAAATGATCACTTCAGTACTCAAATCTAAAGATTAAAAAAAAAATCTAAAGATTCATGAGTTCATATATAAACTATAAATTTTGCCATTTAACAAATTTTTTTTTTCATCATAATAACAAATTGTTGGGGTTTTCCAACTCTAAAGACCCAACAATTCGTTACTCTCAAAGTCTCAATCGTTTGTTTGATATATAAAAATATTAGTATTCTGATGTACTCTCAATATTTTTGTTGATATATTTTATTGGTTAACATTAATGATTTCATATGTTAATAATAAATTGTTTAGGTAAACAACATTACTTACAATTTATTTTTTACATCAGCCATATTATTTTAAAATATAATTAAATTATGAATGAATACCCACTTGATTCTAATTATGTATATTCTCATATGTGATGCTATTAATGTATAATATTTTTTATAGTTAGCTTTATGTATTTATTACGGAGATGTTAACACTTTCCAACTTTGGCCTTTTCGATTTTGATATATGGCTCTGTGCACATAACTTTTCCCTCTCATTCATTACATACAGTTCACGCCTCTTTTTATCTCATCATCAAATCCAAAAAAAAAATGAAGAGAACAAAATATATCAAAATCACCCCAAAAAAGAGAGAGAGAAGAGAAACTCAAACGGCCTGAATCAATGGCTACCTCCGCCGCGGAATTACCTCCGGCGAAGCGAAGAAGAATCGACGGCGGAAAGGAGGTCGCCTTAATCGAAGGACTTCCCGACCACATATCAGAGATTTGCCTTTCCCTCGTTCACCGTCCGTCGCTACTCTCCGCCGTGTGTACACGGTGGCGCCGTCTCCTTTACTCTCCGGAGTTTCCTCCGTTTCCGTCTCTCTACGCGCTTTTCGTCGATTCAAACTCGGATCCAGCTGCTCCGGGTCAAAGTCGGGTCAACCCAGCTATCCGGTTTATGTGTTTCGACCCGGTTTCTTCGAAATGGGATCCGCTTCCTCCTCCTCCACCCGACCTACCTCTTCACCGCATTCTCTACCGTCATCCGTCGTTTATTTCCTTTAATTTACCGATTCAATGCGTCTCCGCCGCCGGAAAACTCTTCCTCATCGCCGGGAGCAACCGTGAACTCTCTCCGGCGATTTCGCACCCTCTAATTTTCGATCCAATCTCATCAACCTGGACCTCTGGTCCTCCAATCGGGTCGCCAAGACGATGGTGCGCCACCGGAGCTTGCGGCGGAGTTATCTACGTCTCGAGTGGGATGGGTTCGCAATTCTCGACGACCGTCGCGAAATCGATCGAGAAATTGGATCTCACGAATCGAAATCGGATTCAATGGGAGAAATTAAGAGAGATGAGAGACTTACGGTTTAGCCGAGAAGCCATAGACGCAGTGGGATGGAGAAGGAAGCTTCTAATGGTGAATGTAAAAGGCGACGCGATTAAGGAAGGAGCAATATACGACGTCGTAATGGACGATTGGGAATCGATGCCGGAGGAGATGGTGGTTGGATGGAGAGGTCCGGTGGCGGCGATGGAGGAGGAGACGCTGTATTCGGTGGATGAGAGGAGAGGGACGGTGAGAAAGTACGATGAGGAGAAGAGAGAGTGGAGAGAAGTTGTGGTGGTGGAAGGTGGAGAAGAGATGCTTAAAGGAGCTCAGCAAGTTACGGCGGTCGCCGGAAAACTCTGTGTTGTTACCGTTGAGGGAAGAATTGTTGTCGTGGATGTTGTGGCGGAGCCGGCTAAGTTTTGGACCGTGGAGATCCCTCAAGGACTTGAACCGGTTTCGGTTCACGTTTTACCAAGAATGAGCCGACCGGATGTTTGCTGACGTAGTTTTTTAAAATAATTTTTTTTTTTATCTTTTTCTATACGGAAACTCTTGTTTTAGTTTTTTTTTCCCCCCTTTTTCTGTGGAAAAAGTGTTATCTTGTCGTTATTTTTTTATACATTCAAGTCAAAGACTTACATAAGAAATATTTAATATACTATACTTTTGTTTGTTTTATTTGCATCTAGCTTCTTCTAACTTTTAAAAATGTCGTTTGGTTCTGGAAACATGGAATCACTCTACATTATCCGAACCAACAGATAATCAATTCTGCTATGATATAATTTCACATCCAAAAAATAGAATTGAAGAAAATCCATGGACTAAACCTCACGTTTGAAAGAATCTAAAATTATAAGCAATATAATAAATAAAATGAAATATAATGGCAATCAACTTATTATCAATTGCTTTTTGGAGTTAAAAGTATTTGAAGATGAAATTACTCGTGATCATTCTACGTTTTATTTGCATGGAGATCGATGAAGAATACAAAAACTTATCGAGTAATAAAAATGCCACTGGTGATGCTATAATGTGAAGAGATTCACCAACTTGTAGGAAACAAGAGCAAGTCAGGTCACTAATTTATTCAAACAAATCAACAGATGGATAAGACTGTTATCATAAGAATCACATATACATGGCTTAAAATACATGCATGCATTATATAAGCTATGTGTAGCTCTTTTTTTTTTTCCGTTACATGTTGGAGCGGTCCATATTCTTATCCATTCTTACTCATCCTATACGCTGTGATGAAGAAGTATACTAAACCGCCACTTCGACCTCTTTTGTCGTCTTCTGACTAAGTAATAGGCCCATAAGGCCCAAAATTACGTTATCGAATAAGGTTTAGATAACATGGTTTTAATAAATTGATTTTAATTGAATAAAACCAAATTTTAGAAATGCTCTATCTTTTAAGTAAAAAAGGGGTTTTAAATGATCTGATCAGATCCATTGGGCCATTGAGAGAAATAAAGGCCATTGTTTGTTGTTAACTCATGTGTTGTACTTGTAACGAGAATCATTGGAGTTGTATTATGAAACACCTGTGCCAATTTGATGTATAGCGTGATTACTTCTATTTACACAGGGTTGCGGTGTTATTTCTTCATTTTCTTTAGGTCGTTGATCTTCCAAATTTAGAAGTTCGTTTATTATGTGATTAACTATCCAAAATAGAGAGTCACAAGACTTGGAAAACAAAAGAGACATTGCAATCTCTTGATAAATCTTGTGCAATTAAAAATTTCATAGAGCTCACCTCATGCTAAAGGTTTATCTTGTGCAACACAAGTCTAATTCCTTTGTTCTCAAATACTTTTCCATTTCTCTTCAATCTTCTTCATCTCCATCTCCACCATGCTCTATTTTTTCATAAAATCTTGATCCAAAGGAGACGAGCTTGAGAAGTCGTTTCTTGTACATATACTGTTCTTTTTTTAGTTTAAAAACGAATCAAAATAATCTCTTCCTACATTTTTCACCATTAGGTGACAAAAGAATCCACCTTATTCTTCTTCTTTGATTTCCCAAAAACAGATTCCAATTCCCAAATCTATGATAAATTTGGACTATTCAAAATATGTATGATCATGATATTTTCATTTGTTATGAGGTTCTACGCTTTCTTCCTTCTTCTTTCTTCCTTATAAGATAAAATTTGTGACAGGTTTTAACTTCTGGTTCCTTCTTCTTTCTTCCTTATAAGATAAAATTTGTGACAGTTTTTAACTTCTGGTCCATAATCTCCGTCTCAAAATGAGTTTGAACCCCAATGTATAATGGAACCAACTACCACTAATACACCACTCCTTGATAATATTTTGCTTATTGTGATTATGTATATATAAGAAACTTTTTTTTGTCGTACATATAAGAAACCTAATTTACAAATATTGTAGGAATCAATAATAATTAATTTTTGATTATTGATAATCTTAATAAGGTAGAGTTCGCCCTAATTGGGTTTTAATTTTGGATTTCAACAAATATTTGGCAATGAATAAAAACAGTTTTTTTTTTTTAAAGTGGCATAAGAAGAAGAAATAGCGTAGACCAAACGCTTATCAGGAAATCTGTCGTCAGTGGATTTATTCCAAACCCTTCAAAGTATTCCGTCGAACTTCGCGTATATATTCTCAACCGCTAAATCAGAGTGAGAGATAGAGAAAATCAAAAATCTTCCGGCGAAGAAAAAAAAGAATGCAGATCTTCGTCAAAACCTTGACCGGGAAAACCATAACCCTAGAGGTTGAAAGCAGCGACACCATCGACAATGTCAAAGCCAAAATCCAGGTCTCTGATTCTCTCCTCCCACTTCGAATTCGACTTGTTCTTGCTTACTTTCTTTCCCCTTTGTTTTTTTTTTAGGGTTCTTGGGTTTGTGATTGTGAAATTCCTTTCTTTTTCAAGTGTTTGAGAATAATTCACACACAGATAGGCGAGCCCTAGGGTTTTGGCTGCCTCGTAGAAACTCCTTTGTTTGATGATGTTAGGTTTTTATTCTCCATTCTGTTACTGGTTTAAGGTATAATAGAGCTATTGGTTTTTGAAGCGTAGATTCTTGACCAATCGAAGTTCAGAGTCTTTTAGAATTCCGTATAAAAATTTGGATTAATCCTTCTTGTGTTTGCTTGCTTTTTGTATTTTGTTGATGTTTTATGGACAAATTGGAGGTTTCTTTCCCCAAGTTGAGATTTCATGTAGTCTTATAAGATGATCTACTTGTTGGTAATTCAGATGAAGAACTTCGATTTGAATCGCTTGAGAATGCTTAATTGTTTGTGAGATTGTGAAAATCGAAATAAAATTCTTCATCATCTTGATGTAATAGTATCTGATTATTGGAAATGATCTTTTAAGATTTCTTTTTTCTTTCTTTGGACGGGATTGTTGAATACAGGACAAAGAGGGGATACCACCTGATCAACAGAGACTGATATTTGCTGGGAAACAACTTGAAGATGGACGAACACTAGCGGACTACAACATCCAGAAAGAGTCGACTCTTCACTTGGTCTTGAGGCTTAGGGGTGGTACCATGATAAAGGTCAAGACTCTCACAGGAAAAGAAATTGAGATTGATATCGAACCAACCGACACTATTGATCGGATCAAGGAACGTGTTGAGGAGAAAGAAGGCATCCCTCCTGTTCAGCAAAGGTAAACTATATATACTTATCAATTACTTTAGAAGACTTTGTTGACAAAGTTTTTGTGTAATGGAAAGATTGAGTTCCCATTTTGGGTGTAGGGAAGCTTCTAGGAACAATCCACTACTTATTTGTGTCTCTTATGTTGTTCTTGTGTCATTGTGATATCTGTATCAGCTCGTTTGGAGTCGTTCATGTGTTTAGTCAAAATTGATTCTTTATGTAACTTGAGTTATCATGTTTCTGTGACATAAAACCTGTCTTGTGCCCTTGTGAAAATTTGCAGCTCCTTTCTATAAGTGGTTTCTTATGTTTTTGTCTTTAGTCGGTTATATACTCTGCGTGCATGCGGATTACAACACAGATTCGCATGAGTATTTGTTGGATGCTTATAAATCTCATGGATTATTGCAGGCTCATCTATGCCGGAAAACAGCTAGCTGATGACAAAACGGCAAAGGACTACAACATAGAGGGAGGCTCTGTTCTTCATCTGGTTCTTGCTCTTAGGGGTGGTTTTGGTCTTCTCTGAGAAATAATTCTCTCTTCTATCTAAGTTTATTTCTATCTAAGTTTATTTGCTCCAAGAGTTTCCTTTCTATGGCTTTGGTTGAGTTCATGAGAAAAAAGTGAATGCAATTTGGATATATGATATGCTTTAAATACTATGGCTGGTGTTTCAGTTGGTTTGGATCATTTTACCAATAATATGTTCAATATTAAAATCATACTTACTATTTGGACTTAGTTATGTTTGATTGATATCTTTAATTTCAAGAAAGAGGCCCGTAGATTGAGATTGCTGGCGAGTATAAGAATCTTAAAAGTGAGAAAAGATTATATCAAAATATTTGATTAAACAAGTCTTTTGACTAGAAGATAGTGCATGAGTATTAAAGGACCCAACCAAAAAATAATAAGTGACCGTTGAGATTCGAACGTTAAGCTTTACAAGACATAAACGTTGCGGACGGGACAGAATCGGATTCTTCCAGAGCCTCCCAAGGAATCACATATATAAATATGATCTATATGAAGTAGAATCAAAGCAAAACAAAAAAGTCCAGGAAACAAAAATAGGAAGAAAAAAAAATCAATCAGAAAGAAGTGAAAAACTTGGATCTCAAGATCAATGGGTTTGGTGGTGGTCATATCTCTTCCTCTAATTTTCTTCTGTCTTCTTCTTGGATTCGGCTGCTACTTCCTTGGCAAATCTCGCGGCCGTCGTGAGATCCATACAAATCCTCAGGTGTACGGAGTTCCTGCTCCGCCTCCCGGTGCAACCATCTCCACCGCCTCCTCTCCGTCGTTGTCTCCTCACACCAAGCCGGACAGTTCACACAATGTCTGATTTTCCATCTCCTTCTCTCTATTGGAAGATGCTTCTGTTTGATTTACTGTGAATTTCTGTACTTTTAAAAAAAAAATTTAGCTTTCTTGAGATATGTTCCTTTCTTGATTTGTGTACTTTATATGTTTCTTATGTAAATTAGAGCCTTTGATGCCATTAAGAAAGTTTAAGGAGTGGTATGGACCGTATGGTTTTAAGAATTTTGTTTACACTTGATTTTAAGAAGAAACCTCTCGAAGTATCTGATAACATAGCCTAATGTAGCCACTTGGAAATCTTGACAAAACCAAAATATCATCTTGGATGTGTAGTCCAAAGAGGCAGAATTTTCCTATAACGAAAAATATATGCTCTTAAAATAGATTAAAGAAAACCATGCTCTTAAAAGATCCATTCATAATTACGTAATTGAGGTGTTCATAAGTTCTAAGATTCTTTTGTATTTTAGTTCAAGAGATATTGATAAAAGAAATGGTTGTGACTTGTAAGTTGTAACAATTCAAACAAACGCTAAGTCATTTGCAAAAGATACTTTCGTTTGATTCATAACCCGCAGAATGGTGGAACGATTTGTAATTCTGCTTTGCATTGTACATCCATTTTGTAAAATTACTGAATGATACAAATGTAACACCGCCATTATTCGTAATTTCCAATCAAATCAATTGGTAAACTACATAACCTTGAAAATGAAAAGAAAATCGAGAAGGAATGACGGGAATAGAGTTACCGAAATTAACCGAACGTTTACACTTTAGTACTTTACATATAGCTTAACTCTTTATTTTGATTAAGGAATATATCAATTTTACACTTCATTTTTTTCTTCCGGTCTACATATGTATATTTATATATTTATGGTTTTACTCTTTATACATAGCTGAATGATATATAATAATATAATGAAAATAAAGATAAGTCGTGTCGTGTGTAGTCCACATATCTTCAACATGAGATGAGAAATTACAAAATCCGCGGGAAAATCTCTTATCCATGACATGTAACTTATCAACCACTCACAACACGCCACATAATCAGAACGAAACCTCGTCTCTCTTCTCTTATCTTCCTCTTCCTCCACTAAATCTATCTCTGAAGAATCTAAAGCTCATCCCTCACACACACACCCCATAAGCCCTCTCCACTAATTCCAGAGAAACCCTAAAAACATCCGAAAACAGAGCGATGTCGCTCACGATCCCGACGAATCTCGTTCTCAACCCGAGATCCAACAAATCTCTCACCCAATCCGTACCTAAATCCGCCGCGAGATTCGTCTGCTCCGATGACAAACCCGCGACGCAGAATCAGTCCATGAAAGCTTTCTCGGCGGCCGTCGCGCTCTCTTCCATCCTCCTCTCAGCTCCGATGCCAGCCGTCGCCGATATCTCAGGCTTGACCCCTTGCAAGGACTCGAAACAGTTCGCCAAGAGGGAGAAGCAACAGGTCAAAAAGCTCCAATCTTCCCTTAAGCTCTACGCTCCTGAGAGTGCTCCTGCTCTTGCTCTTAATGCCCAGATCGAAAAGACCAAGCGCAGGTTCGTACATAACCCAGAATTAAAAAAATCCCAACTTTCCGCTCACTTCAATAGTTTAGATCCCAATTTCATATTTTCTGAATTGTTTGATTTTACGGTAAATCTATTAGCTTCCTAGATCAATGATTACATGATTCTATAATTCAAAGTTTCCTCCTTTATCTGATAAAAACTGTGAAATGGTTTGAAATTCATGTTCCTAAACCGGAAATTAGGAGCTTTATGATACCAAATTGATTTGAAATTGCTGTTTGGGTCAATGGAGCTTTCTTTGCTATAAAATGGTCACTATACTTTGAATGGAAATTGAGTAGCTTTATGATTAATTGAGCTCACTAAACTACTTTATAAGCCCTGTGGATATTGATTTGTGGATGGTTAAAAATGGTTTGGTTTAGGTTCGACAACTACGGCAAGTACGGGCTACTATGCGGCTCAGACGGATTACCACACCTGATAGTGAACGGAGACCAGCGGCATTGGGGAGAGTTCATAACTCCAGGCATTCTCTTCCTCTACATCGCCGGATGGATCGGGTGGGTCGGGAGAAGCTACTTGATCGCCATCAGCGGCGAGAAGAAACCGGCCATGAAAGAGATCATCATCGATGTTCCTTTGGCTAGTCGCATCATCTTCCGTGGTTTCATCTGGCCAGTTGCTGCTTACAGAGAGCTACTCAATGGCGATCTCATTGCCAAAGATGTTTAGACAAACCAAAAACCAAAAACAAAAACATTCTATATTGCTCTGTTTTGCTTTGCTTCGCTTCTTCTCTGTTTTTTCCATTGTATGTATTCAATCTCTGGTTAACTCTTCCTACCGAACCGAATATCTCTGCAATATCGAATACTTCTGATTTGGATTACGGTGGTTAAATGTTAAAATGTTGAGAATCCTGTATTGAAATTCTCTGCAATTAACAAAGGTTTGCCGATCGATTTATATCGAAAACAGAGACTTTCACTCTATTTGATGTTAGAAAAAAAAAGAAACAGCTTGCAAACGAGTGATTCCGTGTTGTTTATACCAAAGCATTCACTAAACCGAAATCGAACCACATTAACCAAACTTCGATTTGATTTGGTACAGAACAAACGCCCTAGGCTCCGAACTCTCTTCTGGAGAGTATTCTTCTTTAGGGTTTAAATCAAAATCTCTGATTCTCTGCGAATGATTAGTACTCGGACTTGTCTCTCTCCCTCAGATCAGCAAATACAGCACGAGCATGATGAAAAGAGGAGTAAAAACTCTGGATTCCATCCCGATTGATCTCTTTCTCGAGATATTCTCGAGATTACCTTCAAAGTCAATCGCTAGGTTTCGTTGCGTGTCAAAGCTATGGGGTTCCATGCTTCACCTTCCATATTTCACAGAGATGTTCTTGACAAGGTCATGGGCTCGTCCACGTCTCTTAATCATCCTCCAAGGATGCAGCGAGTATAGCGTCTTCTCGTCGCCTCAGCTTCAGAATCCATACGGGAAGTCGTCATCCTCTCTTGTAGTCGTATCTGCCGATTTTCATGTCAAGTTCTCTAGAGACATGTGGTCTACAGAGTTTTGTGGCATTACCTCTGGTTTGATCTATTTCTCTAGCATGCGGATCTCAGAAAAGAATGGTGGGGATGCAGTAAGGCATGTGATATTTAACCCTAGAACGAAACAGAATGCGACCTTACCTAAACTGACAAAAGACGGAGTGAAGAGAATTAGCGTGTTAGGGTTTGATCCGATTGACAAACAATTCAAAAGTATTGTCCCTCGCTAATCCATATTGTAACGTAAGGGAGGATCATATAATTCTGATTCTGACGTTAGGAACTGGAGAAATGAGTTGGAGGAATACCCAATGTCCCTTTTCCCCATTACAATTATAGTTTGAGAAAAGGGATGTGCATCAATGGGGTTTTGTATTACATATCTAAAATTTTTTGCAGACCTCATAATGAAAAGTTTTATGTGATAGTTTGCTTTGATGTTAGGTCTGAGAGCTTCAAATTCATTGAGGTAGAAGAATGCATTTATTATGCTACATTGATAAACTATAAAGGCAAATTAGGTGGGATTAGAACGGAGTATGATGGTGATAGCAATACCCTTGAGCTGTGTTTGTGGGTTCTAGAGGATGTCGAGAAACATCAATGGTCGAAATATGTCTACATTTTGAAAGATGATGAATTCGTTGAAGTCTGCTTTCTTAACGTCGCTGGAGTAACAACTGCGGGTGAAATTGTGTTGTCAATGAGATGTACATCTACAACGTTTTATGTTTTCTACTTCAACCCCGAAAAGACACTCTCCAACATGTTGAAATCAGAGGTTTTGGAGAATACAACGATGATAGAGTTTATGTAATGTTACCGATGCAAAGTACCTCAAGTCAAGCCAAGGCCTTAATATCATTAGGCAAAGGCCAAAACTACCAAAACCATAATATCTTTGAAGAACAAGTATGAATTATTGAGCTAACCTAGAGTGAGGACAACTGGTTTGTTGTTGGCTAATCTGATCTTGGAAGCCAATCAAATTCCATGCATAAGAAGAGTCTAGCCAGTTTGGCTGTGAGTGTGATTTCTCATTTACAGGTTTCGTGTGAGCTTTTTATTACATTCCTAATGAGCAAGTGAATCCGTTTTTTTTTTTTTTACCTTTATTTTCCATGATCAATTTCCTTGCTCCGCAAGTCATCTAAAAGTTCTGTTTAATACAAAGAAATTGCATTCCTTCAGTGAACGAAGATTTATTTACCAATTTCAGATTTCTAGGAATTCTACGCAGAAACAAATTACGAATTTTTTTATTTATTCAGATTCTAGAATTTGAAGTCTTCCTACCTCCTCACACGACTCTTTCTTCGAAAAATACATCACAAAACTATTCTGCTGAACCAAACTGTTAACCGGACCAAATTGCTCAATATTTTATATACCGGGACTGGTATTTATTGGATTAATCATTGGTACGCTAATCTCAGATTTTAGTGTCTAATTAATTAGGTTAGTGCCCGACTCTCTATATTTTTTTAGAGTCTCTGCGCGAATGAGTTTTACACAGCTACAGCGATCATAATGAATAGAGGAGGAGAGATTCGATGTCGAAAAAAAGAAAAGAGGAAAAAAGGTTCCAGATTCTATCCCAAAGTCAATCGCAAGGTGTCGTTGCTTGTCTAAGCTATGGGGTTATATGTTTCAACGTTTCACCGACTTGTTCCAGACCAGACCTCGTCCGAGTCTCTTATTCGTCCTCCAACGACATGGCGAGTGGAGCTTCTTCTCATCGCCTCAGCTTCAGAATCCATACAAGAAGTCGTCTCTTGTAGTATCTGCCGATTTTCATGTCAAGTTCTCTAGAGACATGTGCCCTGTAGCCTTTCATATGAAGTTCCTAGAAGACATGTGGCCTTCAGACTTTCGTGGCCTTACCTTTGGTTTGATATATTTATCTAGCATGCGGATCACAGAAAAGAATGGTGAGGATGATGCAGTAGTGCATGTGATATTTAACCCTAGAACGAGACAGTTTGCGAGCTTGCCTAAACTGGAAACGGACGGACTGTCGAGAAGCTTTTTAGGGTTTGATCCAATTGACAAGCAATTCAAGATCTTGTCTGTGGATGTTGATGATCATAGAATTCTGACGTTAGGAACGGAAGAAATGAGTTGCAGGAAGATCCAATGTCCTTTATGGCATCGTTCTTGGCCCGAAGAAGGGATATGCATCAATGGGGTTTTGTATTATTTAGCTGAAACTTATGACACATCTGATGAACCGTATGATGGTTATGTGATAGTTTGCTTTGATGTTAGGTCTGAGAAATACAAATTCATTGAGCTAGAATACTTTGAAGCTAAATCGATAAACTATATGGGTAAATTAGGTAGGATAAATTGGATGTATACTAGCGTTGGAAGTGGAAGGCGTACCCTTGAGTTGCATATGTGGGTTCTAGAGGATATCGAGAAACAGGAATGGTCGAAATTTGTCTACACTTTTCCGGCTAATGAACTCGTTGACCTCTGCTATGTTTCGGTCGCTGGAGTGACAGCTACTGGTGAAATTGTTTTGTCGATGAAGTATACATCTAAACCGTTATATGTTTTCTACATCAGTCCCGAAAGAAACACTCTCCAACGTGTTGAAATACAAGGTTTTGGAGAATACTATGATGATAATAATCATAGAGTTTCTGTATTTGTTGACTATATGTAGAAGATCTTAATGTTACCGATGCAAAGTACATCAAGTCAAGCCAATGCCTAAATATCATTAGGCAAAGGCCAAAGCTACCAAAACCACAAAATTTCTCTGCAACACAACTCCATTTTTGAAGTTGTGAGTGCGTGTGACTTCTATTTACAGGGTTTCGTGTGAGCTTTATAATCTATTGGCTTAGCTTTTTTTTTTTTTTTTTTTTTGCTCTTTCTTGTTATTTTCTTCATGTCCTACTGTCAAAAGTTGTTTATCGACCCTCTATAGTATTTTTGTTTTCTCTGACTTTGTTTTCACGAAGCTTCTAGATCGATAGTACAGGAAATAAACGCTGTTTTTAGTCACTAACATAAACAAATCTCGTAAGAAAAACTGGAAATTTCTCAAAAATTGCAAATTCTCCCATGCACTGTTTTGGTCTATATATATCCATTTCTTGACAAGGTCATGTGCTCGTCCGCGTCTCTTAT
The DNA here is from genome assembly GCF_000478725.1 of Eutrema salsugineum. Lineage (NCBI taxonomy): Eukaryota > Viridiplantae > Streptophyta > Magnoliopsida > Brassicales > Brassicaceae > Eutrema > Eutrema salsugineum. The sequence goes on from NW_006256612.1 coordinate 3,606,306, forward strand.
TCGCCCTCAAACGAGACGGAGAGTTGAGCTTCTTCTCATCGCCTCAGCTTCAGAATTCATACGGGAAGTCGTCCTCTCTTGTAGTATCTGCCGATTTTCATATGAAGTTATCTAGAGGCATGCAGAGTTATTTCCAGACTTTCGTGGCCCTACCTCTGGTTTGTTATATTTCTCTAGTATGCATATCTCAGCTAACAAGGGTTGGGATGTAATAGGGCCTGTGATATTAAACCCTAGAACGAGACAATATGTTAGCTTACCTGAACTGGAAACGTACGAAAGAAGTTCAGATTGCTACTTAGGGTTTGATCCGATTGACAAGCAATTCAAGGTATTGTCAGTGGCTAATGGTGATCATAGAATTCTGACTATAGGAACCGGAAAAATGATTTGGAGGGAAATCCAATGCCCCTTATGCCATTATCCTGAGCCTTATTCTGCGTCCGGAGAAGGGATATGCATCAATGGGGTTTTGTATTACTTAGCTGTAACTTTTCGCCTACCGCATGATGATTATGCGATAGTTTGCTTTGATGTTAGGTCTGAGAAATACAAATTCATTGAGATACAACCCTTTAGAGCTAAATTGATAAACTATAAAGGTAAATTAGGTAGGATTAACTGGAAGTATGGTTACAATACCTATGAGTTGCATATGTGGGTTTTAGAGGATATCGAGAAAAATGAATGGTCGAAATATGTCTACAACTGGAAGGAGTACCCCTATGTTTCCGTCGTTGGAGTGACCGCTGCGGGTGATATTGTTTTGTCAAACGGCTATACATATGTTTTCTACTACAGTCCAGAAATGAACACTGTCCAACGTGTGGAAATCCAAGGTTTTGGTGAATACTATGATCATCATATATAGTGTTTCTGTCTTTGTTGACTATGTAGAAGATCTTGATGTTAACGATGCAAAGTACCTCAAGTCAAGCCGATGGCTAAATATCATTAGGGAAAGGCCAAAACCACAAATATTCTCTGCTGCAACTCAACTCCATCTTTGAAGGAAAAGCAGCCGATATGACCCTCCTACTGAACAAGTACGAATTATTTATCAAACCTTGAGTGAGGCAAAGCCAAGCCAAATTCATGTGAAAGAGTCTAAGCTTGTTTTGGCTGTGACTGCATGTGACTTCTGATTTATAGTTTTCGTGTGAGCTTTATCACTCTGTTGGCCTAGCTTTTTTTTTTTGTTCTCTCTGTTATTATCTTCATGTCCTGATTGCATGTGTTCGACTTTACTTGGGAGCAAAATATTGTTTAATCAAAAGTTGTTTATCGACCCTCTACAGTATTTATTTTTTCTCTGACTTTGTTTTCACAAAACTACTAGATCAATAATAATACATGAAATAAACGCCGTTCTTAGTCATTTTATAGTCACTAACATAAACATATCTCGTAAGACAAATTGTAAATTCTCTCACATGCCGGATCAGAACTTTTAAGTCACTCTTCTAGCTGCTCTATCTGAGAGATATCACAAGCTATTATTAGACATTTACCCTTTGATATTTCATTTTTCGGTTAAGTCTGGTTTACTTTACCATAGAAGGTCTCGCAATGGTTTTCGCTCGAGGTGCTTAACACTTTTAAACAGCAAAGCCTGCTATTTTGCTTGAATAAATCTTGATTGTTCATCCCTTTTAGAATAATCAGGACAGATATTCTACTTTTTTTTCAATGCTTTACAATTTTTCTCGGGTTAGCTTCAGAGATGTGTACGCATATTGTCTATTGTCTGTGAGCACAAACTACTTTGAAATTTTGATGTCGATATAATGGCCACTGTTTCTTTGATGGTGTTATTCTGAGGATCATCAAAACTGGATTTTCAGCCATTATCTTTATACAAATCTTCACATGTATCTTTACATAAGCATAAAATTTGTTACAGTGAGGTATTTTCATTTTGTATTGGTTTATTCCATTGTTGTTGTTGATGATATCATGAAATTCGAGGCAATGAAGCTGCATTCAAGTTAGTTATCTAAAACTCCAAAACAAAAACATGAAGATATTAAATAAGCTCTGTTTTGCTATCTTTTTCTCCTTGAAGATGGTTATATCAACACTATAAACTAATGCAGGCCGCAGGAAAACACAGAGAAGACAAGAAAACCTATGTTGTTCAAGACAAAATATCATCATCATTCTTCAAGTTCTTGTGTATCTAGTGAATCTTAAATTCTTTATTCGGACCAAACTGTATTTCTGTTCTATTGAAAGTTGCATTCGTTGCGTGGCTTACCAAAACACACAAATGTAATCTGTAGTCTTTCAATACGTTTTTCTCTGCTGTTTGAAACATTAACTGATTGCGACTTGTGAGTGAGATTTCTTGAATCAGACAACAAGAATACTTATTGAATAGCGAAAAAATAGAAACATAACGATGACGACAAAAAACGCGTTGTGAAAAAATAAAAATGTCTATTTCCTTTTGGTTTCGATTTCAATTTAACCGAATCATCCATCGAGTCATAATTTTCATAAACAGTTTGAAATCTCTTCGGTCTAACATAACCCATTACCGGTTATCAGGTTCATGTCCTAACTGTGTTAGACTGTACTTGGAGCAAACTAAAGTTTTTATCAAAAGTTCTTTTAAGACCTCTATAATATTCTTGTTTTCTCTGACTTGGATGACTTTGTTTAGACCTCTGACTTTTTCTAGGAAACAAAACCAACAAATTTATATTGCTGTTTTGCTTGCTTCTCTCTAAATGTTTTTTGCCTTGTGAAACGCTCAATTCCTATAAGAGTTTACACAAGCAAGAACCCAACAAAATAACAAAGTCTTGTGTATAAAGTCATTATTAATACGTATAAAGTTTTCTTTTTCTTTTCGACAAAAGAGTATATAGTTATCTATACTTGTGTATATAGTCATCTATATTTCTGCATCTATAGTAAAAAACAAAAAAAAATTATTAAGGAGTAAGTAAATTCGCTTTTTTTTTTCATTTCGATTCCATGATATATGTGCTTTGGAAATATATTGATCGTTTCTTGTCTGAGTTAAATTTTCAGGTTGCTCATATAGTCTACTGCAAGCCTAGTAGCGTATGGTAATATCAAATATCGATGTCTCTCTCCTTGCAGAACAAATGCAATGTGGGATGTGCTTTCATCAACCTTTCTGAAAATATTGTCCTCCTTTAATAAGGTATGATTGAGTTGTGTTTAGGAAGTTACCAAATGTGTTTAAGAAAAAAAGCTCACCAGCAGAAAGAAACGTAACAAATTTGATGCTCTGTGTCTATTTTATTGTCACGAGAACAGAAGCGTAAACACATCAACAATCATATAAAGCTCACCTGCAACAAGATAGTGGTACGTTTAAGAGCAATAAATTTGATGCTCTGCGTCTTTTAAGTGATGATGAATTCACAATTGTTGTACTATAAAACAAAAAGAATTTACATGAAGATGTTAAAAATTAAATATCTGTTATTATGCTATCTCTGTTAAATCAACCCTGTAAAACTAATGCAGGTCGCAGAAAAATACAGAGTTGATAGGAAAACGTATATTAATTGTTCAAGAAGACACAGATATCATCATATTATTCAAGTTTAATGTTTCTCTAGTGAATCTTTATTTGGGATCAAACTGTATATATATCTTTTGTTTTTGAAAACTGACCGCTTTACCTTGTTCCGCAAGTAAAAGCTCTGTTTAATACAAACAAATTGCATTCTCTCCGTAAAACATCAAGTTATCAATGAAATTAAGTTCTTATATATTTTATGTCGGCTAAAAGTTGTTTTCAAAAATATATATGTTCCTTCCACATCCCAGCTGAAAGATAAAGTCACTTTTGTGTGCTTGTGAAATTGACAATGCGTCTTCACCGTTTTATCAACACAAATCAACAAAAACCTTATTCAAGGCTCTGTAAATGCTATCAGATTTTAGTTGTAATTAGCGGAAAAAAAAACGTCAGATTTTTTTTTTTTAACTTCTAAATTTATTATATATGACTAAGATAGTCTAAATGTAATACATCAATTATGATAGTTGGGACATAACAATGAAACATGTAAGATGTATTAATTGGTAGTGGTGGTTTATATATATAGTTTTGAACAGTTAATTAGCCTAAGCAAACACTACAATCGATTTGTAACAGTTTTCACCTGTAAACATTCGAAACTCTAAAACAGAGGATTGAAGTAATGTGCTCGAAAACTTACCTTTTTTCTGCTATGATTTAGAGGAACAATTTCTTGACGAATTTCAGATTCTAGGAATTTTCTTCGACAAATTCCAAACCATTAACCAGACCAAATTGCTTAATCTTTTGCAAACCGGAACTGGTATTTTATTGGATTACTTTATACCGACTTTGCGACGCTAGTCTCATATTTTTGGTGTCTTAGACTCTTAGGTTAGAGCCGGCTCTATGTTAGAGTCTCTGCGAATGATTTGTACTCAAGTATCTTTCTCTCTCTACAGATAAGCAAATACAACGATCATGATGAAGAGAGGAGGAGAGAAGATTCGATGTCAAAAAAAGAAAAGAGGAGCAGAGATTCCAGATTCCATCCCGATTGATCTCCTTCTCGAGATATTCTCGTGATTGCCAGCAAAGTCAGCAGCTGCTAGGTTTCGTAGCCTCTCGAAGCTATGGGGTTCCATGCTTCACCGTTTATATTTCACAGAGTTGTTCTTGACAAGGTCATGTGCTCGTCCACGTCTCTTATTCGCCCTTAGACAAGACGGTGAGAGAGAGTGGAGCTTCTTCTCGTCCCCTCAGCTTCAAAATCCATACAAGAAGTCTTCTCTTGTAGAATCTGCCGATTTTCACGTCAAGTTCTCTAACGACATGTGGCCTCCTGTAGACTTTTGTATGTACCCCCAAAACAAGTGGCCTGAAGTCTTTCGCGGCCTTACTTCTGGTTTCATATATTTCCCTCGTACACAGATCTCAGCAAAGAAGGGTTGGAGTCTAGCAGGGCCTGTGATATTTAACCCTAGAACGAGACAATATGTTAGCTTACCTAAACTAGGAACGGACTCAGATTACTTTTTAGGGTTTGATCCGATTGACAAAGAATTCAAGGTATTGTCAGTGGCCGAGAATAATAATAGAATTCTAACATTAGGAACTGGAGAAATGGTTTGGAGGAAGGTCCAATGTGGTGGTGGTCCCTTATGGCATTATTCTTGGCCTGGAGAGAAGGGATATGCATCAATGGGGTTTTGTATTACTTAGCTGAAACTTTTCGCGATACTACTGAACCGTATGATGATTATGCGATAGTTTCTTTTGATGTTAAGTCTGAGAAATATAAATTCATTGAGCTAAAATACTTTAAAGCTAAACTGATAAACTATAAGGGTAAATTACGTAAGATTAGTTGGAATTATACTGACGTTGGAACTGGAAGGCGAGCACTTGAGTTGCGTATGTTGGTTCTAGAGGATGTCGAGGAACAGAAATGGTCTAAATGTGTCTACACTTTGGAGGATGATAAACTCGTTGACTGTGATCATGTTTCGGTCGTTGGAGTGACTGCTGCTGGTGAAATTGTTTTGTCCATGGACTACACATCTAAATACACACCATTTTATGTTTTCTACTTCAATCCTGAAAGAAGCACTCTCCAAAGTGTTGAAATCCAAGGTTTTGGTGAATACTATGATGAGATTCGCCATAGAGTTTATGTCTCTGTAGACTGTGTAGAGGATCTTAATGTTACCGATGCAAAGTACTTCAAGTCAAGCCGATGGCTAGATATCATTAGGCAAAGGCCAAAACTACCAGAACCACAAAGATTCTCTGCAACTCAACTCTATCTTTGAAGAACAAGCATCCGACAACCTCAATGCTGAGGAACAAATACAAATTGTATTCCCTCTCTGTGAACATAGAGTTATCAAATAAATTCTTAAGAAAATGAGTTTTTTTTTTTTTTTTTAATTCATGTCGGCTGATGTTGTTTACAAAATATTTAAAACATAGCATTTTTTGGCTGAGTATGTGTGACTTGTCATATACTGGTTTCGTGTGATCAGCTTTATTAAGTATTTTGTGCTTTCTGGTTTTCATGTCCTAATTGTTTGTGTTACACGTTACTTTGGAGTTGGGAGAATAATATCAGCAAAGTGAGGATTTATCCTACATTGCGTTTCAGAAAGCTCATTTGTTCGTAATGTTAATGCTAAAAAGTTCCTTTAAGACCTAACCATTATTCTCTGCTCTGGAATATGAGACGCTTCTTTTCTTTCGTTCTGTGTATGCATTCTATTTAATTTGGACTGTTAAAGATAAGAGGAAAACACAGTTTGATTAGCGACGGTGTAAGAGAAACTCAGATTAAAAGTCCAAGACTTAGTTTCAGATAACAAATATGGCTTTGGGACGTAAAATGTTTCTTGGTGGCTCGGTAACAGAAACCAGGAAAGAAGACTGCATTTTGTAGTGCACCAAATTGGATCGTTTGTGTTTTGGCTCTCCAATGGCATGTACTGAGACATAATCGCCATGATTCCTGAAATCCGTATAAGACTGCATGCATTTTGGTTTAGACACAAAAATCAGAAGTATCACTAGAGAGATTCATGATGATGACGACGATGAATTTGATGATTCGTTAAGAGAAGCAAAAATGTGAGAAAACATACCCTGACACGATACTTGTAGAATACGTAACCACCTACACAAACACAGACGTGAAACTAAGATTATAATTAAGACTTAGTTTCAGAAAAAAAATTGGCTTTGTTAAGATCACAGACGTGAAACTAAGATCCCTATTGATATCGTTACCGAGATATTCTTGAGATTACCTTCAAAGTCCATCGCTAGCTAGTTTCGTTGCGTGTCGAAGCTATGGGGTTCTCTGTCTCACCATCTATATTTAGCCAAGTTATTCCTGACCAGGTCATGGACAAGTCCACGTATCTTATTCATCCTCAAAGGACACCGCCAGTATAGCGTCTTCTCGTCGCCTCAGCTTCAGAATCCATACGGGAAGTCATCCTCTCTTGTAATATCTGCCGATTTTCATGTCAAGTTCTCTGATCACATGTGGTCTGCAGAGTTTTGTGGAGTTACAAATGGTTTGATCTATTACTCTAGCATGACAATCTCAGAAAAGAAGAGTGAGGATGCAGTAGTGCCTATGATATTTAACCCTATCACGAGACAGTATGCAAGTTTGCCTAAAATGACAAAGGACGGAGCGGAGAGAGCTAGCGTGTTAGGGTTTGATCCGATTGACAAGCAATTCAAGGTATTGGCTATGGCCGCTTATCCATATGCTAATGAAAGGGAGGATAATAGAATTCTGATTCTGACGTTAGGAACTGGAGAAATGAGTTGGAGGAAGATCCAATGTCCTTTCCCTCATTACCATTATAGTTTGAGAGAAGGGATATGCATCAATGGGGTTTTGTATTACTTATCTAAAATTTTTTGCGGACCTCATGAATCTCATGATAAAGAGTCTTATGTGGTAGTTTGCTTTGATGTTAGGTCTGAGAGCTTTAAATATCATTAAGCTTAAGGTAGACGAATGCGTTGATTGGTATGCTTAATTGATGATTTATAAGGGCAAATTAGGTGTGATTAACCGGAAGTTTTATGGCGGTAGCAACATCCTTGAGTTTCATTTGTTGGTTCTAGAGGACGTAGAGAAACAGGAATGGTTGAAATATGTCTACATTTTGCCGGATATTAAACTCGTTGACCTCCGCTATGTTTATGTTGTTGGAGTGACTGCTACGGGTGAGATTGTTTTTGTCGATGGCAAGTACATCTCAACCGTTTTACACTTTCTACTTTAATCTCGAAAGGAACACTCTCCAACGTGTTGAAATCCAAGGTTTTGAAGAGGATTATTAATAGAGTTTACACCTCTTTAGACCATGTAGAAGATCTTAATGTTAACGATGCAAAGTACCTCAAATCAAGCCATTGCCTTAATATCATTAGGCAAAGGCCAAAACTACCAACTTAAAACCACAGAAACTTTGCAACTCTACTCCATCTTTGAAGAAGAAGAAGCCGACAACCCAATGCTGAACAAGTACGAATTATTAGCAAAGCTTGAGTGATGATAGGTGTTGATTTGTTGTTGGAGGCCAAGCCAAATTCATGTACAAGAGTCTAGTTTATTTTTGCTGTGAGTGCGTGTGATCACTTCTCATTTACAGTGGGCTTTGATTATCACTCTGTTGGCTTGGCTAATTTTGTTCTTTCTGGTTATCATGTTCATGACCTAACTGTGTTAGACTTTACTTGGGGAGCAAACTAATGTTTTATCAAAAGTTCGTTTTAGACCACTATAGTAGTTCTTGTTTTCTCCTACTCTTTTCTTATTACAAATTTACTAGATCGATGATACCGGAAATAAACGCCGTATTTATTCCCAAACGTAAACAAAATCTAGCTCGTAAGGAAAATTGGATATTTGAAGCTCGCAAAAATTGTAAATTCTCAAATGCTAGATCACAACTTTAAGTCACATTTCTTGCAGGCTTGCAGCTCTCACTGAGAAATCACTTGCTATAACTAGGCTTTTACCTTTTCATTATTATTATTTTTTATAGTTACGTCTGATTTACTTTACCAAATAAGGTCTCGCAATGGTTCTGTGCTCCAGAATCTTCTTTTAAAATTGTTTTGAGCAAAGCCTGCAATTAACTTGGTAAATATTGATTGGTGTTCATCTCTTTTAGAATCATGAGGAAAGATTTTTTTTTCTTTACAGGTTTGGCCTTCACAACACGCTGTGATCTCCCTATATTCTAGTTTGGTGACTTGATAATGCTTCTAATCATAAATTTTGCTACAGTTAGCTATTTTTATTGTGTATGGTTTATTCCATCGTTGTTGATATCATGAAATTCGAGGCAATGAAGCTACAGTTAAGTTATTTAACACTCCAAACAAAAACATGAAGATGTTAAATGGTTATATCAACCCTATAAAACTAATGCAGGCCGCAGGAAAATACAGAGAAGACAAAAAAACGTATATTGTTCAACAAGACACAGATATCATCATATTCTTGAAGTTCAATGTTTTCTCTAGTGGATCTTTATTGGGACGAAACTGTAATTCTTTTGTTTTTTAAAGTAGCAGATTTTTTTAGTGGCTTACCAGAACATACAAGTACCTGTAAATCATGTACTTTTTCGCAGTTAGCTTAGATGGTATCTAATTAGTCGATTTTCATCGTTTAAAATAATTATGAAGATAGTGCCAACTGGTAAGCTAGACTTAGACAAAACCAAAACCGAACATTTGAGGATCTATATGTGTATGTAGATAAAGACCGAATAATGTAAATATATATTTCACAAGTTTACATAAAAGTCTTTAACCAAAAAAAAAGTTTACATTATGTCAAATACAGAGTTCTCTCCTCGGCTGGAAATGACCCTCGTGGATTCTGGTCCAAAGTCCTACTACACCAAATCTCAAATACACCGAAATACAAAGAGATACCACTTATATATAGATAGATTTATAATGTATAAAACATACTTAGTATATATATATATATGTGTCTATATCATGTTAATAGTTTCACTCTGTAGTCAAAACAGAGTATTTTCATTTCCTACCCCTAATTTAAATATATAATCCCGAAAATTTCCCAAGAAAAAAAAAGAGAGGAAATGCATTGACAAAAAGAGAGAGAACTAGCAAGACCACATAGACTCTCCCAAACTCGCTTCATCAACCATGTCCATATGGCTAAACATGCTTTTGTTGTCTTGTGGACTCACTTGCTTCGACGATGGTGAGCCGCTGCTACTCGGGCTATCCGGACACAATCCATGGCCCGTGAAATTAGTTGAATGTCGTACACGTAGGTGCACCACTTCTGCTTGAGCCAGAGCTAGTTGGGCTTGTAACACGTCAATTTGTTGCTGAAGAGACGAAATCGCCCCTACGCAACCGTAAACTGGGTCCCGAACTCTTGCATTAGCTTCATAGACCATGCTGCTCACCGCGTCTCCACGCTGGTGGATTGGCAACTCCTGTGAAGGATTTTTGAAAACATCTTGTTAGCCATTAGAACTAACCAATCTCGCAAGAGTTCAACATGTAGATTCTACATTAGCTAATTAACAAGTGTATCTCAAGTCATTATTAACTTTAGCTAACAAAAGTTCAAGTGGTTGGATTTTACATCAGCTAACGAGTGTAGATATCATTAACATATTTTCTCAATTCTCAAACCTTTTCAAAAAAAATGTACAAGATCTATAGAAGTAGTACTCATAATAAAATGTAAATTCACAAATTTTTGTTTTAAATTCCTTAAATTAGTTTGACAAAAAAAAAAAATTCCTTAAATTAGTTTATTATCTATGGGTCGGTCGGACCATTCAGTAGTTGTCAATAAAAGTTATGGAAATGATAGTAATGTCTTTTTCTATATTTATAATTTAAAAAAATAAGAGAGAAGAAAAGTTATACTAACTAACCCCAAAATATGATTAAGCACGTTTTGATTAATTTTGGTTACATTTAAATAAAATTTACTTGAAGCATCTTGTTGACGTTGCTAGCACCGAACACTCTATGAACATTGGCGAATTTCTGAGGCTCGTCCGCCGGAAAATACGGCGAGAAAACGCAATCCTGAGCGCATCGTCGCCGCAAAAGCTTGCACGCCGCGCACGGTGACGCCGCTCCTTGCTTCCGGCCACTTTCCTTCATCTCTCGCTACGTCACGTGTCCCTTTGGATTTGTGAATTTCTGTACAGGATTGAATCTCAACCGTTGGATTGAGAGTTAATCGTCGTCAATTTTATCGAAAAAGCTTTGGAGTCTAGGTGAAGAGTGCTGAATCGGTTGAGATTTATAGAGTGAGAAAAATGAATTAAAAATTAAAAATGCATTAAGATTTTAAGACAAAAGAAAAAAAGAAAGTCAGCACATCTGGTAGTGGGACCCAAAGATTTGGAAAACACTTTAGATTTTTCTGGTCCTAGAGCAAAATTACATCACGTGACACGACCATTAAGCTTTTTGGCGCCAAATTCTATTTGTTTTTATTTATTTTCTTTTTGTCTTTTACTCCTTATCTTAAATTCTCATTGGTCTGAATATTATTTTATAATTTGTTTTATCAATACAAGTTGTAATTAATATTTTGGCCAGAACGTTTCAACTGTGTTAAACTAGTTATATTTTATAATTAAAATGGACTTTTAAAATGATGCCGACAAAAATAATATTTAAAATGAAATTTACCAAACTTGTGAAGCATTAAGAATCCCAAACCTAAAAATAAGAGGCGATATTGAGTAGTATATAAAAACAGAATCTAAAGTTAATTATTTTGAATTTAAAACTCATAAAACTTTACGTGAAGTCTATGCTAATTGCTAAAAAAAAAAAGTCTATGCTAATTGCTAAATAGCTTCTTCTTTGTTTTCTTGTTCACTTTGTTTTCTTCTTAGTTGCTTTTATAGAGCTAAAGGGAGTTTTCTCTTTGGAGTTTTTCATTTTTATAGAAATGTGTATACAATACATGTATAGGATAAGGAAATTTGTGGACTCGTGCTTGTGCATGTAATCATTGTTTCTATTTCTTTTGTTAAGCTTTCTTTGTGGGTCCCGTAATATGCATAGGAAAGAATATTAACTGAAATCATTTTTTAAATATAAAACTAAATTTCACTGCTTAAGACATCATGGAGTAGGGTAAAATGAGGAATCCTCGGAAATTAACGCAGAGAGATTTCATTTCATTTGCAACTTATTTTTCAGTTTTTATTGTCATTTGCTAATAACAACTTAACAATTGTCGTTTAACAATATAAAATTTTCATTTTTCCGACAAAGAAAACTTTCATTGTCATTTATATAAATGAAAATTTCCTATTGCCATTTCACAAGTTTTGCCATATTCAAAAACAGTTAAGTTTTTTTAGGTTATCCATACTTTTTTTCTATCTAACTTTGTGAAATCTGATCTTTTACTGTTTTTATCCAAGGTCACAAATTATAAAGAAACAACTACCTTAAAATAAACACAAATATATAATGGGGGCAAATATGTCGCGTCATCACTAGTCAAAAACAAAAAGTTGAAAGAAACAATACAGTGCACGCTATTTTTGTAGAAAAAGAAGGTTGAAAAGTACTCAAAGAAATTCAAAAACAGAAAAACAAAAAAAAGACGCCCATAGTTTCGAAATCAATATGAAAGATCGTAGAATCGTGGCGATCAATGTCCTTTTATCAAGCGAACTAGAAAACTAATGTTGTTCTTATTTTTTCTTTCTTCCTGAATGTAAATATACTGTATTTCTAGATATGCATACAATCAATTGAGTATTAGAAAGTATTCACACATTTATTTTTTTTTTGCATTTATCATTTTTGTTTTGGCTATGTTGGTGCTATCGTTTTCGGATAGAACTTTGCTTTCGAATTTTACTGGAGCAGATTATAGTCACTGTGAAGTGTTTGAACTTTAGATTGGCAATAGAAAAATCCAAAAATATTTTGGAAGAAATTTAGAAAGATAATATTGTTTTATTAGAAGGGAAAAGAGACACCACACTCGACAGTTTCCACTAGTGATAAGATTTGTATATATATGGTGGAGTGTCTTTCCGACAAACTATAACAGTCGACTCTTTTCTATAACCACTTAGACCATGTTCATTGAGAGCCCTTTCATATTTTTTAATTGAGTTGCTAATGAATATTTTGAGTTAAAATAATGAAAAAGAAGTCCAAAATATAAGAACTGACCCTTGCAGAAAGGTTTTTAGGGCTTGCTCTTAGAAGATTGCTTATAAAAAAATATTATAATATTCTTAAGGAACTTTTAATGAAACCTTTTAATGTACATGTCCTTAGAGCCTTTGCCGTTTTCCATCGTTCTTATTGGTCATGGAAAAATAAAGATTACTAATAGTATCTTTTTGTATGATGAAATTATAAGTTTACAAATTTTGTTAATATTTTTCTATATCAGATGCAGTGACCGGACCAAAAAGCATGATTTTTTTTCTTTTTGTATTTCATCAAATTATAGTAACAATATGAAATATTTTTGACGGAATGTGTCGGTTTCAATAGATCTCTTCCTCTCCAATCCCGAATCTTTGATTATTCTATAATTGGAACAAATGCATCGGCAGGTAGCTACTCGTTTTCTTTGGAACTATTATATAACTCCCCAAAAATATTATACCATTTGTATAATAATTTTATGAAAATGAATTACTATTAAAACCTTAAAATTAAACAACATGTAATTGTAATATGTAACATACGTGAATTTTTAAGATTTCAAATCATCTGTAGCAATTTATAACTATATATATATATATATATATATATTATGGATTGTTGAACCCTAAATCCATAACGTAAGTAAACTAAATACTTTCTGAAGTAAAGTCGACAGCTTTTGTGGTAATGGATTAATAGTGTCTACTTGTTTAGAAATTATCGTGTTAGTTTAAAAGTATAACGATTTTTCTCAAACATAAAATTATCTAATCATTTTTATTTGATCAGTCAAATTAAATAATGTCATGTTAAACTCGTAAAAAATAAATTCACGTTAGGAGATCCGTTGGATCGTAAATGCGCAAATCGTCTAATTATAAGAAGAAGAAAAAATGTCGACCGCTTCATGAGAAGAATATTATTCACTCCACTAGGAAGCGGCATGAACCATTCTTTTTCTTCAAACCTATTTTATAATTATTTGTTGTTGTTAAAAGATTACGTACCTATTTTATAATTTCAGATCTATTCCGTTCGTTCGTCAAGTGTTCGTCCGTTTTTTTGTTCGAAGTTAACTTTCAATGTTCTCCATTTCCATGGATATTTTTAGGTGTAGACAAAATATTTAGTCCAAATAAGGAATAAGTAATACATTCATTAAAGCCAAAATAACCTGTATGTTGACTTTTTAATATTTATGGGCCAACCGTTAAACCAAAATTAATTTTACATTTGAAGAAAGTTATAGAGAAGACACAGTGAAAATGTACATGTTTTATAGTTTGTTTCAGCTATATATAAATGTTTAAACATTAATCATACATACAGACATACAGTATATAGTTTGTACAGACACCCTCGCCCACTATCGGTATTTCTTCTTTAACATGATATTCTTCATAAACTAAACAATTGTAAAGCTAACGGAAAATATGAATTAAATGCATATGGATTTATTAAGCGATTCAGATTGAGTATATTCTTCTCATATTCTGGATGTTTCGGAATTATGGTTTATAGTTTCTTATGTCAAAAAATATATATATACCATGTCACATGTTTATAAGAACTATATCGTTTTCTCTCGATATACAGTATATTCGAATTGGATCAAACATAGCCAAATTAAATAGTCTATTTCTAATCGACATACATTTAATCATACTTAAATATCTAATTATACATTTAATCATACTTAAACCAAATTAAATAGTCTAGTTTCTTATGTCAAAAAATACGATCGTATTTCACACATAAATCCGATCTATGAAAAGCTCCAAAAATCAACGTCCAAATATCCTAAAATCCATGTCAGCCCAACAAAATGACTTATCTCTAACTCTCACAGCGAGATACGGAATGCTACTTCGACAACAATGATAATGAGCTTTGAACTAAACATAATAAGAAGAGCTTAACAAGTTAATCATATATATCTTTGAGTTGTTGAAGCTAACCTGAAAATGAAGTCGAGTAAAACACGTAATCCATACAGGATATATGGAGTCGTTGGACTCGACAAAAAGCTATAAAAGGAGATAAAAAAATTTAGTTTAGGGGATATATATTTTTCAATGTATTCATATATATGCTCTACGAGCTCGCTATAAACACTAAAAACACATCTTTTCCGATATCACTTTGTAAAATTTGATCCATTGATACAAATCCAAAAATTCGTTGATTGATCAAGTCTATTTAGATCTGAATCATAAAAAAATCTAGCTATCAATTCCTTATACAAATTGCAAATGTGATTTTTAGCATCCACAAAACTGCTCATGCTGCATTTAATTTGTAATGTAATTATTACAATATATGTCAACTCTTGTTGGAATTATAAAACTCAGCGGTAGTTAATTTGTCAAATTAAGAATGTCCTCTACAACAACCCTATTGATTATAAACTATTATTATTCCTTCGTTTTGCAACCTCTCCCTGACTTAATTAATGTTCCTTTCTAAATCCAAACAATTGAGTTATAATTTTCCTTAACTAAACCATTGTTTAAATAAAATATCATCCCAAGAAGGTAGTTGTACATATAGTCAAAAAGCAACTCTCATGATCATAAGTATTTAGCATGAGATTGATCATTAGCTTAATTCCCTTTAATCAATCAAACTATTAATTAAACTTAATAAAAATATCAAACTAAATGTTTGACAAATTTCTACGCGAATATAAAGTATTTAGCATGAACATATTTTCGTTTCTTAATTTATAAAATCTTTATGTAAACATTAGACTGTTTTTTTGTGCGGATTTTTGCATGTCTAAATTTAGTATTCAACACTTTAATTGTCGTTCACTATTCTATAAAGTTATAAAATTGGTCAGACGAATCATGAAACCCCTTCAAACTATTGTAATATAATACACTTTAAACGTACTTGCTTACATATATATATATATATATATTTGAAATAAATTTTAAATATAAAAAGATAAATTTAATGTAAAGTCAGTGAAATCAACCGTATATATATTTTTTCATATTATATAGCCATGTATTTAAAAAAAAAAAGATAAAACGTGAAGATTGATAATAGAAATGTTTTTTTAATATTTATATATAGCTATTTAACCATGAGAATGGCTACCTACCTCTCTTGGTCCGAGCTCAAGGCAAGAGGTTCAACGAGAGAGTACAAAGCTGTTGATTGAAGTAGACAAAAATAGTCGAGACTAGAGACGTTACTTTGACGGTTGAAAGAGCATGAAAAAGAAATAAAGCAATACAAAAGAAAAGCTCTTTCGGTTGATGGAAATTTAAATAAATAAACAAATAAAACAAAGACGTTAAAATTATATATATATATATATATATATATATATATATATAAACAAATAAAACAAAATCTAAAAACTAGATTGGAGAGCAGTTTTATTTCTCAATGAAAAGAAACTGTATGGATTTTGAAATAACAATTAAATAAGAACAAGATCACTTCCATATCATTATGGCCCCTACCTAACAATGAAAGTTTCCTCGACAACATTAATGCTCACAATGTGTTAAGTTTGATTGGTATTTATTTTTTACTGCATCATTAAAAAGAATAACACAAAATATTCAACCAATTACCGGTTAACCGCAATTGAAGCCACCGTTGATAAAAAAAAATAAAGTAAAAAACAGAAAACAGATTGATTTACCACAAAAGATTTTCGAAGCACTTAGTGAAGCCACCGTTGCATTAAGTTTCTAAAATGCTTGCGTTGTCTTCTCGCCGTGATGGTGTTCTTGATCTGCCTATCAATTCCCTTGAAAAGAATAGAAGAGGTGATAACCTGATTTGTAAATAGTCTGGTATTCTTTTGAATCCAGATGAAATAGCGAATCGCTTGTCTTACCATTTTACTTACTATTTTTTTTTGTTACTTTAGAATTTTTTTTTGGTTAAAATTTAGTTATTCCCTTATTACTACCTAGAGATGGACACTTTGATTTACTTTTTAATCCGGTTTGGATTCGATTTTGCTAGTTCTGTTTTGATAAATATATAACTGCAACTCAACTGAAAGTTTGTTTGGTAAGGTTCGGTTTGAATTCGGTTTGATTTGATTCAAGTTTGGTTTAGTTTTAATTTAACAAAAAAAAACTGGAACATGAAACCAAAATCATCATGCATCACTTGATAATTAACAAAAAAAAATATATATATAAATATAAACTAAAAAATTCAAACAATACATTACATGTACAAAGAAAACGATGGAAAGAAAGTAAAATATTTCAATCATATTAAAACCGAGTTTATTAAAAGAAAAAGTCAAAAAAGAAAAAGAAGAAAAGAATAAGTATTTTAAGATTGGAACACAGAATTATGAGATTATAGTATAAAATAAACACATTAATCCAATCAAAACGAATAATTCGGTTAAAATAAACTGAATACTGTAGTTTGAATATAAATTTTGGGTTGGGTTGGTTTACGTTGCTTTGGTTTGGTTTGGTTCTATTTCCCACCCCTATATGACTATATCTATGTATTAATAATATTATATTATTAAAAGGAAGTGGAATCTGTTGGAACTTTTTTTGTTGTTTAAAAAATTGAAAATTAAACAAGAAGAAAAGCTAGCTTTTGGTGACCGCAATGGGGAATTTGGAAACATAATTGTTGGAGTGTTACATCATGGAAGTTTAGTGCCTTGTCGTTTAAGCGTAATGTAAAACAAAAAAAACAAACAATAATGAAATGAAAATATCAAAATTCGAGTTTTCAATAAAACCAAATTCAGTAAAGTAATTAGCACAATGATCAGTTCAACATCTGCTTTACTAAAAATACTAGATGGATACTCCACTATGTCTTTTTTTTTTATATATAAAGATATATGTTACGATATTAATTTACGATTTTTTTAACGAGGATATAGCTATATCAACAATAAGATTGTTTTTTAACATATATAAATCCAATTCGAACAAACTAACAAGCACAGTGATATTAGTTTAACAAAGAGACCAGATGTACCTTAATGTACATATACTACAAAATATGTATAAAACTAGTGAACTTGCCTGTGTTTGGCGCGGACTACAAACGTTTAATTATGTAATTTTTATAAATATTTGCATTTATTTTTGTGCATCATTTGTTTTAGGTATTATATTTGTTTTTTTTTGGGATATTTGTTGCGTATTATTACATATTAATAGTTGTGTATGTTGTATGGTTTTTTATATGTTTTTAAATATTATATTCGTCTTTTGATTATTTATTGTTATTCATATAGAGTTGATGGATTTTTATGTTTCTTAAAAACGAAAGCTATGTTTTATTTTAGATTTCTATTCTCAGAGTTGTTATAATGTTTATTTACGTTAATAAAGCTACCTTTTCTTTTTAAATACTTAATTGGTTTGTATATTTGTTCATCATTCGATCAAATACAATTTGTAATAATAAGAAACTTTTTAAAACTCATAATTGTTTCAAATACTTAATTGGTTTATATCTTTGGCCATCACATCATAATTCGAGTGCTGAACTTCTTGCTTCTCAATGCTATCATTCAACCAAACCTCGCACACAACCGGAAGACCTTTGTTCCCTTAAGACACAAGTAAAAATATGTAGTTGAAGATTAGAAACACATAACCGAAGTGATTCTTCTTGACCTGAATCTTTGGAAGGCATCCAATTTACCATTCCCTTTAGTTTTCTGATTACATGAATCATCATCGTCACTGTGACTTTTGTGTTTTCTTCAATGGTGTGAAGTGGATTTGTGTCGTTTCTCTAATGAGCCAATGGCTTCTTATACATGTTTTTTAAATAAAATCATCATGGATTGATTGGCGGAATCATTTAGCTTTGACTTCTTCTTCTGATTTTCTTGGAAGACTTATCACTTGACGCCACATCTCACATAGCTATAAACGCCATTGCATATCCCTCAATATACAATAAGTGCCTTTGCATCCTAGAAAGATTAAAAAAGAACAATATTCATATATATATATATATATATATAATCTCATATTATAGATAATAGAGTTAACAAAGAAAACCTCCCAAACTTATGCTTGTAAATCGTTTAAGAGGCAAAGAGAGATAATCCATCAAAAAAAATTGATCTATTACACTCCAAAATCATTGAAGACAATATTTTGAAGAAAGGGTCCTCATGAGAACCATCATCAAACAACAACGTTTTGAAGACAGGGTTCTCGCCATAACCATTAAAGCAAGCCACAACAGAACCTAACACTTCATTCTCATGTTAAGGATTATGTTTCTACAAAGAATCTGTTTTAGGTTAAATCTCGCAGTCTCATTTTCAAACCCATGGTCGAAACACCACGTGGATTGATGCATCCTTTCTTGTATGGTCCAATATCTTGAAAGATGACATTAAACGATTATTGTTATTAAGCGATTTTAGTGGTCTTGGACATGAAGGTTCAAAAAAATCATTAATTAGTTAACATTTACTTCTTTTTTGGCTGGTGTAGTTTTTGAAATTTGAAGTACATATCATCATATTTATAAGTTTTAATTTCATAAATACATGGTTATAATATTTATATGTTTTTTGTATGAATAGAAATAAAATGTTTTATCTAATTTTCATTTTTTTCCAACTATTACACCACATGTCTAGTTGGAGATATGGTCCAGGAACCATGCTCGACCGGCTCGGATGATTGATTTGAAAAAGAAAAAAATCATCTTGTTCAAGCTTCTTTTCTAAGACTATCCGTCCAGACATTTAGACTTCTGGGGATGTCTTATATTTGTATGATCCATGTTACATATATAATCTCGATCTAGAATGTTCTAGTTAATGTACATTCATAGCAATCCAGTCAGGATAACCAAGACTGAAATGTAGTTATCCCCAATTTTAAGGTTAAACAGTTTTGCAGCTAACTTTGAGGCATGGCTTCTATGTGCATTCCTTTTTGGTCTGGTAAGCATTTTTCAATCTTTGGCTCTGATTGGTAACTTGCGGAATGGTGGAATTGTGTTTTTAAACACGATTCTGCAGGTTTTTTGCCAATCAACGAAAATCCGCAGAATGAAAAAATATGTCTGCGTTTTTGCTTAAAAAAATACAAATAAAAGGTCATTCCGCAGAAAAGCGACTTATAAGTAGATTAATCTATTCCCAATATTTTTCCGTCATTCCGCAAAATTACCAATCAAAACCTTTATGTAGTCATGGAAATTATCACTCACAAAGCTTTTTCTTTTAGTTAAAAAATAAAAAATAAAATAAAAATATACAACATGATATGCAAGACATTTACAATATTTGTATAGGTTCTGCTTTTGTTTGTATCACTTCCTACAATAAACAATAATGAATGAATGCTTTCCTGTATAATTGCAAACAGTGTACTGAAGGCCTTGGTGATGGTGTGTTAATGTATAGTCATAAACCATAAACTTTCATGGAGATGTTTAAAGCATCCTTTACAGCAACTTTGAGATCAGTTTAAAAAATAGACAAAACTCATAGAGATCTTTGCAGCCATCATCTTTACAAACTTTAACTTTTAGTCATCGTCTCCCTCCTATATGATAACACAAACCGACATAAGACAATCAAAATATTCGACTCAATATAAACGTATTAAAATACTAAAGACAGCAATCCAAAACACAAGCAACCACATCAAATCTATTTACCCGGAGATTCCATCGCAAGATAAATGAGGAGATGAACAAAATTTTTGAAGTTGACGACCGAAAAATGTGACCTTTAAGAAAGAAGAGAAGCCAAAATAAGCTAAGCAAAACATGTATAATACATAAAATTTAGAACAATAAGCGGAGTTATAAACAAGAACAGAACAAAGGATACATAAATCGAAGAACAAATAACAAAAAAAGGAGATAGACATAAAGCTAGTGAAGACCGAAACAATATAAAAATTATAAGAGTATGATATATAGATTAATGTCTACGTCTACGCTAGAGTTTTGATATGTTTATTAACAATTTTTCTAAAAGTTAATTATGGAAAATAACTCATCGTTTCGCACTATCTAACTTACATGTTTGATCGATTGTGAGTTTTATACCCTAAAGAAATACAACAACATTGTAATAGGTGTGTATATTGTCTATTAATTAAAAAATTATCGGTTTATTATATTATAAACCATCTAAAATCAAAATTAATAGAACTCGTTTTCGATTTTCTCTGCAGCGTTATGTTTTAAGTGAAATGTACACATTATCAAATAAGAACCAATAAAAAAATTACACTTAATTGGAACATAGGGCAATAAGGACTTTTTGTAGCCGAAACTTATTGTGGAGCTGACACGTAAGCAAAACTCTGTGAAACTCGATGTGGAGTCGACACATCAGCTTCTCACTAAACAAATAAGTATATAGATTATATTTTCGAATATAACTGTTATAGCCGAACGGTGGTGATACGTTTGCCATTTTGGTTTGGACATCTGGTGTTCGACCTTACCATCTTAGTTATGTTTATGAATTCTTGGTATGTTTTGATGTATGTTTAAGAGCATTTTCGAACAAAAATCTCATTTTTAAGAATGAAAAAATTTCAAAATAAATATTTATTGTTTTACTGATAAAACCTCAAATCTATCTTTAATAGAATTCATAAATTATATCACAGTCTTTAATATAAATAATAATTGATTATGATGATAAAATTTTCATAAATATACATAAAAAATACATTAAATAAAATATTATATGAATATTCAGTTACCTGTAAATAATAATAAATAATATTTGTTATTGTAGTGTGATTATAAATTTTTGTTTAAGTTTTTCAATGTAATATTATTTTTGTATGAAATTAATTTTAATTTTTTGTGTAATATTTTTTCTATATTAATAATTATATTTTATATTTAGTCTACTTATAAAATAATCAGATTTATAATTATACAATTGACCTATTTAATAATATAGACTAATATAAATGTAATGGGATGTCTGGATTGCTGTGAGAAGCGAACCCAAAATTTAAGCCATTTAAGTAAAGGAGGAATTGCTAAAAATAGGTCACAATTTGAAAACAAATGCAAAAGTATACCTCAAATTCAACCTATTGCAAAAATAGGTCAAAGAGGTAGAGAAATTACTATTATCTCCTACATAAGTAAACAAAAAAAACGGAGGGCTCTATTACAATTTTAACCCTGCGAAGTCTGCAAATATTAATAAAGTCTGCAGAGCAGATTTATAAGAAGTCTGCTATATTTTTAAATCTTATATTTAAAATTTAAAATTATATATAAATAATTTAAACTGAAATTTGTTTCTATAAATCAAATGTCAACAAGTATGATCTATATAAATTATAATTTAATAAAAATAAATCATTTTAAACCATCTAAGATAAACATCAAAAGTGAATAATTTTAAAGTAGGATTGTAGACTTCTTTATAAGTCTGCTCAAACTGTAAACGAAATTAAAATAAAATATTGATTTAAACCGGAAATAATTAACCTAACCAGATATAACCGGATATTTTTGCCCTATTATATAAATGAGATTTTACCCTAAATCAGAAACTCTCCACTTTGATCCCTCTCTCCAAAAACGGCGCTGCATTTTCTTTGTTGTTGTAATCCTCTTTCTTGCTGCTCTCCATTTTTGCTATGTTCTTCGTTCACTTGAGTTCGGATCTGCAATCATCTACAACAAGGACCAAGCTTGGGACGACCACATAAGAATCTGTCCCATTTAATTATTTTACAAATTTTTGTTGATTTCATCTTCTTGTAATGCTATTTTGGTGTTTTTCTTTGTTATTGCAGTGGATTTTCTGGGTGGGACTATTCGTTGGTGCAGCTCTTGTGGCTCTCTACCAACAGCTTGTCATCAGAGCAATTTCATTCATGATCACAAGCTGATTTCTTTCTTAGATTAGTCCCTTTCTTTTTTTAAGTTTTTTGTTTTTTTTTTTTCACAGAGGTTTTTTCCAGTGTATTGTTCTCATCCTTTTCCTATTTTATTTTCTTTCTCTCGGATCCATTGTCTGTATCCCACGTTCTAAAAAGCAGCCGCCAAGACCAATTAGTCGTTTAAGACTTGAAATCAAATTCTTTGAAAATTCTTTTTTTTCTTCGTTTAAGACTTGAAATCAATATATGTATGCCAGATCTATAAGTTTAGGTGTGAATAATAAGAATAATGCAAAAAACTGACTGATTATGTGAAAAAATTAGCTTGCGGCCGCGAAAAAGAGTTGCAGAACTCGAAAACCCTAGATAGAAGACGAAAACAAAATTACAATTATGCCCTTTTTTAAAACAAAAAGAATAACCAAAATTGGAAGCATAATGGTTCGAACCCACATACTTTGGGCAACAAGTGGGTCTGTTTCCACCAGACCACAAGAGTTTGTTAACGCTGTATGCGTTAATAAAGTAATTTATATACTATCAAGACCGTTAACAAAAGTGGCCAATAGTTAAAGTTGAGGACAAACCATGACAGGTAAATGCAAGAATAACTGATTTTTCAAACTTATACAAATGCAAGAACTATAACAAATAAAAATAATTGAAAGGAAGTAGGCTTCTAAACTTCTTTAGAAGTCTGCAAAAATAGATAAATCAAACAAGAAAATTCATTACTTTGTAATTATAACACATAACAACGTCAAACTCATATAGATGCAACACAAAAAACAAATAAACATGTCAAAACAAGAAAATCATTTTTACAAGTAACAAATATTTCAAAAATGAATTTTTAAAAAAATAATTAGGCAGACTTCGTATGCAGTCTGCTATGATATGCTAATACGTAACAGTAGATTCATCTACAGACTTCTTTAGAAGTCTGCTTAGATGTGCTAATTACCTTTCAAACTAAAAAAATTCATAACTTTATAATTATAACACATAAACACACCAAACTCATATAGGTGCAAGAATCATACATAAAATGCATTTACAATTTAAAATTAAAAAAAAACATTACAAATACTTTATAAAATGCATTTTAAAAATTTAAAAAAATATAGACATCCGTTCAAAATTCGCCGGGGAAATTTCACGTTGAAGTCTTCTAAAAAAGGTTATTTTTGCATTTGACCAAATATTTGACTTTTCGTAGTAGACTTCTTTTTGCAGTCTGCGAGAAGAAAATGTTATTTTTGCAATTGACCAAAAGTTTGACTTTTAGAGCAGACTTCTAAAAAGAAGTCTGCTGACGAATAAAAGAAGTCTGCTATAGTAAAGAAGTCTGCTTATGAAGTCTACTCTACAAAAGAAGTTTACTCAAGGTTATTTTTGCAATTGACCAAAAGGTTGACTTTCATAGCAGACTTCTAACAGTCTGCTTGTAGGTCAGATTTGCATTTGACCGAATTTTAATTAAATAAATAGCAGACTTCTAAAAGAAGTCTAATTGAAGTCTGCTATAAAAGTCAAAAGTTGTCAAAATCTTGGTCGATTGCAAAAATAACCTCTCAAGTCAAATTACGAAATAGCAGTCTGCGAGAAGTCTGCTATAAAAGTCAAAGTTCTTCAATTTTTTTTGTCAAATGCAAAAATAACCATTTCTTCTCGCAGACTGCAAAAGAAGTCTACATGATTTTTTTTGTTTACAAAGGACAATTCGCAGACTTCTTTTTCAGTCTGCTTACACAAATATTAAAAAAAAGTCAATTGCAAATCTAACCTCTGCGTTGACTAGCAGACTGAAAAAGAAGTCTGCTTTCGCGAAACAGAGCTAAATGTTAAAGAAAATGATGTAGATGTTTACCTACTTCCAATTTAAATTCGATTAACTTTGACAAATACCAAGAATTTTGTATAGCACCGATAACAAACTAGCTAAGTCGTTGTTATGCAAGAATCTCCAAAAATAGATGATTTATGAAATTGGAATTTATAAAAATGAGCATGAAATAGTTTTTTAGATGAAATTGGAGAGAAATTTATAGGTAAAATGAAGTTATAAGCGACATAATAAGCATTTAGAGCTTCAAAATTGGTTGGGCAAACATTTAGAGCTTCAAAACTGGTTGGTAATGGTGGTTGGCAAAATTAAAGAAGATGACATTTTCGTAAATAAATGATATATTTTAGGATGGTTGTGTCTTTTTAGTATTTTTAAGAAAAAACAAAAATTAAAAACATAATGGCATTTTTGTGAATATATGTGGTTGTAAGGAGATAGTAGAGAGAAAGTGGCATTTATTAAAAAGGGAGAAAAAAGAGGTTATTTTTACATTTAACTTCAAATTGTGAGTTATTTGTGCAAGTACCCCTTAAATAAATCACCAATTATTTTAGGAACAACTTCTAAGGCTGATTAGTGTTCATAAGATGGTTATATTGTTTTTTTTCTCTATCAAATCGAGATTCAGTATGATGCCCTTTAGTGTTGGAGACAAAAACGAAAGTATTTTAAATTTTACTTGATCAAGTTAATATACAGGATTGATCCTATATGGTGTAGTTTTTTAATAGTTTGTTACATGATAGATAATTAAATTTTTGGTGATATAAAGACAAAAAATAATTGATTTAATATTCTCATATGCACAATCATATTGTAAAAAAATTCAGTATGCTGCAGAAACTATTTGCTGTCTGAATTTCTAAATAATTTGGATACTGAAACTTAAGCCATTTATGCAAATCATTAATATTCAAACATAGCACATCATCAGTCTTTTTAAACATTACAAAGAAAATATTAAATTTAACTTAAAAATTATTGTTGAGCCGACAAATATATATTGGGAACCTTTCTCTTTTTTTTTTTTTTTAATGATAATATATTGTATGGTAAACTTGAGCAAATATTTAAGAAGATACGATAAGAGACAATGCATGTACTTATCATCCTCTTTGCTTTCACGTCTTGTCGAATTCTAATTAAACATCTTAATGCAATTTAATCTCGTTGGTCATTAGAACTGTATATTGATTTGGTAATGGAAGATTTGATTTTATAATCTAATAAATTAGAAAACCATTTTGGTTTATCCCGAGAAAATACATTGTTAAAAAAACTATAAAACCGTAGTGTATTACATAAATTTAAAAACAAGCACATGGATACACAAACACAAGTTATAGTCATTTTTGCCATTTCAAGTGATTTTAGTATGGTGATGATTAATCGCTTGAATAATATCCAAAATCTTTTGGTACTGTTCCGTTTTGCTTTGCAGTAAAAATGCTACCATAACAAATCTTTATTCATGTTATCTTTTTATTCATTTTCACTCAGTGAAATTTGCTATTAGGACTTTTGTACATAAAAAATCAATAAGGAGAGAAAGAGTTTTCGCAAATAAAGGAGAGAGAGGGTTTTCTAATCCCCGTTTTTGGACAAATGTGTTCCTTTGGTTGCCCATTCACAGGAGACTTAAATTAGACTGAAATCTATTCGATCTAATACTGCTTCCAAAAATTTATATTTTTATCTTATTAGAGGTTTTTTCATATATGTTTTAAACGCCATGTAATTCGATTAACATGTCTTGTTAGATCTTATAAAGATCAATTAGATCTTTGAAATTAACTGAGAAAAGTATCTTCGTAAGTTTTAAAAATATAAAACTATTGAGATAATCTTGTAACACATATTATAAAGACTTATCGGTTTAATCGTCTTGAATGCCCAAAACGTTGATAAAACATAGCCGAAGAATTATACAACCGTTTTTTTGCTTCTTTTTTTTGCTTTTATTTACTTGAAGACAAAGAAAAGTATATCTATATAGACCTCTCTTTGTATGACGGTATGACCAGTCTATAATATGTGACGAGTCGTTTACATTACAATGGTTATTGCCAACTCGTGTACAATGGTCATTACTTAATTAGTAAACAAATCACAAATTTTTAAGTGAATTTAGTTAATTGGTATCTTTACATATGAATATAAGATGATCTAATTATTCAACCTCTGTTGTTGAAGTTTTGCTGCCTTGTTTTTATTTCTTTTTGCAGGCACCAAATTGTATAGGGGAAGCTTCATGCTTTGCCAAACTCTTTCATTATATATGAAAAATTTACAGTTTAGCGATACATATGAATGTTTGATCAAAAAAAAAAAAGCAATACATATGAATATAAGATGAACATTTTCTTTTGAAAGAATATAAGATGAACATGTTAACATGATTGTTGATATTCATAAAAGAGAAGAAGATTCGAAAGAGAAGACGCAGAATTTCGTTTTGAGCTATAATGTTAACATGTTCATCTTATATTCTTTCAAAAGAAAATGTTCATCTTATATTCATATGTATTGCTAAACTGTAAATTTTTCATATATAATAACCTCAACATATTTGTATGATTATTGTTTAAGGAAATTTGGGACCCATGAGGGTTTATCACACTTTTTGGTCATTAAAAGTAAAAACATGTAAAGGCATGCCCAACATTTGGGGACCTAATGTCCAATTTAAATGGGGCAATTTCTGAACTTAAAAAATTATCCTTTATATACATTTATGTTTTTTTGCATAATAACAAAAAATATTTATTTATTTAATATTTTTAAAGGCATCACCATAACTAAAAATTAAGCATAGACTAAAAATTTTTAAAAATATGGACATTAAAATTCTGTCTTAAAATTTCCAAAACGGCTATAAATATGAATAGATATCATCGAAATATATGTTTATTAAAATTCAAAATTATAAAAATGATAATAAATTATATAAGTAAAAAAAGTTAAGATGCTAAGTACGTGAAATTTGTTTTTATGAAACTATAAAAAGTAAATTTGATTAGTACTTTAATTAAAA
The DNA here is from genome assembly GCF_000478725.1 of Eutrema salsugineum. Lineage (NCBI taxonomy): Eukaryota > Viridiplantae > Streptophyta > Magnoliopsida > Brassicales > Brassicaceae > Eutrema > Eutrema salsugineum. Next base: position 3,633,776 of record NW_006256612.1, read on the forward strand.
ATAAGTTTAACAATTGTTAATTTAAATATATATATATATTAATCGTATATTTGAAAAATAGTTCGATTTATATATTATATTAGTAAAAAATATTACATATTTTAACATATACAATACAAGCGGATCTCGGATGATAAACATAACTTCACTAATAATTTTAATAGATTTTGTATCTAAAATTACATGATAATTTTTTTAATAATAATTTCATTCCAGGGCCTCGGATATCACCGAGTTTGATATTGATATATCAACAATTTTATAACAAGAAAACAAAACGAAAATCGTATTCGACATTCATATTTAGTTATTTACCCATATTACTTAATGGGCTTAAAAGCCCATATGGCGAAAGAAAAACCATTGGCATATGATAGATTCGTAAGGTAAGGGATGATTGATTCTTGGTGACTTGGTCAATATAGTATTTTCCGATGTTTTTGAAGAAACGTATGGACATTGGACAGAAGAATAATGTAACTACTATTTCAGGATGTCAAACCAAAAAAAGAATTAAGTTTACTGAATTTACCCTATTTACTTTTAATATATCACTAGACTTGAGTGAAAAAGAAAATCATTACGTTGTTGCAAACTACTGAACCTATTGTTAGAATTATAACTCAAATAAGTAACAGTGAAAAGTGATTGGTCAAAGCAAATACTTTGGGTCCTAGCTCTCTCACTATTAAATTACTAGAAAGAGAGACGCTGATGTGGCGACGCAGGCTTTTCAGTGTCCTGTCTTAAAGGACGAAGTGGACATTTGTTTTTTCGTTTATTTTTTATTTTTATTTTGGTTGGCTAGAAGAATCAACATACCATGTTGTCTTCTCTACCCACATTAAAATCCATTATTGAGGGTTGTGAAAACCAATTTACCATTCTTCGTTTCTCTTTTCACTGTGGTTTTCACTTTCTTGGGTCAACTTTTGTTCTTAAATTTCAAGAGCGTCAAGTCCAACGTTATTCTTTTTTACTGTCACCAATCTCACCACAAAACGTATTTTCTTTTTTAGTACCATCAAAGTGATCCAAATCGTGGAACCGTCCAAGAAATCTAAGAAATGAGCAATTTTTTTTACGAATAAATAAATTACCCGAATAAATCGGACACAACTAAGATTTGAGTTATGCGTCCGTCTAGCGGCTAAAAGTTGAAGCTAGGAAACATATGTTTTCCTCATGCTCTCCATTTTTAATAAGACAATGTCTTGTAGAGCTATAACACTTATATACAAATATATTATGCGATCACTTGAACTCTTATTTAAAACTAGCACAATTAGTTATTTAGGTATAATATATATATATATATATATATATATATATATGAAAGTACTGTATATTGGTTAGTCTAAAGTTAACTATATAGTAGTTACACTTAATCGGAGTTACTCAATTATGAGAGACATTTCAAATTGACACAGACTAATTTCTAGTTTACCCAAAATTTCATTTACATATCTCACACACGTAAATCAATGGAACTCACACATTCGTCTTTTGCATAAAGATGAATAAGCTTCAAAACCTAATTCTTAATCTATTTATACGGTTCTGAATGTGCTAAGTGGCTCCCCCTTAATTAACCCTTGTCCATTTCTAGCCACGATTTCTAATCTATACCTAATATCTTTACACAAACTTGAATACACTCAAATCTCTTTCAAATTTATCTTTTTTTCGTCGAGCGTTGAGAATAATAACTCTGAATCTTCCTTTCATAGTCGTCTGATTCACTCAGTTCCTAGTATACAAAATTTGACATCTTTAATTATTATCTTGTTATCAACACTATTCGTCATTATTCAGTGCGCTTGTTTACAATTACATGTTCCGTCTATAATCTATTACGTATCACGGAATACGTTGTACCATTTAAAACCAAATTTCATATACCATTTTAAAACACATATAATTCATATTTATGTTCAAGGGAAAATCTTAAATATTTATTTCTAATATTAGAAATCGTACCATACATCTACTGTATAATTTGGTTTATACATACTAGTACGGCGTGAAGTCGTGACCATTGGAGCCATCAATTCCTTGCAACAAAAAAGACTACTCTGCAATTGATAGATTTTCGATTCCATATTTTGATGAAGTATTTTTAAAAGAGCAAAAATATCGATGTTCTGATCATATCATGACAAAAAGTATTAATTTTAAAATTGTAAAGGATATACTTTAAGCCTTAGGGTTTCATTGTTTTGACGTGACTAATTATAGTGGCATGCATGTCAACCATGCATCTAACAAATATAAATAAAAGGAGAGAGAAATAAAGACTTAGCATCATAATGATTGTTAAGGTTGTAACGTCGGTCTTGGTATAGAGATTCATGTATGCTTTTGATACTATATTTGATTTATTTATTAAAGGAAATAAACTTTGGAGTGTTGAGAGATATGATCTTTGTAAAAAGCATACGATCCATGCATGCAGAAGGACATATGATTTAATCCACTACCTCCATGCAAGTTTCGGCAGATCCTTGCTTTGTTTGATCTCATTCCTCTTTCATTTCTTTACTTATTTTATAGATCTATCATCGATTTTGTTACTTTGAAGCTATTTATTATAAATGTATATATACATTGATATAAGCCACACACTCTTCTATTCTCATTGTCTGAAAGACTGAAACTATATAGAAATTTAATTAGAAAATTTTTTTGGAAAACTCTCTAATTTTTTTTGTTTTGAACATATAATTGATGTTGTAACCGTATCAAGAAATCATTTGAAAATCGAAAGTTTCTTCTTATATACCAATTACATGTTAGAAAGCAAATAAGAGCCTACCATATAATGCCATATGAGTACTACAATTTAGTTATAGTTCAATGTTTTCACACAATTAATCGGAATTAGTGATCGACTCTTATTTGATTGATAGTCATGCTATTCGTACGAATTAAAATAATTTTGATTTTAGCATAGATCATTCAAAGTTTTCTCAAGATAAGTATCTTTGAATATCGATACACTAAATTCGTCTTCAAGTAATTTTATTGTATACATTAGGAAATAATTTGTTTGAGTCTTTTTTGAAAGACTTATCAGTATCGTAAACTTGTAACGTGGGAGCTTAATTATTAATGTCTTATTTTGCAGACAATGATGTTGTGTTTTCCATATGGGATGCAATAATATCCCTCGCCATGCAATGCAAGTTACGTAATGTACGCAAATTAGTATCTATAGATTTTCTTCCTTTTTTTGGCTGAGAGAAACTTTGTTTTAGATAAAGATATACTTGTTCGTTTACAGTTAATAGATTTATCATTTTAAATAGAGAAAGGAATGATAGAGTGCACCATGCAACCAAAGTTATGTCTTCTTGAACCAAAAAAAAAATTATATATGTCTTCAATAAATTTTCTATAATTTCTATATAGCTATGATGATTTTGTTAAGAAATCGTAGATAAGAAATTAATTTGCATTACACACATTCTTAGTCTTGAAAAATTTATATGATGACTTTAAACCCTCAAGATCGGTAGAGAATGGTGATTTACCATTGAATAAATAACTTCAAATTGCTAAAGTATACAATTACAATGTCGTTTAAAATTGGTGAAACTATATCCATTTTATGCTCGATCTAGTTATACGATTTTTTCAATACTAGGACAGCCGGCATATCTAACATTTTTGTGTAAAATACGTACCAAAACTATTTTCCCTTATTTCTTGAAATCTTTATAATATATTCTAATTGTATTATAATGATGTAAATGAGAAAATTAAGCATTCACGTATAACATATATGCGCGCAAGGCTCAAGTGTTGTAGCCAAAGACATTAAAAAGGTAATTATTCTACTTATAGCTCGTGCACATGAATTAGAGATTCGTAAATCAATCTTTTTAAAAGAAAGTATGAGAAGCAATCATAGAAAGCCAATAGCTTTTCGAAGTTTGAAAAAAGTATATATCCCCTTTATTTCTTTTATCAAAATGGAAACGAGATCTACATAGGATGCCTCCAAAATCTTCCAATTTCTTATAAGTTTGAAAACAGATACATCACTCATGCATTTTCCTTGTTGAATAAGACCGTTTATGAAATATAATGTGGTCCTAAACCAATTTAAAAATCGAATCGCATTGTTCTCATTTGTCGTTTCTAGACATTTTATCTTAATTATTTATATCTCTAGCTCGGTCTTCTTACCTTTTCATAAACATACAATTTTCTGGTATTTATGTAACAACGAAACAAGAAAAACTTCGAGATGTTCTTCTCGATTTTTATTTATTATTTTTTCATTTGAATTTTTAAATATACATTCGCATCAATATTTTTGGTCAGCAAGATGCATTGACCTATTGGTTTTAACCTCACAACGACGACACTAAAATAAAAATCACCATGTTACATGGTAGTACTAGCTACTACTTCACATTTCAAAACTACACTTTTACCATAAAATAAATTTATCAAACAAATATGTAAAAACAAGGAAGTATATTTTATGAAACATTGACCCATTTACTCCTCTATTTGAAATAGTGTACATAATTAGAAATGCTAGATTCACCTCAGATTTCCTGTCCCCAAAGAAATGAAGAGAGACATGAATGAATGAATTTTTGATAAAAAGGAAACAAAAATAAAAAGAATAGGGCCAATTTAATTAATGAATGAATGGGATACACAACTTAGATTTTCTATTTTTTCCTTTTCACTTGGCTCCCAATTTCGCAAGCATTGTCCTTTTATTGCACTTGGTGACAATCTTAGTACTACAACAAAAAGATTTTGACCAGTCTTCTCATTCACATGAAAAAAAAAAAATCAAAGTATCCCCAAAACTTAAACACTCACATAGCAACACTCTACACCTATCCCCACCCCAAGACAATCCCTTTCTTCTCCCCTTTCTCCAACACCTACCAAAAGCCTCTCTCTCTCTCTCTCTACACTAATCTCTCTTTATCTCTCTCTCTCTCTCTCTAGTTCTTGATTTATTCCAAGATTTCAAGAAACACATGGCTGACCAAAGTGGTGGGCTGGTTATGATGAGAGAGTACAGAAAAGGGAATTGGACATTGAATGAGACGATGGTGCTCATTGAAGCCAAGAAGATGGATGATGAGAGGAGGATGCGGCGGTCCATCGGCCTTCCACCGCCGGAGATGCAGCAAGATAGCCGGAGCAGTAGTAATAAACCGGCGGAGCTACGGTGGAAATGGATAGAAGATTACTGTTGGAGAAAAGGTTGTATGAGGAGTCAGAATCAGTGCAATGACAAGTGGGACAATCTCATGAGAGATTACAAAAAGGTCAGAGAGTACGAGAGACGGAGGGTAGAATCGTCTTTTGCTTCTTCATCTTCTTCATCTTCAGCTGCAGAAACCGGTTCGTATTGGAGTATGGAGAAGAGCGAGAGGAAAGAGAGGAACTTGCCGAGTAATATGTTGCCTCAGACATACCAAGCGTTGTACGAAGTGGTGGAGAGTAAAACGCTCCCTTCCTCAACCGCTGCAACCGCTGTAACCGCTGCAGTCGCCGCTGCCGCTGCCGCCATTGGAAGTGGAAACGGTTCGAGCGGTGGACTAGAAATCCAAAAAGCGATACAACAACAACAACAACAAGGTTTAGGATCTGTTGTTCCGAAACATCAAATGACGATTCAGCCTCCTCCTGTTATATTACCTCTTCAGCCGCCACCGTCTCAACCGCCGCAGCCGCTACCACGACCGCTTCTTCTGCCACCGCCTCCACCGCCTTCTTTTCATGCTCAGCCAATACTGCCCACAGTAGGTACCTTCTTTCTCTCTCTTCTTAACTTCTTTGCATTTTCTTTAACAAAAATTAAATAACTTCTTGCATTTCTCTAAGTTTTACATTTTTTTATTTATTAGAAAGATTGAAAGCTTTAACTAATCTCAAAACCACATTGTAAAATTACCTTAATTAGTCCGATTAAACTTGAATAAACAATTAAGTTAATGGTTCTTTTGTCTTGACACAACTCTTAATTAATTAATTTTATAATTTTTTTCAGTGGAAAGGATTAATAAATAATTTTTTTGTATAGATAAACATTATCTTTAATTCTTGATATTAACAAGTATTGTGGTTCGGATAATGTATAATAAATTATTTGAAGAAGGATAGTAGCTCAGATTCTGATACGAGTGAGTATTCAGACACATCTCCGGCGAAGCGAAGGAGAACAATTCCGACCGAACCCGCAGGTCCAAGCGGCGGCGGTGGCGTAAACGCCGAATCGGAAGAAGCAGTGGCGGCTGCGTTATCAAGAAGTGCGTCTGTGATCGCAAACGCGATTAAGGATAGTGAGGAGAGACAAGATCGGAGACATAAGGAAGTGATGAGTTTACAAGAGAGGAGACTGAAGATCGAAGAATCGAATGTTGAGATAAACAAAGAAGGAATGAATGGATTAGTAGAAGCCATTAATAAGCTAGCGAGCTCCATTTTCGCTTTGGCTTCTTCTTCTACTACTACTACTTCTCGCCATAATAATCAGCATCAAGAAGGTCCACAATAACTTCAACTGTTATTATGTAGTTAATTTGATTAGGGAAGTGATTAATTCAAGTATTTCGTTTCAAGTACATAAATTGATATTGAAGTGTTAATCTTGTTTTCACTTTCAATGTGTTTAAACTTTAAAGTAAATGAATTTGTGATTCCATGCGATATTGATTGAAATGTCATAATTTATTATTTATCACAAGAATGCGATATGTTTTGAGATGAGTTTAGGTTTTGATTCTTGAAATATAGTTATGAATATTTGATGTTCCTATGTATTATTTCCTTTGTTTAGTTAGGTAAAAACCGTATCTTTTGTTACTTATTCAAGTTAAATTATATATTTTTGAAATATCTATTGAGTTTTCAAAACCAAACTACATTCTATCGTAAAAAAAGAGGTCATGCAAAGTATGCTAATGAATAACGTTAGTATATATTTTCTAGAAATCAATGTAGAGCGTAGATGATCCTAGATTTAAAGCGTTTAAGAATGGAGTTCAAAAATATGGAGCATTAACTTATAGGACGTATAATCGTATTGCCTACCACTCAATTAGCATTGGTTTAACCAAAAAGACGTCGATAGCTAATCATGGACCTAATCATGCAATTTAAGAAAAAAAAAAAAAGCTGGAAACTTTTGGAATGTGGAGCGTGAGTGAACGTGCATGAGAGAGGCGCGTGGAGGAGCATTTAAGTGAGAGAGAAAGTGGTCAAAGGGGGCAGAGAGAGCAGTCAAAGGAAGGGGAAGAGTGTGGAGGCCATTCTAGTGAGTATTATTGGTTCCCTCTCTCATCAGTCTCATTCTTCTCTCTCTCAATCTCTCTCTTCAATGCATCAAAGCTTAGTGACTTTTTTTTTTGATAACCAAGCTTAGTGACTTGTGACAAAACTCTTCTAATTCTTTAGCTTATCAAAAGTTTAAGAAGATGTAGTTAAAATACTTAAAATGGAAAGAAAACAATAATGCAATCTAGCAGTTTAAACTGTTGTTTTCCAGTTTTTAGTGGATTTTGCGTGTTAGTGTGGCAATTGGACACAAACTACACACTCTAGCCAAGCCATAGTTAAAAAGTCTTAGCTTGGTAGGTTTTGGTAGAGTAATTTTATGCCACGTTTTAATAAATCTAGAGAATGTACTTAAGAGCAACCTCAATGGGAGAAACCCAAGAGGGTCTCCACAGCAATATTAAATTAGTTTATAGGGAAAAAGTGAGTTTGGAAACCCATTCTAGAGATTTTGTGTTTGACCTGTGCAATGGAGAGACTGATATGAGTTTCTAAAAAAAAAATGAATTATTTACCAAATTAAAATAAATCATAATTATTTAAAAAACTTATTTGATTAAAACTTAACAAAACATACATATTAAATTAATAGAAACTAAACATATAAATTAACATAAAACATTTATAGAAACTAAACATACAAATGACCAAATTTCTGCCATATATGCTCCATTAAATCTTTTTGCAATTGTTCATGTACTTCATTAGAACGAACTCTCCTTCGAGTATCCAACATATTTTCAACATTTGTTGGCATAGTTGTCGAGTACGAGCGATCTATCGGTGAACTGCTAGTTCCCTCCCCTAGCTGAAATTCTTCTACTGCATTATAATGAGTGTGTGCATCTCGTTCGTCTTCAACAATCATATTATGGAGTATGATGCAAGCTCTCATAATTTTACCTATTTTATCTTTATCCCAGAAAAGAGCCGGATTCCTAACAATAGCAAATCGAGATTGCAATACACCAAAAGCACGCTCAACATCTTTTCGGGCAGCCTCTTGACGTTCTGCAAATGCAGATGCTTTTTTGCTTTGGGGAAGTGGAATTGATTGGATGAATGTCGCCCATTTTGGATAGATACCATCGGTGAGATAGTATGCTAGACCGTATTCCCGTCCATTGACAGAAAAATTCACTTGCGGTGCTTTTCCTTTTAAGATATCATCAAACACGGGTGAGCGATCTAGGACATTAATATCATTTAATGTACCTGGAGGTCCAAAAAATGCATGCCATATCCAAAGATCATATGAAGCTACCGCCTCTAAAACGATCATTGGTTTTCCTGATCCACGGGAGTATTGCCCTTTCCAAGCAGTTGGGCAGTTTTTCCACTCCCAATGCATACAGTCGATGCTACCTATCATCCCGGGAAATCCGCGTTAATCTGCAACATCAAGTAAGCGTTGAAGATCCGCCTGTGTTGGTCTCCGTAGGTAGTCATCCCCGAACAAATGGATAATTGCATCAACAAAATTTTCTAAACATGACCGAGCAGTTGTTTCACCGAGCCTGAGGTACTCGTCTACAGAATCAGCGGCACCACCGTAAGCCAAGATACGAATTGCTGCCGTACATTTTTGTAGAGCAGAGAGGCCAGGTCTTCCCAAAGCATCTTTCTTTTGTTGGAAGAAACGAATTTCAGCGGAAAGTTTTCCGACGATATGCAAGAACAGAGGCTTGTTCATCCGGAAACGACGTCTGAATAAATTTGCAGGATAGGTTGCTCTCTCGCTGAAATAATCGTTCCATAACCGAAGATGCCCTTCTTCACGATTTCTTTCCACGTACGCTCTTTTTTTCTTAGTTTTCTTTGGTTGCTCGTGGTCGTCATATTGTGTAAACGCACTTTCATACGCTTGCTCATAGTATTGCTCATACGCTTGCTCATAGTATTGCTCAAAATATTGCTCAAAATATTCAGGATTTGTACTATCAGGTTGGTTATTTGAAGGAGAAGCCATTTGTGTTTTATTTTTCTTTGGTGTGATTGTGAGAAAGAGGTAGAGAAGGAGATGTAAACAGCTTAGAACAATATAGAGAGTAAGAAAGAGAGAAAATGGTATATATAGACCACGATTACAACATACATGTACGATAAGTCTTTCCATTATTTTGGTGGAGTACAACATACATGTAAAAAAGTATTGGTAAACGACACAAGGGACTGACAAAAGATTCTACAAAGTAATGGTAAACGACACACCCTCATCTTCTTTATTGGTGGAATCCTACTCAGCCTGCGTCAGTTTTATGCTCCACCAAAACCTGTGACACAAATTGCCAAATTGCCAATCATAATCTCAATAACAAAGACAACACATTCAAAGTAAACATTGACAACACATTCAAAGTAAACATAAATCCATTTTAAAAACACACGCACAAAGTAATGCAAATACTTAATAAGTTCTACACGAAAGTAGTGCTACATCATCCCACATTTTGAAACTCCTAATACAAAATAGATATTGAACTGACATAACTCCTAAAACAACAAACATCACAAACTGTCTAGACAACAAACACCACAACCGTCTAGAATAGCTGTTGGATAAGGGTCTTCTTCAGGTCTTCCTCGTAATCAGCCAATGTGTCCTTTCTCGCAATAAGACTGTCTAGAAGAGCAATCTTCGAGAGCCTCTCTTTGAGGGCCATCTCCTTTTCCCTAAAAACCCACATACCCCCAAACTCAACCGCAGTCTTTGCTTCACTCGGTGGCCTCTTTCCTTTTGCTTTCGCCGCCTTCACACCAGGTGGCCTCTTGCTACCTTGACCATGCTCACCATCACTTGTTTCCTCGACCTCAGGACTTGGTGATACGTGAACGTCTTCAGACCTTCTTTTTTTTGAGGTATGATCCGTTTTCAAGGTCGACAGTTCAGCCCACTTTTGGTCATTGCGTAACTCTTTCCATGCGTGTTCCAGGTTGAATTTCTTCTTCTGATCACTGAAGTAGATCTGGTGAGCCATCTTTAAGACGTCGTTTTCATTCATTCCACTGCTCTTTTCCCTCATTGCTGCCTCAAACGCCCCACAGAACTTGCACACAAGATCATTGATCTTGTGCCACCTTTGCTTGCATTGGCCGGCTTCGCGTGGTGCACTCATCGAACGATTCATATTGTCTGCGTAGTAAATAGCTATTCTCTTCCAAAATGTTCCCGACTTCTGCTCGTTACTGACGACAGGGTCTTTGCTTGTATTAAGCCAAGCGCTTATAAGAAGCACATCCTCATTCGGCGCCCAAGTCCTCCTATCCACTCGGTGACCAGTTGTATCACCCACGTTAGTTGCTAACGAACACTGAGTGCTGAATAAGGGTTCTTGATCGATAGAGTGAAAACCATCATTGAGTGATGGTTCGTGTTGACTTGTCAACAAGTCAACAAAGTTAGAGGGCTGGGAGAAATGCTCCATATGAAAAGAGGAGAGAACAATAAAAGAGCTCAAAGAAAGAGATGAAAGGAATGAAATGAATGAGAAGAATAGTTCAGCTGAATAAAAAGAGATGATGTATTCGGTTTTAAAGAGGGTTTAGAAGAGAGATGATGTATTCAGTTTGAAGAGTAATGAGAAAGTTGGTTAAACGGAGTAATGACGAATTTAAGAAGCTACGATTACTTTAACAGCTACACACGTCAACTCTAATCCTCAAACATGACCAACTTAAAGCGACAAGACATAAACCTAAACCGTGCATTTATTCACACCTAACATCTCCTTTTCACTTAACAGCAGTAATTACAACGAGAAGAAGATTTTTGTAAACTTACGGTTTTATTATGATGAAGGAGGATTCCATCTTGTTGCAGCACCCACTCGTTAAGTTTGATTGTGTAATCTTCCGGTTTATGTTTGACCATACGCTGCATTTAAACACAAGTTTCATGTTAGAGATGATAAAACTGAAGAAAAAAATAAGTAAACTTAAACTTTCAAAGGAATAGTTACAAACGATGCCGGTTGTTAAGTTCGAAAGAGATGAAACAAACAATGACAAAAACGAGGAAACACTAACAAGCGAAAACGATGAAACATACGATGACAAGTTCTAAACGATGAAACAAAATCATGACATTCAAGGTCAAACTCACGAGTGTTAAGTTCATAGAGATGAACCACAATCACCATGACTAAGAACGATGACATAGAATAGCATAAGCAAAGTCAGCATGACTAAGAACGATGACATAGAACGATGACATAGAATATCATAATCAAAAGAGATGAACGATGACATAGAATAGCTATTCAGATCAAATTATCCCCAAATATGCGGAAAGAACCCATAAATATCATCACATACGAAAAGCCCCAATTCCCAAAATTAGGGTTTTCTCGCAAATCACGATTTTTTCAATTTCAACTTCAAATACAGACAACTTCAATCACGATGACATAGAATAGCTATTCAGATCAAATTATCCCCAAATATGCGGAAAGAACCCATAAATATCATCACATTCGGAAAGCCCCAATTCCCAAAATTAGGGTTTTCTCGCAAATCACGATTTTTCAATTTCAACTTCAAATACAGACAAATTTAACCCGATCGATCGACACTCAAACTTCGATTACGCTATACACACATCGCGATAACCCCAGATGACCAAACAAAATTTTCATCGATAAAGAGAGGCGATTAGGGTTTATAAAACTTATCTCTTTCACCTTCCCTTTCGCTGACAAGTTTCGAACCGACTGAGAACCGTCTGAGAACCGCGAGCCGCCGGAGAACTGCCGGAGACCAATCGATGTCGACTCGAGTTCGTCGCAGATATGAGAGAAAAATGTGTTATCGAGGAAATGAAAACAGTCGAGTATCGAGGAAATGATTTCCCCTTGCAAAAAAAAACATTTTCTCTCTAGCTTTGAAAACAAATTAACACATGACACGTGTAAGGAGAAACGCGTAAAAACGTCGCCAATTAGAAAACATATACGATAAATAAGAAACGACGATGTATTATTAAATTATTAGGTTTCTGCTAAAAACGCTCTAAATACAGCGTTAATCATGCTCTAAGAAAAGTGGAAACGAGTAGGTCTAACCAGAGCTAGATCTGGGGATAGCCTGATGAAACATCTGCCTATATTTCCAAAATTTTTCTTTGGTTATTTACGAATTTTTCAGCTCCCAAATCACAAAAAAAACATTTGTTCTTAAATTGTTTTTAGCCCCAAATTCTTAGATCCGGCCCTGGATCTAAGTTGGAGTTAAATAACCATGCTTCATATAGATATAGAGTCAATGCAGATCCTATAAACATACGTAAGGTCCATCTTATGAACACGATAGTTCAATATTTTATTTGTTAGTGAAGAAAGGGAAATAAAAGGAACCCATGAGGGGTCACAACAATAAATCACAATGGGCCAATTTTGGGAAAGCAATAAAATATAAATTTGTTATTAGCAAAAAATAGTGATGAATGTAATGTATATAGTGTTGTACTCTATGGCCAAAAGTGCTCCTCTTTTTCTTCCCCCACACCCTCCAGATGCAGCTTTTCTTCAGAGAAAGTGAGCTGTGAAGAGAAATAATGATAATATTAATAAATAAATAAATAGAACACATTTTAGATAGAGACCGGTGCGATACGATAATACACCAAATTGTACCTGAAATCAAATCTCAAAAAATATAGTTATGTGATCTAAAATGGATTATTGAGACTGATATACAGAAAAAGACAAAGATGTATGTAGTTACGACGATTAAGTCTAGACATTCAGTCGTAATTTCTAAATAAGTGACTTAAATTTACAAATTTAACATAAATGTGTCTCGTTTGTCCTCTGATTAATTAGTACGTATAATTAAAATTAGAAACGCTATTCTTTTTGACAAAAAGAAGAAGAAGAAACACAAACACTAATCCTTTTTTTGTTTTGTTTTAAATCAACATCAGACAACAAAGTATTAAAAAAACACAGACAATAAAATATATCTCATTAAACACACACAATCAGCCACATAGCTTTGTTTTTATGCGTACAGTGTCCTAATTTTTTTGTTTTTGAAGAGAACTCAATGATGTCGACATTCGAATACGCACATCTTTTGACATTGCAGAGTATTCATATTATGCAATTGCATTATTTTCTCTCCATGGTTGGTTCTACGATGGGCCTATAAGCTAATAACGACAGCTACTCATATAATGGGCCTCAGGAGCCGGGTTTATTATATACATATACTCCAGCAATGAGCATACATATTCATCATTTTGTATATATAACATATTTAGTATTTACCACATAATTAAACATATTTACGTTTATGTATTGTATTGTATTCCTACTCAGAAAATTGAACAAAACATAGCAAGGAACAAAAACATTAAACGGTTTCCAAAGGGTTTAATCTAGTTTTCATTTCACTCTTCGTAACCAGAAACCAAAATTGTTCATCATTTTCGTAGGTGCTGTATCGATTTTGGGAATAAATGACTGATGTTCTAGACATTAAACCTCGGAGCCAAAACTATAATTAGAATGAAAACAGAGTTACATTGTATAATGAAAAACGTAAAGAGAATTGAATTTTGATCATTTACAGAGACGTCAGAGGATCGTATCATATTTTGTTTTTGTTTTTGTTTCTTCTCGTTTCTCCATCAGACAAAAACTACTTACACTAGAGAGAACAGACATATATGTCAGAGGGAAAAAGAAGAAGATTGGTGATCTGATGAAACATTGTGAGGAAGACTCACCAATCTCAGCATTCACATCTCTTTGCTAATGTTTTCTTTACCCCTCTCACAATCTTACCGAACCATACCAAGTTCATGACACCGAGCGCAGCTGGTACGCCAAATACCAGAACGTATCCGAAAATGTGCATCCTCATGACCTACCACACACAAAAAAAAAAAAACACTGAGAAATTTGACAGTATTGTTGTGATGCATCAAGTTCAATGGGGGTAAGGTTTAGATGCAATCGAGTTTCAACACAAACGATAAAACCGCCAGATAGTGAAGAGAATGCTGGGAAGGGGATTATGAGTTTTACCTGGTTGTAGTGGAGATAGACATGATAAAACATGTATATGAAGAGTAGAATTCTAGCAACCTGAAATGAAAGTGTTTCAAGTGGATAAGCAAGGACACATAAATGTTGAGCATCAAAAATGAGTCGAATGTTGATTATTATGTACCAGCCAAGCCACAAAGATGAAGACGCCATTAACAACGTATGCCATTGAATTCTTCATACCAGCTGTGTCCAGGTACCTTCATAAGACACCCGAGAGATAATTCTCTTTTCTTTTCAGAAGAATCTAAGGTGATAAATCTTGTTATTGCATATGAAGAAAAGGGAAGTACCATCTCAAATTGATCTCTGGAGTTGTAATCTCAGAGATGAGGACCATGTAGGTATATAACTGTCCTTCTCCAGAAAACAAAGAGTAGGCCACTGCTACCCCCGATAGCGAGTGATGCACAATCTGAAATCAAACGCAAATTCTCTATCTTAGTTTTAGCATTTGCTATCTTTATGCATTGATACCGTTGAGCGATGCCGAGGTTCACAAGCAGATAAACAGAAAGTGCTACATCAACAAGCTGAATATTTTGGAGGAATTCGCATATCTATGGAGAGAAAGCACTAGATAGAGCAAAGTGATTGGTCAAGAACAGTTTACTTACATACTCAAGTCCACCCAAAGAAGGATATTTCCAGAAGATCATCCCAAGATCAGCAATAAAGTAACCAATGGATAACTGCAAAATCATATATACATGTATCATGTTGAAAATTCTTCTCTCTCAAATGATTTTACATTAGCTTTCGGTTACGGTGAGATTAGTACTTACCCCTAAACCAAGACAGGAAAGTCGTGAGCTCCGGAAAACAACAAGATCGTTGTGCCACCTATCCGAAAAAAGGTCGGACCAGAAGACAAAGTACAGCGACATCGCCGAGATAAAAATAGCATGAACTGTTGAGATACCACTGCCAAAATACGTTTAAACAATTTTTCAAAAACCCACAAATCCAAAGATCCTAAATGGTTATACACTACACTTGAAAGACTTAACAATCATCAAAACAAACCGGTTATTCCATTCGATTCTCTGAATTTTCGTGAGAATGATATAAGTCTTAGAATGTGAGTTGCTGATAAAGTGACAAAGATCATAGACCTGCCAAAAAGAAAAGGAACAAACATACGATCATTCATCAACCGAAAGGATCTAGCTTGTCCCAAGATCTATAGAATCACGAAAGTTACAAGAAACCAGTCTTACCACTTTGCAAAGGAAAATGCCAGTGAGGACAGACGTGTAAGGAATAAATGGATCAGCTAAAAGATAGTTCTTAACCAAATGCTGAGCTTGATGATGATAAGACTTAATGGCACCAATCGTTTGCAAAGAGGTCGACATTGCAGATAATACAGATTTTGGGGCTCTTTCCACAACTTTATCTATCGATTCTCATCTCATCATCTACCACCTACACCAAGAAAATGAAGAACCATATCTTGAATCAATAGGAAACTTGAGAATACTCTTACTTTATATAAGGAATGTCACATATTTATGTAAATTGATTCAAAATGTGCTTCTTATCATTCAACAATATCAGTTATGATAATCAGAGATATGATAAACAAAAACGCCTCATAGTTATTCGCAATCTAACGACACGTATGAGCCCTAATCTCAGATTTTTGAATATAGCAAATGCAGATTCGATAGGCAAGACCTAGATAAGGAAGATCCGAAACAAAGAGTAAGAAATTACCGAAACTCAGATTCAATCGAAGTCAAATCCGATTCAATTGAATCGCAAAAAACGCAGCGAAAGAAGAAGATTTTGGAGAAGGGTACCTTTTTCTGGGGAAAATCTGAATAAAAATCCCGGAGAAATGCACGCAAAGGAAGGGGAAAATTTTTAGAATCGGCGAGAAAACTGTGAGAGTGAGAAAAAGGAAGCAGCGAAAGGGTAAATCGGAAGTAGCATCAATGAAGCTTTAGCTTTAATCAATGTGAATGTGATGGAGAAGAGAGAACACAAAACACTCGATCTCTGGGAAATTTTTTTATTAAAACAAAAAAACTACAGCTGGTGCACGAAAAAAGAAGAAAGAAAAAAACAAACAACAATAAAGAAAAAAAAGAATATTGTTAAATTATAAGGCCATAATTAGGCATTAAATTCATAGGTTTCTATCTTTCTATATAGTATGTGCCAAACTTTTATGTTAATAGGTGGTGGAAAAAAAAAACGAATATACGTTTTCTTTTGTCAAGAAATGAATATACGTTTAATGTATTGTATTTGTATATGGAAAAAAACATGCACCAGACACTAACGCCAAGTAGATGATTAATCAGAGTAAAATAAGAATAAGATTTTATTGTTGTTCGATTCGTGTGAATCACTCCGACTATTCACTTCTCTCAAAACATTTTTTATGTTATAAACAAATGGACTTTTAGTAACCGGCCTATTAACTATCAAGTTAATGTCTCATAGCCCATTAGGGTTTCTGATACATTAGTTATGTAATGTATATATACATTACTTATGGAAATAATAAAATTAGAGTTTTTTCCTTTATACGTTATCAGCACAAAACTCAACTTCAAACGATCATATCTCTCAAAATACAAGGAGTTAGAAGGCGATCTACATATCATTTTGAAGCACTGGAAGAGAAGAATCTAGTGGTGAAAACCGCTCCTCAATCCGACACCAGACGCGCCCTCAAGACTCAAAACAATCGGCGCTGTCCCACCTTAGCGGGTGATTCTTTCCAAGCAGTGGTTCCTCCATTGTAGCAGCTGTTCGTCCTCCCTTCTGGCCATCATTCTCAGGAGTTTCCAGTAGATATCTGTGGTCTTTAGCTCCCAGATCATAAGCCGATCAGAAATCCATTTGGCGAAAAGATATGCAAGACAATATGGATATCATTGTGATAGTGGATCGAGCCACACCATTCTAAAAGACAAGAATTACTTCATAAATTTAGTAATCAAAACCGCAAACATTAGCACTATAGCGGGTAGTTCGAGCCTAATAGAGGGCCATGGCCAAGCTAATGTGTTGTTATCAAATGGCACATATCTAGACATCTCTGATGCCTTATACTCACCCAGTTCTAAGAGAAACCTATTGAGTTTCAAAGACATAAGATTGAATGGTTTCCATATCGAAACTCAGGATGAAGGGAACAAAGAGTTTTTAATTATCACTAAAATGATAAATGGCCATAAACAAGTTTTTGAAACTATACCCGCCGTATCTACTGGCATTTACCATGCTAAAGTCAGTATGATTGAGGCTAATGCTGCTATCAAAGCACGGTTTTTAGATTACACTATTTGGCATGATCGCCTGGGTCATCCCGGTGCGAACATGATGCGTAAATTAGTCCAGAATTCTAAAGGGCACAACCTTAAACCAAATGGTATTTTCCCTCAGCACCTCAAGTGCACAGCTTGCTCACAAGGGAAACTGATTACCCGACCTTCACCAGTCAAAGTGTCTAAAGAGACCTTGAACTTTCTGGAAAAAATCCAAGGAGACATATGTGGACCAATTCACCCACTTTGTGGGACATTCAGATATTTCATGGTCCTCATTGACGCATCGACCCGCTGGTCGCATGTCTGTCTGCTCTCTTCTAGGAACCAAGCTTTTGCTAGGTTATTGGCCCAAATCATCAGATTACGAGCCCATTTTCCAGACTTCCCATTAAAGACTATACGTCTTGATAATGCTGGTGAATTCACTTCCCAAGCGTTTAATGAATATTGTATGTCCATGGGGGTAAGTGTTGAACATCCCGTTCCACATGTCCATACACAAAATGGATTAGCTGAATCCTTCATTAAACGAATTCAATGGGTTGCTAGACCATTACTCATGAGGTCACAACTCCCGGTCTCAGCTTGGGGACACGCAGTCTTACATGCCGCTGAACTAATACGCATACGACCATCTAGTGAGCACAAATATTCACCATCCCAATTGCTAACGGGTCATGAGCCAGACGTCTCCCATATTAAAACATTTGGGTGTTCAGTCTATGTACCCATTGCACCACCACAGATGACTAAAATGGGACCTCAAAGGAGGATGGGAATATATGTTGGTTTTGATTCTCCCACCATCATAAAATATCTCGAGCCAACTACATGAGATCTGTTTAAAGCCAGATATGCAGATTGCCGATTTGATGAATCGGTATATCCTAGATTAGGTGGTGAGACAGACAAGCTGGTAAAAGAACTTTCATGGAATCAAACATCCACACAATGGCAAGATCCTCGGACTCTAGAATGTGATTCAGAGGTCCAAAGAATTATACATTTACAAAAGCTAGCTAATCAATTGCCAGATTCCTTTGCTGACCCGAACAAAGTTACCAAATCGTACATACCAGCTTGTAATGCACCAGTACGAATAGATGTCCCCTCAGGGAAAAGTCAAGTTGCTACAGAGTCTGACGCACGTAAGAAACGTGGCAGACCACCAGGTTCCAAAGATAAGAATCCCCGGAAATCAAAGAAAGGTGCAATGATTGAAACCGGGATTCAAGAGAACACGGATACAGCCTCAGCTGATACTTACCCTATCGAACCATCTCAAGAGGTTTGGGACACCAAAACTCAAGGTTCTGAAGGGATTGATAATAATGAGATCTCAATCAATTATATCATATTCGGTTCTCTATGGAACAGAAAAGATGTCGACATCAATGAAACTTTTGCATACAAGGTAGCACTTGAGATTGCGCACACGCAAGAGGATCTAGAACCCACGTCTATAATTGAGTGCACTCGTAGATCAGATTGGCTGAAATGGAAAGAAGCCATAAACGTGGAGTTGAATAGTTTAAAGAAACGAAATGTGTTTGGTCCGATCTTAAGGACACCATTCGATGTTAAACCAGTGGGAAACAAATGGGTCTTTGTGCGTAAAAGAAACGAACTCGGCGAAGTCGTTAGATACAAGGCACGCCTTGTAGCACAAGGATTCTCACAGAGACCCGGAATCGATTATGAGGAGACTTATTCTCCAGTGGTGGATGCAACTACATTTCGATTCTTCATAAGTCTGGCCATAAGAGAAAACTTAGATTTGCGGTTAATGGATGTTGTAACCGCATATCTTTATGGACCACTGGACAGTGAAATCTATATGAGATTACCAGATGGTATTGAGCTCAAAGATAAGCATGCATCTCGTGATAAACACTGCATTAGGCTAAACAAATCCTTATATGGACTGAAACAAAGCGGACGTATGTGGTATAACCGGTTAAGCGAATATCTCATCAGAGAAGGCTACGAAAACGATCCGATCAGTCCATGCATCTTCATCAGAAAATATCAAAACAAAGGATTTGTAATCATAGCAGTATACGTGGATGACTTGAACATCCTCGGAACATCTGGTGAAATCGCCCAAACAGTTGAATGCTTAAAAGCAGAGTTTGAAATGAAAGACCTAGGCAAAACTAAATTCTGTTTGGGATTACAACTTGAGTATGTCAATGACGGAATCCTTGTGCATCAATTGGCATACACTGAAAAGGTACTCAAGAGATTCAATATGGACCAGGTCCACCCATTGACCAGCCCAATGGTTGTGAGGAGCCTTGGATTGGATAGTGATCCATTCGGTCCAAAGAAGGACGATGAAGAAATCCTCGGTCCTGAAATGCCATACCTCAGTGCCATAGGAGCATTAATGTACTTGGCTAGTCACACTAGACCAGACATCTGCTTTGCCGTGAGCCTCTTAGCTCGCTTTAGTTCGTGTCCAACTCAAAGGCACTGGAACGGTATTAAGCACATCCTTAGATACCTTCAAGGTACTAAGGACTTGGGATTATTTTATTCTAATCATAACAAGGATGGTCTAGTTGGTTTTGCTGATGCAGGATATTTGTCAGATCCGCACTGTGCCCGGTCTCAAACCGGTTATGTTTTCACGCATGGAGGAACAGCCATATCTTGGAGATCCATGAAGCAGACTATTGCCGCTACCTCATCCAACCATGCGGAAATCTTGGCCATTCACGAAGCTAGTAGAGAGTGTGTTTGGTTGCGGTCCATGACTCAGCATATCCGATCAGATTGTGGTATGGACGAAGATAAGGAGTCTACGGTGATGTATGAAGACAATGCAGCTTGTATCGCTCAACTCAAGGACGGCTACATCAAAGGTGACCCAACGAAGCATATTCTGCCCAAATTCTTCTTCACTCATGAGCTACAGAAGGATGGTCAGGTCAAGGTTCAGCAAGTCCGATCAAGCGAAAATTCAGCCGATCTATTCACTAAATCATTAACGACTTCTACACTCCGGAAGCTCATTCATCAGATAGGAATGCGTAGACTTAGAGATCTACAGTGATACCTAAACCAGGGGGAGTAATGCATGTTGTACTCTTTTTCCTTCACCATGGTTTTTCCCACTGGGTTTTCCTGGTAAGGTTTTAATGAGGCAACGTTCCCCAGCGCATTATAGAGATCCCGGTTTTGTGACAGGCACGGTTACCTTGTCCAAGGGAGAGTGTTATAAACAAATGGACTTCTAGTAACCGGCACATTACTCATAGCCCATTAGGGTTTCTGATACATTAGTTATGTAATGTATATATACACTGCTTATGAAAATAATAAGATTAGAGTTTTTTCCTTAATATTTTGTACATTTTGGCGTTTTTTTTTGCTTTCGCTATGTGACATTTTTTTTATAATCCACCAAAAGAAAAACATATGACGAATCTATCATTACATAGAATTCTAAATGAAAAGATACATGTTACAAAAATAAAAATAATGATCGGAAAGCCCATAACTGAACATATCGAAGGCAACAAGAGCTCAATTATGTTTCTTTTGTATGCATCTGTCTCTCATAAACTTATCCCCAACTTTTGTGATCAGATGCATCATCATTGCCACAAATATTTAAATAGATATTGTTTCTCCATGAAAAGATAATTTAGAAAATGCAGAAGGCCCATCATCACTGAAGGAATTCAGACACAAACAAAACATATGAAAGAGTCAAGGTAAGAAAAGAATCTACCTCATGCTCATTCTTTCATCTCTGAGATCTCAAAAGCTTCAACAAAAAAATTGCAAAAACGATAGCAAAATATGAACTACTTACTGAATCCAGAGTCTTAATTATAACTAAACACCATAACCTGAGTCTCTGCTCTAAAGAGCAATACAATACCAAACCAAAATACCATAACACGAGTCTCTGCTCTAAAGAGCAATACAATACCAAACACAAACCACCAAATACAAAGAAAGAGAAAGAAACACACACTGCAAAAGAAACCCAATTAGATTCACGCACAAACTCCTTCCTACCAGGCAAAGGAGTAAAACTGCGTTATTGGGGCATTCCGATTTTCAATATTAGTATCGTAAGTTCAGCTTTAGGAACCCAAAAACACCAAAATAACCCAAACCTTCTTTCTTTCTCAGACGAAGAACATAACGTTCTCAAGCTCTTTGTGCAACTTGAAGACGGCTTTGTCCTCCATTGTCAGAGACGAAAGCGAGGAAGCAAGCGAACCAGCAGAGGAAGAAGCTCCCCGTGGCTGCCTAAAGCTCTTCTCCCGTGAGCTCGCTTCGTAGTATATTCTTCCCCTAAAGGCAACCATGTCAGCATAATAGACCGGAGGAACAAGAGAGACAGGCTTGGTGCAACGAGTGAAAGTGAAACACATCTCAAATATGAGCTTCTGAATCTGATCGGAAGTGAACCCGAGCTCGTCCCAAAGCGTGTAGTAATGAGTCGGCTTGCTTGTACCGATCCCTCCGTGGTGACTGCAGAGGTAGAAATCATACTCAAACGGATGTATGACTTTTGTATCCACGACCGTACCCGAAGGCACATTGCCCTTATCGCTTCCATCGTTGCTTGTGGCAGGGAAGAAACGTGTTTGATGGCGTTTCTGAGCCACGATCACAGTTATCTTCGGATTGTACCCGTTCTTTTCAAAAGTGAGCTTCACATCAAGCAACTCCACATTGAGAACCATATCGAACTGACCATCGCTGACACCGTCGCGGAATATCACAATCTTGTTAGGGCGTTTTCCGGTGGCCTGATAATGAGCTTTGACAAGCTCCAAGCATGTATCACCAAACCCTTGTATCTCCTCTTTACGGTGAGGCTGCGCGATGACTCTAGCTGCGTAACGGTTAGCTTGGGGCCAGTTTAGAGTACCAACAACAGCAACAATGGACGGGCTCATCTTGTTGTGAGCAGCAGGGTGATTTACATCAGCGCCAATGAACATGACTTGATCTTCTTTGCTGAAGAAAGAGAAAGTATCCATCAGCTCGACGTTGCTTCCACCAACCTTTGCGTTGATCTTGAGGGCGAGATTCGCACGGTACTGATCACCTCCTCTATTGGCGGAGTTTGTCAAGAAACACTGAGTCACCAGACCAAGTTTGGTCTCAGCTATCCATTTCAGAGTCTTGTAGCCGTCGTGTGTTCGAGACATAGGACACAGAACAAAAGTTGGGCGAGCCCCACTATGCTTACGATTAGCCTCGTCAATCACTTGTCGAAGCAGTTCCTCAAGAGCTTTAGCGTTACCAAGCGTGTCCATTCTTGATGACTTGTAAATGATGGGAGGCTCCAGTTGCATCCCAAGTGTCCAACACCGTTTCATCAGTTGATCCACAAAGTCATTAGGCATCCTGTTGAAATTCTCAGACGCAGTGAAGTCAATAACAGCCCAGTGCTTGACAATTGAACCCCTAGCGACTCCCTTCCTCATAAGGTTCCACTGGTTGTTCTGTCTCGGGTTCGGTTCCTCCCGGACTGCTCTGCCTTTCTCTGTCAACTTTAACGCCGGAGCCTTGAGAACACGACCTTCGACCGGTGTCATCTTTGTATCAACTTTCATTCCAAAGTTCCCAGTGATTTCTCCACTGTCATTGACACACATACAAAAAGGTTAAAACTCATACACACAAGCTATACACGTCTATTAACAGTCAAAAGCTTTTGAAGAAAGGAAAGAATAAGAAAATCTTTGTGAACATACCCGCTGGGTCCATCATCAGACCGTATCATCTTAAGTATATTCGTCTGCCTTTGTTGTGGATTGACTAGGGAAAGCTTTTTCAACCACAAGGCTGAATCTTTATCCAAGCCTTCCTTTGGATAAATCTGTCCTTCAACCAAAACGCAGAACTCCATGGGCACGAGATTCTGCCGTCCGTTTTTTCCCAGATCCAAGCAAGGAATATCCTTGTGAACAATGTCTCTCCCGTACTTTATCCTGAAATACTCAACAATGGATATCTTCCTCGGCGGATCATTGCCCTCTTGATCTATAAGATCGAATGTTTCATTTTTTGTATCTTTCTTACTCAGTCCTACAATCTTCAACTTCTGCTTGTTCTTTCGATGCGTGACAGTGACTTGCAACCCATTCAACTCATTCTCCACATCATGTCTACAATCCCAAAACCGACTGAAATCAGACCAGCCAAAGTACAGCTTCAGATAGTCAATGACCGACATTGCCTTCCGGAAAGCCAACACGGAGTAGTCCAAGCACAACGACAAGCCTTGTGCCGTGGGCTTTAGAGTGTGTCGGTAACCTTTTGCAACTGCAACACCAAAGCCAAAGTCCTCGTCCCGCTCAGTTCCACGAGTGAAAAAGCTTTTACCAACTGTTATCATACACTTTGAAGGATGCTCCTTCATCACAACGTCCATTCCTTGCAACACATCACGGGGATTTAAAGACGAGCCCCCTGACATATACTCTTTCAAGTCACGGAACTTAAGCTCATTCACCTGCTTGATGGTGAACGTGTAGCTTCGAGCTCTCGTCTCATCGGTTTTCGGAAAATCCACCTTGAATGACCCTGTAGGCAACTTAGCCGCGCTGAAAATGTTCTTCTGACCATCGTATGCAGTCATGGCGAACGGGAACTCTCCGGGGTTGTCGGTGAACACCTTGTCCCTAACCATAGCTAGCTCGAATCTTGATACCTTCTTGGTAGGATTCTCTCCTTTGATTTCAACGTCGTAGTGTCCTATGACACTCTCAGGATCGAAATTCACTCTGAAGTGGTTGACAAAGAGGTTTACACGCCGGACAGCCACAACACCGCCTTTATCTGGACGCTTCATCGGCTCTTTCTTAGAAGAGGAAGCAACTTGCATAGATGTACTCGGTTTCTTAACTTCAGAACCTGTCAGGTTAATTATACATAACGATTCATCAACGGAAACAAAGACTATTTGGCTAAATCAAATGCATTTTGTTTAAATGATTCAAAATAAGTTCCAATGTAAATAAACCACATCAATTCCAATCATTGATTTCTTCGGAGTAATGAAAATTAAAACGATGCATCTGTGAATTTTTCCCCTAATTACAATTCCCCAGAAGAAAATTTGCAGACATGCAAGCAATAATCATAATGAAAACTTGAGATATGTAAAAAAATAAAATTAGGTTACAGTGCATACCACGAGCGGGTTCAGAAACCACGACGGTGGACGGAGGAGGAGGTAACACCGCCGTGTTCGACGAAACCTGCGGCCTACGACCCCACGCGCCTCCAGCTGCAACGGCGGGGCTCAGTTGAGCCTGCGGTGGTCGTTGAACCGTCGATTGTTGAACCGCCGTGTCAGAAGAAACTTGTGGCCTACGACCCCATACGCTTCCTGCTGCAACGGCGGGACTCACTTGAGGTTGCGGCGGCTGTTGAACCGCCGGTGGTCGAGGTTGCTGCGATTGTGTTCCACGGCCACCCGACGGTGGTCCCCACTGACTCTGGCTTCGGAAATCCTGTTGATCCCGGTCATAATCACCACCACGACCACCGGAACCCAGCCCACGATTTCCGCCACCGCCGCCTCGGTCGGAGCCACGACCACGACCGCCATAGCCACGACCACGGTCTCCTCCTCCTCCGCCGCCGTAACCGCGACCTCCACCACCGCCGTCACCACGGCCTCCGCCGCCTCTGCCACGGCCATCACCACGACCTCCTCGGTAACCACCTCTCTCCATTTTTGGGATTTGATTGGATCTGATCGGGAAGATTATTCACTCGTACGACTGATACAACGAGATTGCTTAAAACTGTGAACTAACGAAATCGGAGCTTTTTAAAGGAAGAATATATATTGTTTTAAAAAAGAGGAAGAATATAAAGCGTGAGAAGCTTAGCTCGTAAGGATCACTATAAGACTTTTGTAACGTTCGCGAATGTTCCTCGAAAGACCTAAAGAGTAGGAAATGTTCAAGAGTGGGGTAGTACAACCGTCTTTTAACTTCGTGTTTTAAAAAAAATACAGTAATTATACCACGTCGAAACAAAAGAAAAGAAAAAGAAGATAAAAACAGTAATTAATTATTGGGTTCTCTTTGAGCCAATTTGGCTAAGACCACCTCCAACCATAGTCTTTAATAAGGGGTTTTAATTTTGATTTTAGTACTAGTTTTTTATTCACTTTAATACACTATAACCTTTTAATAATTTTTTTATTGGTTTAGTGTCCAATAGTAGTCTTTTAATGGAGTCTCTAATAATTTTTTTTTTTTGTAATTTTTCAAATACAAACATTTTATTAATACAAATTTAAACATAGAATAGAGAAAAACAAAACAAAAGAAAGATGCAAATTATAAACCGGAAATAATAAGATTAGTTGTAATCTTGAGTTATACCAAACATATTCCATAAATGCTCAACTAAATCTTTTTTTAATTGATCATGCTCAATCAAAACCCATGTATTCAAACATTTTCTTATAGATAAAGGGTTTCAATAGAAAAACAAAAAAAAAATTAAAAAACATCAAACCAATCATAACGTGACATGTCAGAGGCTCTAATGAGTCTCTACAAACTACTAAATTAAAAACGGTTCTGCTTAAAAACACCATTACAATTTTTTCTTTTTAATTAAAAC
>NW_006256612.1:3660147-3715563 GCF_000478725.1 Eutrema salsugineum
CATTAGGAGTTTGCTTTATTAAAAAATTATTTCCCCTTTCGTTCTTGGTAAACTGAATCACCTTTATATTGATCTTAATTAGCAAAAAAAAAAACTACTCCTTCCGTTTCACAAAGAGTGTCATTCTGACATTTTTCACATTTATTAAGAAAACTATTAAAAATACTATTTTGCCCTTTATTAATGCATTAAATAACTTTTTTTCTCCAATTAATACATTAAATCAATATGGTCAAAACTGGAATATTGTTTAAAATTATGTATTGAAAATATAAAACGACACTCTTTGTGAAACAAAAATAAAACCTTAAAACGACACTCTTTGTGAAACGGAGGGAGTATTAAAAGACATCTACAAGATACACTTATGCTCTGTCTTAGCTACCTCCCAAAAAGGAACATGATCTAGAGATTACTTCTGTGTGTTTGTTAAGCCACTCAAAAACTGCCAAAAAGGAACATGACCTAGAGATATTTGAGCAAATATACAACTTGATCATGTATGTTGTTTGAAAGAGTTCGACATGAGATCTTCATCTACAATCTTGAGGGTACTTGTTAAGCATCTGTAAACGGTTAATTTGTATTATAAATAAAGGACAACATTCAAGGGGTTCAGAGTTCTGAACTTATCACATACACAATGAAAAATAGCTCACTATAGCAACATTTTATGCTTTGAAGAAGAACATCAAGTCACATCCCATAATATTTACTGCTTGGAGAAATAGAGAGACCAGAAAGTGTGTTGTTAAGCCAAAGTGTCTGTGAAGAAATGGAGAGACCATAATGGCTGAAAGTCCAGTTTTGGTGATCCTCAGAAGCAGCAATGGCCGTTATATCGCCATGAAGTTCATCCAGAGAGTCGTCTTCAGGACAAAGTTTTATTTGAATAAAGGCTATTTACATCAAGTAAATAGTACGCTTTGCTCTATAAGCAATTGAATCAGATTCAACCTATAGAAACGAAAGATCAAAAGATAATAGCTAGTGATTTCTCAGTGAGAGCAAGCAACAAGAGTGACTTAAAGTTGTGATCTGGCATGTCAGAATTTACAATTTTTGCCAGCCTGAAATTATTTATGTCCTGGTGTTTATTTTCCGGTATCATCGATCTAGTAATTTCGTGAAAACAAAAGTCAGAGAAAACAAGAATTCTATAGAGGTCTATATATAAAGAACTTTTGATAAATCATTATTTTGCTCCCAAGTAACGTGTAGCACAATTATGACATGATAACCAGAAAGAACAAAATGCTAAGCCAACGGAGTAATTAAGCTCACACGAAAATCTGTTAATGTGTACTTCAAGTGAGAGCTAGAGATTCTTAGAGCACGTTCAGTAGTGAACCTCCCCATGGGGTTCATCGGATTTTAAAATTAATATTTTTAGTTTGCTTTGTATGGGACGAACTTCGAGTAAAATTATGGTTCCAGTAGTAATCTCATTTCGGGGTTCATCCGAAATAAAATATTATTTTTTTATTAACAATTTTTTTTGGTTAACACAAATATTATAATTTAAAAATACAAATCATTACCCATAATCTTAAAAGATACAATTTAAAAAACACAAAATAATACAAGAAAATTAAAAACATACAATATTTTTACATAAACATTAAAACTTAGTTAGAGTTTGGATAACAACAGAACATAAGATAAAGATAGAGGGAATTTGTTTTCAAGCCTCAGCGTGCTCCAAAATACATTTCCGAGCAGTTTCATCGAACCCCGCCTTGTCTTCCTTGTACAGCTTCGCTTTGTCTTCATCATAGTAGTCCCCCTCACCTATTTCTGGGTTTGTCAGCATCTCATGAAGTTTAATGAAAATCTGATTGATGGTGTAAATGGGCGAGAAGTAGTCGTTAGTCAGCATCCTAAGGAAGATATGTCCACGATCTCCTACGTTGGGGTGAAAGATTTTGGTTCTGAAGAAGACCTGCAGAAATCAGGTTGTTATGAATCTTTTCCGAGTTTTAGGAAGAGAAAATAATTATTTAGCAACCGATTACTAAAATATGAGAACCGTTTAAAGCGTCATACCTTGGGTGGCTTGAACGGGTATTCTGGAGGAAAGTGCATGCCGATTTTGAAGACTCCGTTCTCGTAAGGCGATCCTGCTGATCCGAAAAGCGCAGCCTCCCAATAAAACATATTTCCATCAATGGGGCCTAATCATATGTGTGAAACAAAAAAAATTAGTACTTTATTCAAAACTCGGAAACAACATAATTAAGCGTAATACAGAAACGAAATACCTGTACTGTAGAGCGGGCTCTTAACCCTCTCAATTTTCTTTTTCTGCATCGTGATGGCTCTCTCCCAGTACGGGACCTCCTCCTCCGATGAACCGCTGCTGTAGCTTGGCATTATCTGCCCAAAACAGAAGGGGATCAGTACAATACAAAGACAAACGATATAGCACAAAAACATTTTGATACTAATATACACTACCGAGCATCTAAACAACTACAACGATTCAGTACATCATATCATATCACATATATCATATCATCATATCATATCACATCGATTTAGCAATATCATCATATCATATCACATATACCAAACAAAAAACAGAAGATCGAATCATATGGACCGGATAAACTACTTAATCATATTCGAGAAAGGCATTTAAAGTCTCACAAAATCGAAAACACAAAATCATATTCGATAATGCTTTAAACATATAGACGAATGATGCTAGTGATAGTTGGAAACACCAATTATATCGAAACCAAACTCAGATTGAAAGCTTAAAACCATTAAATCATTTCCGAAATAGTTTAAGCATGGTCTAAATTCATTGAATTACATCCCAATTGCAACCCCAATACACATAATCAGCTTTGTTAATGCATTTTAACATACACACGAGTAATGCATATGGAAGAACTAGACTCCAATTTGAACCCCAAAGAAAAGCCCCAATTAATTCCCCCAAATTGAAAAAACCCTAATTTCATCGGAAAAAAAATTCACCAAATGACAGTATAACATGAATTCGTATTCGAAAGCAAGTGAAAAACGGTTTAATTTCATTGTATTACACCCCAATTACAACCCCAAATGAAAGCCCCAAAATTTTTCCCTTTTTCATATGAACCCTAATTTCACCGATTTCAATTTCCTTTCAAATCTCCCAAAATATTAACTTCTAATCGTTTTATTTTTTGAGATGACTCGAAATCGACACTAATAACCCAACCTAAACCACCGATTATAGATTTGAAATTTTTCCATGAAATCCAAAACCCTAATTTCCCATTATCGAATGAAATCGGGCAAAAGGAAGAGAAGAAACGCTTACTTCGACAATAATCACGGAAGCCCGACCCTCGGTTCTACACCGGCAAAAGTTGACGTTTTCGACGAATTTGACGGAGGCGATGAAAATCGCCGTAGGAGAGGAAGAGAGAAAATAAAAAAACTCGGGAAAGAGAAATGACTTTTTGGGAAAAAAAATTTTCCCTTCCCCAAAAATGACGCGAAAAATAATCCTCTCACGCTTCGCCACGTGTCTGGGATGCGAGTTTATCAGGCTCTTCCGGATGGACCGATCCGTCAATTTTGGGTCTTTTTTCTTTTTTTTTAAATCCATTTCGCCTTAGAACTCGAGCCAAATCCGTCCAACGGACCACTACTGGACCTGTTCTTAGGGGCTCGAAAGATTGAACAGACCCACATGTTTGAAATTCGCCACTTAATTCACACGAATCCAAAACAAGCTAGACTCTTGTAAATGAATTTGGCTTGGCCTCCAACAACAAATGAACATCTGTCCTCACTCTAGGCTTGCGGAAAATTTTTGAGCATTGGGGTTGTCGGCTGTTTGTTCTTCAAAGATGGAGCAGCTTTGCGAAGTTTTTGTGGTTTTGGCTTTTTTGTTTAAGCCTTGGCTTGACTTGAGGAACTTTGCATCGATAACATTAAGATCCTCTACATAGTCTACAAAGGCAGAAACCCTATGACATTTCTTATCATAATATTCTCCAAAACCTTGGATTTCAACATGTTGGACAGTATTCTTTTCGGGATTATAGTAAAAAACATAAAACGGTTTAGATGTATTTCTCATCGACAAAACAATTTCACCAGTCGCAGTTACTCCAACAACGCAAACCAAGATATTGCAGTTAAGGAATTCATTTCCCGGCAAAGTGTAGACATATTTTGACCATTCCCCTTTCTCAACATCCTTTAGAACCCATACAGACAGCTCAAGGCTTTTGCCATAGTGGCCATCATGCTTCCAACTAATCACACCTAATTTACCCATATAGTTTATATATATCCTAGGCCAATGGAAATTGTATCCTGCTTTCAAAAACTTGAATTTCTCTGACCTAACATCAAAGCAGACTGCCAAAAGCATTTCATCAACTGTTGCAGATAAAAAATACAAAATCCCATTGATGCATATTCCTTTATTCAAAGGAAAAAAGGATAAAGGATATTGGAGAATTCTATGATATTGGAGAATTCTATGATCATCAGAACAACTTGGATAACCAATTAACAATACCTTGAATTGATTGTCAATCGGATCAAACCCTAAAAAGCTTCTTCAATCTCTGTTCATTCTCAGTTTAGGTAAGCTCGCATACTGTTTCGTTCTAGGGTTAAATATCACATGCCCTACTGCATCCTCACCATTCTTTTCAGTGATCCGCTTGCTCGAGAAATAGATCAAACCAGAGGTAAGGACACAAAAGAATGTAGACCACATGTCTCCGGAGAACTTGATATGAAAATCAGCAGAACTACAAGAGAGGACTTACCATACACTACAAGAAAGAGGGGCTTTTCCAACGAATTATTTACGACGATTTGTAGTCGTCGTAAATTTACGACGACATTATGTCGTATTTACGACGTTCGAAAATTACCTATTTACGTATTTACCTATTTACGACGACATTATGTCGTAAATTTACGACGACATTATGTCGTAAATTTACCACTCACCAAATTTACATATTTACGACGTTCGAAAACATTATGTCGTAATTTTACGACGATATTACGACGAATAAAGAACGAATTTTATTTCGTCGTAATGGTGTCGTAAAATTTACAACGATAATACGACGAAGTGTCCTCTATCTTGTAATTGACGTAAAATCGATGTAAATGTGATGTAAATTTTATTTCGATGTAAATTTGATGTAAATATGCAATGGTAATATGTTGGTAACCAAACAAAAAATCTATATATACCCTTTCTTCTCTCATTATTCCATCAACCCAAAAAAACATATAAAGACACAAATTTTTTGAGTCTTTGAATGTTTAAGTAAAATTTTTAGTTGTTGAAATTTATATCAAATTTCAAAAACAAAAAGTCAAATATTTGTTTTTGAAATGTCTATATACGATCTACGAAACTGGATGTATACGCCCAAAAATGGTGATGGATCGTTGACTGAAGATTTCAAAAACGGATTGGAAATATTCATGTACTAAGCCGGCCTTATGCAAACTGTAATTGAAAGCGGCAAAATGTATTGTCCTTGTGTGAAATGCAAAAATAGGAAACATATTCCTATTGATACTGTCTGGCAGCATTTATTGAATAGAGGGTTCATGCCCTAATACTTTATTTGGTATCAGCATGGAGAGGGATATGGTCAAAGTAGTGGTCAGATGACTGCACGGAGTAGTAGTAATCATCAAGAACATGGGGATTTTGAAGCGTCAAATGATTATCAAAGTAGTCAAGTTCAGGGTGAAGATCATGATAGGATGCATGAAATGGTTACTGATGCATTTCATGAAACACATGCT
This sequence comes from Eutrema salsugineum, assembly GCF_000478725.1. Taxonomy (NCBI): domain Eukaryota; kingdom Viridiplantae; phylum Streptophyta; class Magnoliopsida; order Brassicales; family Brassicaceae; genus Eutrema; species Eutrema salsugineum. The sequence continues at coordinate 3,665,938 of NW_006256612.1, forward strand.
GATACTGTTGAGGAGCCCAATGCAGATGCGAAACGCTTTTATGAGATGTTAAACGCAGCAAAACAGCCTCTTTACGAGGGATGTAGGGAAAGTTTATCAAAATTATCATTGGCAGCTCGGATGATGACAATAAAAACTGATCACAATCTATCTGAAGTTTGCATGAACGATTGGGCAGATCTTATTAAAGAGTATTTGCCAGATGATAATTTGGCTGCTGAAACGTATTATGAAATTCAGAAGCTGGTTTTTATTCTTGGATTGCCTTCTGAGATGATTGATGTTTGTGTTGATAATTGTATGTTTGTTTTGGAGAGATGATGAGAAGCTTGAAGAATGTCGTTTTTGCCAAAAGCCAAGATATAGACCGCAAATTGCTGGGCGTAAGAAGATTCCTTACCAACGAATGTGGTATCTTCCTATCACTGATAGGTTAAAAAGACTATATCAATCTGAACGGACAGCTGCGTCGATGAGATGGCATGCAGAACATTCACAAACAGATGGCAAAATGACTCACCCGTCTGACGCGAAATCTTGGAAACATTTTAACACCGTACATCCAGACTTTGCTAGGTCTAAGCGAAATGTTTATCTTGGTCTTTGCACTGACGGGTTTAGTCCATTTGGTATGTCTGGTAGGCAATATTCATTATGGCATGTGATTCTTACGCCATATAACCTTCCTCCAGATATCTGCATGCAAAGAGAATTTTTGTTTCTAAGTATATTAGTCCCTGGTCCAAATCACCCGAAGCGGGCCCTTGATGTGTTTTTGCAACCACTCATACATGAGTTAAACCAGTTGTGGCATGTTGGAGTACGAACATATGACTGTTCGAGTGGTAAAAATTTTACGATGCGAGCGGTGCTTATGTGGACAATAAACGATTTCCCGGCATACGGAATGCTATCAGGATGGACAACGCATGGGAGGTTATCATGTCCTTATTGTCTTCATAGGACTGATGCATTTCAGTTTAAACATGGTAGGAAAACCTGTTGGTTTGATTGCCACCGTCGGTTTTTACCACCAAACCATCAATATAGAAGAAATAGGCGTTTGTTTATAAAGAACAAATTGGTTCGTCTCTCTCCACCAGCGTACCTAATTGGAGTAGAGCTTGAAGCGCAAATAAAAATGAAAGACAATTATTGAAAAGAGAATTTGTTTAAGTGTTGACTTGGACATATGTTAACTATTACGACGAATTTACGACGATTATTTAGAAATCGTCATAAATTCGTCGTAACATGCAAACCCTAAATCCTATAGGGTTTAGCTTTCCCAACTTACAGAATGGTTTTTTGGTGCATTTCCCTGAGTAAACTGATGTATTATATAAGGTTTTGTAGACAAGATTAAAGAACTTGTAGATATGTGTTTTATGTACGACGACTTTACGACGAATGAGAGTGATTCGTCGTAAATTCGTCGTAACTTACCATCGAGTTTACGACGAAATGTAACCCCTAAATCTTATAATAAATCTTTTCTGAGGTTCAGGGGGGATTTAGATGAAGAGATTGATATGGCTTACCATCACATAAGGTAAAACACATTTCTAAACAAACAAAAAAAAAAATTCAAATTTTGACATATATATATGTTTATCAAGTAATCTTAAGGTGTTATATACATTTAGGGAAGATGTAAGGATTTATCTTAGATCTTACCAAATTCTTCATTAAGTAATTTAAACATGCTAAAAGTTATACAGAACACATATATGATGTATAGACATGCTTGTAGGTGCTTATGGATGTTTTAATTTTTGAATTTCATCAGTTTTGGTCTACCTGTCGTAAAATCGTCGTAATAAAATCGTCGTAATATTACGACGATTTTACGACGATATGTGGATACACAGCTGTTATATTACGACGATTTTACGACGAATAACACTGATCATCGTAAAGTCGTCGCAAAGCCCAGATACAGCCACGTGTGTTTGTCTTATTCGCTTTGTTGTACAGTGGGACCTCTGCGATGAATTTACGACGAATATAAATTCTATATATATGGACGCATCCCTTCCTCATTTGGTCGCTCATTACTCTCCTTCCTCTCTCTGCTTCCTCCTCCCTTTGACGCAACCCTCTAGAACAAAATCAGGTAATTTTTTTTTTAATTACTTAATATTAAATTATTTTTAAATAGTTTAGAAATTCAAACGGTTTAGGTCGGGAATTAGTTTAGGCTCGGAATTTGTTAGATTTAGGATCGGAATTTGTTAGATTTAGGATCGTAATTAAAAATTAATAGGTAATTTGAAAAATAAAATTTTACCGGTTTTGCAGACGATGACTCGACGAAGGACGCACTACATCAATTTCATGGCGGACGGACACTCTTCCCGGGCGTCTGCCTCGGGAAATACCGGGACCGATGTCCCTTCATCTTCCGGAGCCTCCCAGGTTCCGAATACCGTTGCGGAGCAGTCTCCACCACCGCCTCCACCACCACCTCCACCACCACCTCCACCGCCGGCTGCCGAACCGGTACCCCACCCTCCTCAACCGTATGCCCAATTTACGGTTGAGGACTTACTAGCCCTACCGGGACGGGGGGCTTTACGACGTCTGGTTCCCGGAAAAGCGGAACCAGGCTCTTATGGGTAAGTAAAATTTTTTGTTTTTTATATTTTTTTTAATTAATGCTTTAATTTACTTAAATATTAATGTAATATGTTTTTTTTTTGGTTTCATAGGTTTAACTTGGATAATTGTGTCGGTCGGAGCGTTTCCGACACAATTAAGAGTCATTTCGTTGAGCCGCACTACAATTGGAACAAGGTGTCGCAAGAGACGTTCGACACCTGGTACAAGTGCTTCGCGGTAATATTTTTTAAATCTTCTTTATATCCTTTCAAATTATTTTAAATTTAATCTTACTTTTATATTGTTTATATAATTTTTTGTTTTATTTTGCAGCAACGGTGGAACTGGGACATCGGGATCAACGAGACGGTCCGCGAAGTTTTCCGGCTGAAGGCGCAGAAACGCCTAGTCAACACCGTTTCCGATTGGAAGCGGAAGTGGGAGACCGAAGGCGACGACGCAAAGCCGAGCTCCATGTCCACTTTCTGTTGGAACGGGTTGAAGGCATATTGGCTGGACCCGCATGCCCAGACCGTTGCGTCTAAGTGTTCGGCCGTCCGCAATCGGGTCGGTCCTGACGGTCAGAAGTTAGTGACCCCGTATACTTCTGGCCAAATATCATTTGCGGGCCGACGTCTCATGATGATAAGTAATTAAATATAAATTATTTCATTATTATTTTATTTTTAATTATTTCTATTTATTAAATATTTTTACTAATGTTTATTAATTGGTAGGCCGAGGAGAACAGAGGAGAACGGAGGAGAACTTCTTCCAATGACGAAGCTCTTCGAAACCACTCACCAGAAGAGGGACGGGAGCTTTGTCGACGCTCGATCAGAAGAGATCTACAATGCCGCTATTCAGCGGATCGCCGAGCGGGAAACCCAGGCCACAGCTGACGGTACTATCCAAATATATCTTGACAATTTCTCTTGTGGCTGTTCTCCGGGAGTGAGGCTTGTGAAGATTAACCTTATTGCAGAAATACGTAAATGCCACGCTTTCAATGAATGCAAGGGGCAGTTCACCCAAAACAAGCATCTCATTACATGCTTCCTTGAAGACTTCAACAGAAACTTTTGACATCTTTAGATCACCGCCACCAGTTTCAGGGGTTATGATGTTCTGCTTCTCCTTTTTAGCTTCCTCTTAAGCAAGATGTTTCTTACAGATAGCTAGATGATTTCTCAAACTTGAAGTTCCACTCGTTGATGCGCAGGCCATAGTTTTCCCCCAGTAATGACAATTGCAGAAATTGTCATCATCCTTAGTTCTTGTAAAGTGCTCCCAAACTTTTGATCGAGTGCTTGTATTTCTCTTCTTCTTCTTATTTGGTGGTGAAGTAGCTGAGCTACTCGGATTTGTTTTTCTTTTGCTTCCTGCTGCAGAAGTAGTGTTGATATGGTCTGCAACTTCATCTACTTCAACATCCTTCGGGTTAGGTGAAGAAGAGTCCATCTGCTCAGAAAAAAAAAATTTAATTGAATATGTTTATCTTACTTGTACTGATTATGTTTAATTTCAAAAGCAATATTCATATATGAGCCGTAATTATGTTGCAGAATTGGAATGTGACATGTGGTAATGGAAGGGAAGAGATCCGATAGAAGTTAGTACTCAAAAAAAATCTTGCGGTGCTACACCGTCAACGTAAAACCCCATATTTAAATCCCTCAACCAATATATAGAAAATCAAATGGATTACCTTTGAAATTAAAAAAATTCAAGTTAAACAGAATTTGTAGCAGTTCACTGATAAGCGAACAATAAAATTGATTGCTTCCCTTTTACTTCCATTGACACCAAAGAACTCGTCATATTCAAATATTTAACAAATCTAAAGTTATGAAACATCAAGCAAACTTCACCTTGTAACACATCTACACCCAACAATTAAATCAGCGACATCTATGCTTGATTAATTATATCAGCAACATCTATGAAATTCAATCAATTAACAAATTAAGAATTCATATCCCTAATTGCTAAATAATTACAGAAAAACAGAGATTGCTCGATTAAGAAGACTGAGAATATGTAATTGAGAATATGAGATGAAGAATTGAAGATTACCTGAGATTGAATCCTCGTTGAAGGTGAACAAGGAGAACAGAGAGTTAAGCTTTGATCTTCTAGGGTTTCCAGATTTTTTAATTTGAGTAACTTCTATGGTTAAGAGAAGAGAAAGATGAGGGATTGTGGCGGTGGGATCGCGCGTATCTCTCAGAAAATAGAAACTATCCATTTTGTTTTGATTTCTCAAAGTCTCGAACAGATTTTCATAAGTTCACATCGCAGAACACAAATAAAAGAGTTCGGGTATACATTCGGTTTTCGGGTCTAAACCGAACCAAACCGAGAACCAAATTAATTTTATTTAGAAACCATTTGGTTTTTAGGCTTAAACCGAATCCGACCCGAATCCGTTTTTTCGGATTGGTTCGGGTCGGGTTTGGTTAATAAGTCCAAGTCTAACCGTCGCTGAGCAAGACCAGATTTTCGAGGAGGTATGACCTATTTCAAATTTTTTTATATTTATTACTTAATAATTAATTAACGTTTTTATTTTCATTTGTAGGTTGCTCCGAAGAAGAAGGGCCGAACCTTAGGGATGGGCTCTATTAGAGACTGTCCTGCCGTCTCGGCTTCCGGATTTCGCACGCAGGAGGATCCGAGTCATCTTCGCCAGGAGCTTGCTACGGCCAATGATGAGATCACCACTCTCAGGCATGAGCAAGTGGCCCAGAAGCAGGAGCTCACCGAGATGCACGGCCTCTTCGACATCATTGCGGAAGCGGTTCCGCAGTTGGCCACCACAATCCGAGAGAGGCAACAGCGAGCACGAGGGATCTTTGAGGCCGGTGGTACTTCCGGTGGACTATCGGACCAGCAGACGCAGGGTCAGACGCAGGGTCAGACTTCGGCTCCGGTAGTGCAGACGGAAAACGATAGTCCAGCAGCGACGGACGGCCAAGACGGAGAGCCTCCTCGAGACGTCGATCAACCTCGACGATTATGAAATCACATTGTAGATTAGGTTTTTTTTTGTAAAAACAGTTTGTATTTAATTTTTTTTTATTTATAAATTATTTTTGAATTTTAATTTTAATTTAAAATGTTTTTTTTCTATTTTCAATTATTTGATTATTTTAAAAATTCATTAATTAAATTAAAATCGAATTTAAATAATTAATTTATAAATCGACGTAAATTCGTCGTAACGTTACGTCGATCTAACGTCGAACATTTTACGACGAATTTACGTCGAATATGTTTACGTCGAATCTACGTCGAATAGTTACGACGAATTAACATCGATAATTAAAAATTAATTTCCCTTAATTGAAATAGGTCGTCTCCTAATCATTGGTAAATCGATGTAATTTTACATCGATTTTACGTATTTCGTTGTACTTTCGTTGGAAAATTTACGTCGACTTTACGACGAATAGTTTCCGACGATATTACGACGATTTTTCTGGGTTGGTAATTTTACGACGATTTTACGACGAATTCTATTTTACGACGATTGTTTTATGACGATTTTTCATTCGTCGCTAATTCGACGTAAATACTCTTTTACGTCGATTTTACGTCGATATCTGCCGACGTAAAACCCGATCTTTTCTTGTAGTGATATGGATTCTGAAGCTGAAGCGACGAGAAGAAGCTCCACTCACCTTCTCGTTCGAGGATGAATAAGAGACGTGGACGAGCCCATGACCTTGTCAAGAACAACTCTGTCAAATATTGACGATGAGACATGGAATCCCATAGCTTGGACAAACAACGAAACCTAGCGATAGACTTTGCAGGCAATCTCGAGAATATCTCCAGAAAGAGATCAATGGGGAAGGAATCTAGAATTTTTACTCCTCTTTTCATCATGATCGTGCTGTATTGGCTGATCTGAGGGAGAGACAAATACGAGTACAAATCATATAATATATATATATATATATATATATATAAATCGGCGCTAAGATAAGGCCCAAAATCTGAGATTAATCTAAGGCCCATAATCGAAGGTGGCGACATGAGATCAAACATCAAAGCCTTCGAAAGAAAGAAACCGTTGGCCTTTAAGGACTCAAAGAAGGTGTAGCCAAAGCTTTACACTAGAGATCAATACTGCGTTAGAGTGAGATGTAATTCTTATCTGCTAAGAAATTCTTGGCCGTTGATAATACAGAGCTCTGCCTGTATTATTCATGTTTCTATAGAGATTGATGATAGATTAATAATGGAATTAAAATATAGTTTCATCCAACAGATTGTGAAATTTCAAATAATTTTCTTTTTGACGAGAAAACGTTTTTGGAGAGCCAATGAAAGCTCCTAGCCTCCTACTGTACCTGAAGAATGTGTCATGAATCATGATATCTTCTCAAGACATCCTAGAGATTTGTCTGGTAAGGTTTCCCCAATCCAATTTTTCAAGCTTACTTTATAGAAAACTCGTCCTCGTTTTGAAGGTTTATGTTTCTTTTTCCCTCTACTTTTCGATTTTTGCTTTGTGAGTTTATATTAGTCTTCCTTATAAAGGTACATTAATATTGGAGTTGTTAAGGGTGAGAGACAGCAAGCTAAACAGAGCTTATGAGTTTCTTTAAAAAGGTTTAGATGAAACAAAGTGAATAAAACTTTCCAAATTTTTGTTGCATCAAGAGGTCCAGAAGTCATGTCACACTCTATTTATGTTTGTTCCACAGATCTCGATTAGAAATGAAAAATGGCTACAAACATCTTCTTAGTTTGATCTTCAGGTTTAACATATCTTGAATCATGTATTCATTTGACTTTATATAGGTTGCTTAAGATTGTAAACGAAAACCTTTATGTATTGTTTAAACATCAAAGGGCACACACAGATTCTTGAATGACAGTAATTATTATGAGAGCTATGGACTAGCACGAATGATGAGTGCAGCGCACGAAGAGAATTTTCTTTTGTCAATGGAGATCCAGAAAGGCAGCAAAGAAACGTTTCATTGGAAATTAATGAAAGGTCTAGTGGATTTTGGGTTGTACATGCACAAAAATTAATGAGGACATAATCCTTTTTACTGCTTTTATAGACGCTAGATTTTGTATCATATTGATAAAAAATCATATTTTTAAGAAGTTATATTGATTTAGATGTTAATTTGTTGTAATAAAATTTATCAAAAATAATTTCAGTTTTAATTTCAAAATTTATATATAGATTTTGAGGTTTTAATGATTTTGTTTGAATTTATATATGTGTCATTTTAAAAACATATTATTTTATCGAACGCTTAACATTCCAAAACCAATCTAAAATATAACAAACTAATTAAATAGTTTTTAATTAGTATTAACACAAAGATAAAATACTATACATCACTTATTAGTCAAGAAAATAAGTTTTTTTCATCAGTTGCATCCTTGTTATGTATGCTTTTTATGAAAAAAATAATAAAGTTAAAAATTATTCTTTTTTCTTAGCTAATTTAGTCGATACAAATTTCTGATTTATTCTAAATTAAAAAAACTAATAAAGATAATTTTTGCTTTCACATATTTTAAACAGTAAATAAATATAAAATAAAATTTGAAACTAATTTTAAATTACAAAGATTGATGAATTCAATATAAGTTTTTGTCAATCTTATCTTAAATTGGTAAATACCAAGTTTTTGTCGAATAACATATTATGTGTGATAATTGATTTTTATTGACAACTAAGAAAGACAAAAACATTCTCCAAATTTTACTGTTTAATGAGTACAAATTTTACTTGATAACTTTGAATTACCCTCAATAAAATATTAAATTAATTTTTGTTAAATATTAAAATAGATTTCACAAACTTATTATCACCCTTAAATTAAGTTTAAACCACTAATTATCTCCACATATTAATATATGTGTGTTTTTATGTTGTAGTAAATATTACTTAATTTGTTTTATAATTTCAACTCGTATAAATATTTTTATATTATAAATATATGTGTGTTTTTATGTTTTAGTAAATAATATTTTTAATTTTTTTTTTATAATTTCAATTCGTATAAATATTTTTAAATTTTTCTAATGCTTGTATGTTAGTCTACTAAAAAGATAACTAAAAACTATAACAAGATAATCAATTACTATTTAATAAAAATAGTATTGATACAAAAAAATTAGTACATGTTTTTTCTCTAATGAAAGAAAAAAAATTTCATCATCTTCTTTCATTTTTTTATATCAGTTTTATAAGAAAACCGAAAAACAATGTTAAAATTTACTTTTATTCCTTAATTGATTGCATATTATTTTATATCTAAGTAATTGGTATTTTGTTTAATAAATATTTTTAATTTAATCTTATTTTAGTTTTTGTTATTAATGGAAATTTTAGATATAATTTTCTTATTCTTATATATTTTATTAATAATAATATTATTTTTGGAAATTTTCTTAAATTTGATTGTTGATGTGAACCAATAGAATTGCCTTTTTTAATCCTAAGTGGAAGTGGATATCCTTATATACATTTAGCTTCAACTTTTATTAGTATATAAGAGGATGTTAAATCAATGGGGACAAATATCAATATGAATTCATCATATTGCCATTACGCTCTGTTTTAGCTAATTGCCAAAAAGGAACATGATCTAGAGATTATTTGGTCAAATATATACAACTTGATCGTGTATGTTGTTCGAAAGAGTCGACATGACACCTTCATCTGCGATCGTGAGGGTACTTGTAAAGCATCTGTAAACGGTTTGGATTATCAATAAAGGACAGCATTAAGGGAGTTTAGAGTTCTGATCTTATCACATACACAATGAAAAATAGCTCACAAATTTTATGCTTTGAAGAAGAATATCAAGTCACCAGCCCATAATATTTACTGATCGGAGAAATAGAGAGACCACAAAGCGTGTTGTGAAGCCAAAGTGCCTGTGAAGAAATATATGAAGATAATGGCTGAAAATCCAGTTTTGATGACGGAACCTTCCTCAAATACCTTAATCTCCTTTGTCTTAATGACGGAACCTCTTTCTCTATTTTTAGTGCTTTGTTTTTTAAAAGTGTCGAGTATCAATCACTTGACATGTTTCTCGGATTGTTTGAAATTTATCATGCTTCTCAAATTCGGTGGTTAAGCTTATTTTTCGGTCTCTTTTTCGATATTAAAGCAGCTTGTAGTGGCTTTGTTTATATCTCGTTTCATTATATTCTTTGTAATTTAGCTAATAGTTAAACTTATAGTTTAGCCAAGTTGGTTATTTTACGTTATAATGACTCATTTTTTTGTGAAACCTAACTTTTTTTTTTGATTTGAAATGGTTGTACACACAAAAAAAAAACTTAAAAATTATTATAGTTATGTGATAAAAATTTGGATACTAATGTAAGAATCTCTAAATATGTGTATATACATCTAATTTAAATTTAAAATTTTCTATTTTAATATTATTTATTTTAGTTTTTTATTATTAATAAAAAAATTATATATAATTTCTTTATCTTTAATAATTTTTAAAAATAATAATGGAATTTGAAAAAAAATTAATTTTCAATGTCGAGGTGGACCAATAAAAAATTTATATAGAATTTTTTTATTCAGCAATAATTAGAATTTGTAACTTTCTTAATTTATTTATTTAGTAATAATATTAAAAATTTGTAAACTTTCCTTATTTTTGATTGTTGATGTGGACCAATAGAATTGTCCTTTTTAATCCTATGTGGACATCTTTAGAAGCATTTAGCTTATTTTCTTTATTCATATAAGAAAGTGTGAAATCACACGTTAAGATGATACTTGTAGAAATATTATTTTAATCATTAGGGTATGATTGATCACACTTTCTCTTCTCTTAACGAATCTCCAAATTCATTGTCGTCAACTCGTCATCATAATTAATCTCTCTAATAATAGTTATGATTTTTTTGTGTCAAAACCAAAATGCATTCTTATATAGATTCAGAAATCATGGCGATTATGTCTCAGTATATGCTCTTGGAGAGCCAAAACACAACCGATCCAATGACTGGTGAATCTCAAGAGAAAGTGCTGAGATTAACTTCTACGGCAAAAATTTAATTTCACTTTATTTTAATAGAGGATTTGTTGTTGTGTACCTAAGGAAAGTCTTTATAAAGAGCTACAGAAGATTTCATCTGTATATTACGAAATGAATTGGTTGGGACTATAAATGAAACAGACTATGGTTTTGTTTTGTCATAAAACAAAGTTTGAGCTTTTAAACGGAGAACGTAAGAAATTTTGGCCGGGTCATATATATAAATTTCTGTTAAGATATGTTCGACCAAAGAGAACGCGAGAGAAAAAAAGAGAGATGGAAAATCGACTTTTGAGCTGTCCTTGGAAAACTCTCCTCTCTTGCTAAAGATTGTCCATAAGCATTTTGTTCTTGGAGTATAAAATTGTATACCGCTCTTTCTCTTATTTTTTTCTAAAAGAACCTTGAACTAGCACAATATATTTCTACTTCTTCTTCTAGACGTACCCTACAAGAAACTCGTTTGGTGCTTAATTAAGTTTCTTTCCTCGTTTCTGATACAGAGCCACCAAGAAACCTTTTACGTACCAAAGCCATTTTCTGTTTTCTGAGACTGTCTTGGACTTTTAATCTGAGTTTCTGCTATCTTTATCATAAATCTCTCTAATCCCACCTAATTTACCCTAATAGTTTATCAATGTAGCATCATAAAAAAACCAGTCTTCTAACTCAATGAATTTGAATTTCTCAGTCCTAACATCAAAGCAAACTATCAAAGGAATTTCTTCAATTTCTTTAGACGTTTTATGAGCTAAGTAATACAAAACCCCATTGATGCATATCTCTCGGCTGTTAAGATCATAGGTTAAAGGACACTGGATCTTCCTCCAGGTCATTTCTCCAGTTCCTAACGTCAGAATACTATGATCATCAATTTCATCAGACCATGAACAATAAGATATGGACAATAGCTTGAATTGCTTATCAATGGGATCAAACCCTAAATAGCTTGTCAAACCACTTGTCAGTTTAGGCATGCTGGCACAACGTCCTGTGCTAGGGTTAAGTACTTTATAGCCACGCTCCGTTAAATCATAACAATAGATCAAGCCAGAGGTAAAGCCACGTAAGTATGCAGACTTCATATGAAAACCAGCAGATACTACAAGAGAGGACGACGACTTCCCGTATGGATTCTGAAGCTGAGGCGACGAGAAGACGCTACACTCGTGATGTCCTTCGAGGATGAATAAGAGACGTGGACGAGCCCATGACCTCGTCAAGAACAACTCGGTGAAATATTGACGATGAAGCATGGAACCCCATAGCTTCCACAAACAACGAAACCTAGCGATGGACTTTGAAGGTAATCTCGAGAATATCTCGAGAAAGAGATCAATGGGGAAGGAATCCAGAATTTTTACTCCTCTTTTCATGATCGTGAGGGAGAGAGATACACGAGTGCTAATCATTCGCAGAGACTCTGATAATATGTAGAGATTGCGTTAACTTAAGGCCCAAAGTCGGTATAAAGTAATCGAATAAAAATAAATACCAGTTCCGGTTTGCAAAAGATTAAGTAATTTGGTCTGTTTTTTTTCGGTTACAAAGTTTTTAATTGCGTCGAGACCAGTTCGGTTTGATTTCTGTGTCTAGGAATGAAAGAGCAAGTGTGGGACGAAGCTGATTTTTTTTTTTTTTTTTATATATTCTATTTTGTTTCTGCTTAACATTCCTAGAATCTGAAATTCGTAAATAAATCCTCTTTTCTCCATTTTTGTAGCAGTTTTCCCGACTGAGTTCGATCACGGGAGCAGAAGAAGGTACGCTTTCGAGCAGATTATTTCATTCCTCTGTTTCTGAGCAGATTAATGTGTAGATCTCTTCAGTGAACGAATATTCACATGCTTATTATAGAAATGGATTCCTACTTCTTGCATCTCAACTCTCTTAATGTCTATATTCGTTCACTGAAGAGATCTACACATTAATCTGCTCAGAAACACATTAATCTATTTCAAAAATTGCTAATTTTAATGTATTTTTATTTTGAACTCATACCTTAATTATAATCTCATCTTGTCTCCCGATAGTTCCATTGACTTTTTGTTTTATATGATTCTTTCGACAATATCTCATAATGTATTGTTGTTTATTTTGACCTAAAAGCCCCAAAACTCAAGTATATGTACTGAGCATAGTGTGTACGTTTCTAAAGCAAGTACTATAATTCCATGCAAAGCCACTTGACTGAATCAGTCACATATTCAATTGCAATTTTGCTGATAGTGTTTGGATAGTACTCCACTAGTTTAAATTAATGGTTGGTGCACGGTTTCGAACTCTTCAATATTAACTCACATTAGCATCATAACTTTGATTATAAAAGATTATCGTATTCTCTTAGAAACGTTAATTAACAGAGCAGGTGGAAGTAAAGTCAATGAAGTACTTTCATATGTCAACGTCCGGTGGGAATTTAAAAGAAATACCATATTGCCGCCATATGTCAAGATGCTAATGCAATAATGCATGAGTAATCAAAATATAAAGCAATTGGATTTTATTTTTTTTTTCTGATCTTTTTGCCAACCCGAATAATTTGAATTTCCTTGGTTATCGATGCAATCATTCCATTTTTAATTTATTATGTTATCGTAATGTCTTCCCTAATCCAATAATTTTGGACGCAGCCTATTTAAACCCCAAATTGAATTAAATTATTACACGGACTTAAAAACACAGTTTTACTTGGTGACACAAAAAAAAAAAAAACACAGTTTTACTTTTAAGTCCTTGTTTGCACCAACCACAGCTCAAAAACAGTTTATTATTTTATCTTTACGTTGGAATGTCTTTTTCTTCTTTTTTGCGTCAACATTATATGTTTAAGCGTTTCTCGGCGTTGGAATTTATAAAAATTTCATGTTTTCTATTATTTTTCAACGAATCGATTATATTTTGCCTAAAGCAAATAGGCATGGAGAATTTAGAAAACAAAAACACATGTAAAGTGGAGAAGAAAATCATGAATGCATAAACTCCAGTTACTAAGAACATCATTAATCCAGAAATCTTTATGAATTTCTTATGTCTTTTTTTAATATTAAATTAAAAACTGATGTGGCAACAAAAATTCTTTTTAAGGTACTTAAATAAGAAACATTTCTTAATTAAAGTTTATTAATTTAATTATATTTAATGAAAAATATTGTTAAGAAACTCCTTTAGATATCTGAGTCAATGATAGTCTAAGGGAGATTATAGCTCAAGAAAAAGAATGTTGTCAATAAACTCATAAATGCAAAATCTCATGATAAATACTTATTGTTACAGCTTAGGTTTTTTAACATTAATATATTATTCTATTATAAATTATGAAAACTATTATATCAATAATCAATAGATAATATTTTCTGTTTGTATACATGTTAAATAGTACTATTTTTATCATATTAAAAATCTCTTCTAAATTTGTCTCCATTAATCCATTAACCTGTAGAATTACTTCCTGAATGCTTTTTGTTGAAACATTCCTTATCCACGTGATTACCAACTTCAAAAATAAAGGGTTAGAATTTAGAAGTCAAATTAGACTATAGGTATCGTACGAGTTCATGTACTTGAGAACAGATATATATATATATATAGTAAAACATCTATAAATTAATACTCGATAAATTAATAATCATTATAAATTAATAAATTTTGCTGGTCTCAAGTCGGGCCAATGTAAAAATCCATCAAATTCGATAAGATAATAAGATAATAATTTTTTTGAAACCCTTATATAAATATATAGTCTCAACAAAAACATAAATTAATAATTATATAAATTTATAAAAATATATATAAATTTAATATTCTAAAATATGACTAATATGTTTGTTTTTAGTTAAAGTTGAAATCTCATTGGTTCCCATCTCTCTAATTATTATATCAGTAGCTCTTATTTCTGTTTTACTATATACAATTTATGATGATTTTTTGATGTGATAATTGATTTTCTTACATGTAAATATTTTTAAATGTATTGTAGTGTTAGCTTCAATTTTATAATCAATAATACTGATAGTAGCCATAGTTTTTTTATAAATTTTAAACTTATGAACATGTATATTTTTATATAGACAATCCAATATGGTAAAAAACTATTTTGTTGTGATAGTTATGATTTTTAATCATAATTTTATATAATAAATTTTGTTAAAATATAACATTATTCCAAATAAATTTTTAGAAAACTATATGCGGAAAACAATTTTTCTTTATAAACTAATAATTATTAATTTATAGATAAATTAATACCACGATAAATTAATAAAATATCATGATTTCAACATTATTAATTTATAGAGGTTTTAATATATATATATATATATATATATATATATATATATATAGTGTAACTTATCCTTTAGTACATTAACTAGTACAATAATTGAACAACAAGGCATATCAAATTATGCGTATCATTCTTCAAATTAATAAAAAAATGCCGAAAACGATTGACTAATAGATTCTAAACCTATATAGATTAATATGGTATAAAAATTAATATGTTCCTCTTAAAATATACAACTTGACCAAAACAAAAACAAAAGTAAGTCAACAATATACCAATTATATTCTTAAATGTTCACACTTTTGGTTTTGGAAATAACATTACGGCTTATCCATGCCAAACCATCCGACCTCATCTTCTAAGTCCAAAAGACCCACGTCTGTTAAAACCTCAGATAAAACCCCAAATCCTAAACGGCGAAGGAGAAAAGACAACGTTAAGACAACGTTAAGACAACGTTTAGAGTAAACTTATAAATAAATTTATCTACTAAAAAGGGGTAAAAACCCCAAAACAAAAGTTATATCCTCAGTTAAAGTGAAGAACTCTAAGTGATGAACTGAAGAGAGACAAAAGCCCAAACAAAGAGTTGATAGCCCTCTTGAAGATAGAGAAATCCACCTAAGGCTTATTATTATCTCTGTGAAAACAATCTCCATATCGGCAAGCTCAGAAACCGTCAGAAAACGCCCTAAATAGCCACTGGAGAATCAAGGCTCGTCAGGCCGTCCTCATGGGTTTGAAACATATTTTTTTTACTGATAACTCTTAGAGCATCTGCAGTGGAACTCTTTCATTAATTTTCTCAATATAAAGAATTGAAAAATAATAGAATGTGAAGAGAGAAAATAAAAAGAATCTATTATTTGAGAGATTTTGAAATAATGATTGAGAGACTTTTAATTTATGTGTTTGATTATTATTAGTTCAATTTTTTTTTTAAATGAAAATTTAATTAAAAACTTAATTTTATTAAAATATTAATATTGTTTTGATAAGAAATTGAAAATAGGTTTCTTACCACTGCAAATAGTCTTAAGTCTTACCGCTATGATAAAATATTCATCGTGTCAATAGTTACTAACAACATAAATATGTAATGACTGAATTAATGATGCCGAAAGAAATACTCCTCTCTTTTTGTACCTCCCTTTCTTATCTGTATCTCTTACTACACTTAATCTTATTATTTTGGTATTGTTTATCATTCTCGTTTCCCTTAAAAAAAAATATTATCGTTTTATGTCACCAATCAAAACACAAAAATTAGTCAAACGTTTTGGGGTATTTTTAGAAATTATATTTTAAAGGGTAGTAGCAAGAAAACAAAATCGCTAAAAAATCCCACAAAAGTGATGTAGTTTTCGATTTCCAGAAATATGTTACTATACGTGGAAAACTTAAAGAGTTGAGTTGACCATTTATATCATCAAAACGCATTAGTAATATTACATAGTTTATCTTGGAAAAATTATATAATAAACGTGTTCGAGTCTCCAACAATTTTAAGCATGATTGGCCTTTTAGTGATTTACAATACCATGTACATGGAAATAAAACACGGAGAGATTATTATTGGAATAGACCGTGAGCCATTAACATGAAGACCTTAAGAAGGACGGTCGAGAAGTTACAACTGACTATAAATTCATGTTTTGGGACACCATAACATTAATTTGCTTCCATTTCTAGCTAAAATATAAAATTATTCTGTTATTTTAAAATATTTTTGGTATTACGAAACCAATGTTTTGCTATTATTTATGCCACAACATATTTTCCCTTTCGTCATATAATTACATGTTGTTTTATTTAATCCTTGTTTTTCTTTTCTTTTCCCCTATGTAAATCTTTATCTGTAACCAACAAGAGGCGAAAACTACTATATATCATGATTTATACTTCTTCTTTTTTTTTTTAAGTAAGGGCATATACAAATATTTGATATGCATGTGTTGGGAACATGCCTTGCCCGTTGCCTAGAATTAGTTTAGACTTTTTTTTGAACATATATTAGTTTAGACCTTGTTGTGTAAATTATATATTTTCTAAACAAAACCATGTCGACATTACTTTATTAGTAATGTCGACACTCACTTTGATTGAGATATTCTGTATATATACAGTGAGGAACACGAAATATTCTTTCTATCAAACTCATAAACTAAAACAATGAGAAAGATGACTAAATCTCCTCTCATTTTCTCTGCCGCCGTCACCGTCCTCCTCCTCCTCTCCTTATCCCACTTCCCCGGAGCTCTCTCTCAATCTTCAAAAGATTGCAAACCCGAGTCCGACAACGCATGCACGGACAAAAACAAAGCATTAGATCTCAAACTCATAGCAATCTTCACAATCCTCATCACAAGCCTTATCGGCGTTTGCCTCCCGTTCTTTGCCCGTTCCGTTTCCGCTTTCCAGCCCGACAAATCTCTTTTCCTCATCATCAAATCCTTCGCCTCCGGAATCATACTCTCCACTGGTTTCATGCATGTCTTGCCTGATTCTTTCGACATGCTTTCATCTCCTTGTCTTGACGATAACCCCTGGCACAAGTTTCCTTTCACTGGCTTTGTCGCCATGATCTCTGCTGTTTTCACACTCATGGTTGACTCTATCACTACCAGTGTTTTCACCAGGTCGGGCAGGAAGGACATGCGTGCCCGAGTTCCAGCTGACACTGCAGAGGTGGTGTCTGCTGAGACTCCTGACCAAGAGACTGGACACGTGCAAATTCACGCGTCCCATCATGGTCATGGTCATGGTCATGGTCATGGTCTTAATCACAATCTTCATGGAGATAATGAAAAGGAGCTTGGTTCTTATTTACAGCTTCTGCGATATCGTGTTATTGCGATCGTTAGTATTTCTTCAATCTCTCTCTCTCTCTTTTTTCTTTCTTTTTTTTTTCCACTTTACAAAAAAAATATTCTTGAGTTAAAATAGTGACATTTCTACAACGGAAAACAAATAAATCAACTTAATAATTAAGGAGTGAAACTCTAAATATTATAACTTTTATCATATCATTTTTCATAAATAGCACTTTTATGTTACGGCTTTTAAAATGACACTTTTATATATAAAAAAAATGGAACAGGTATTGGAGCTAGGAATAGTGGTGCACTCGATCGTTATAGGACTATCAGTAGGAGCCACTAACAACACTTGCACCATCAAAGGTCTCATTGCTGCTCTTTGTTTCCACCAAATGTTTGAAGGCATGGGTCTCGGTGGCTGCATCCTCCAGGTGAATTTTCCTCCTTTAAAAAGTCATTTATTGGTTGAAAATAGAAATAAAGTATCATTCCAGAAAAAAAAATTTTTGTTTGATTCCTCCAAAAGTTGTGTGTGATCTTGAATGAATTTTGACTTGACAACACTCGCATGCAGGCAGAGTATGGGTGGGTGAAAAAAGCAGTGATGGCTTTCTTTTTCGCGGTGACCACTCCTTTTGGAGTGGCTTTAGGGATGGCATTGTCTAAAACTTACAAAGAGAATAGCCCTGACTCACTCATAACGGTTGGGCTACTCAACGCTTCCTCGGCTGGACTACTCATCTACATGGCTCTTGTCGACCTTTTGGCCGCTGATTTTATGGGCCAGAAGATGCAACGGAGCATCAAGCTTCAATTAAAGTCTTACGCTGCCGTTCTTCTTGGTGCCGGTGGCATGGCCGTCATGGCTAAGTGGGCTTGATCTACATCATAATATTGGACACATTATCTTATATGTAGTTTAATGTAAATAAATACGCCCAAGTTATGTGATCAGTGATCAATTTCTAAAAAAAATTGTTAACTCATGATGGAGATTAAATAGATGATATCTTCCCGGACCTGCTCAGTTTTAATATACATATTTCCGATCTGAAGCTACTTGGATTTCCATTTAAATTTAGATGTTCGACCAGATATCCGACATGCATGTGCATAATAATATAATTTTTAATCAGTTTTGGGCTATTCATTTTTGAAATTTATAGAGTTAATTTTATAATTAATTTTATATCTAAAATCTTTAACGTTTGCACGATATATAATTAATAATTATACTTTTAATATAAATCACACATAAATTCATATACTAATTAATATTAACGGAACGAAGTAGATTGGCTGTCAAGACTTGAAAACTTAAGTTTAGTATACGAGTTGGAATTTATAGTATTCTGTCTTAGATGATTGATTATCAAGACTAAAAGAATGGTTCAACGTTGATCTCGATTGCACAATCTCCTACCGAGTGGCATGTTTCTCCAATCTTGTAGACGAGTTCATAAATCTTCGCAGTAGGTTTTCCTTTATTTACTTTTCTTTGATCCCACTTTAATTAAACTCTAGCACTTATTGTTTGACTCTATGTGGTAGACAGGTAGAGACCGTACGTAGAGTTATGATGTTGATGATTTTGTTTCTCCAGCTTGCATTACTTATCTGGTCATTTAACATAATTGTAGTCGACAAGAATGAAAGAAAGCCGTTTTAGTATCTTAGGAGAGGTGAATTGGATTTGTGTGTAGTTTGTTAGATTTATAAATTAAGAGATTCTAAAGTTTCGAAAATCTAACAAATATTTCTACCCATATTTGTGGATTTTTAATAAAGATTTAAATGAAACGTCATAGATTGTCATGACTATTTACTTTATTTTTATTTTTGCATACACTTTTTATTAAATTTTTTTCTAAAATTTGTCATTCATTGTTGATCCTTTTCCTTTCTCTTTGTTGATTTCAGTAGGCTTTTTTTTTTGTTTTAAATTTCAGTAGGAGTTTTATTTTCAACGTTTGTCTCCAATTGAAGATGATATGAGCCAAGAGAAAACGAAAGTCGACAAATATTATTATCAGCAAAACTGCAAAAGTAATCATTTTAAATTATTTAGATAGGAATAAATGAATAATTGTAATTACAGAGTTCTTGAGAGTAATTACTAAATATGCAACAAAAAAAAGAAATATTTTTTTTTATTATTTCTTGATGCTATGTCCTAATTTGAGTAAATAGTGTAAATAGATTTGGAGAATACAGACTCCCTATCTCGGGTCATTGAATGAGTGTCATAATTGAATAAAGAAGTCAAACATATAGACAAATCTAATATATATAGTATATAGTATATAGTATGTATTCAAGGGATAATTGCTACAATAATATTAATTAATGGTAAATTTAATTTAATTTTAAATGAAAAGATTTTTTTTTGGTCGCATTTATCAATTAAAAGATAATTTTGTACATATGGCTTATTTTTCCCTATAATATTTAAAGTGCACTTATTATGTATAATTATATTAATTAAGTACAAAAAAGGTTCTTCATCCCATATTTAAATGAACGCAAGACTAATTCTCACTAAACCTAACTAATCAAGCATTCAAATAGCAACATCATTAGCTATGACCAAACTTTGTTTTAGGACGGCTCTTCTTCTCGCCCTTTTGATGATGTCCTTCTCTTGTAAGTATATGCCATTTCTGATTTGCAATTAATATAATGGTTCCAGGTTTTGCATAGTTTATAACCAAATACACAATTGAGTGGAATTGTAATGTATGTTTAAGATCCTGCAAGTTTAAAGAATTAAAACAAATTCACGTTTGCAAAGCAAATCACGATATTATAATTTTTTTTTGTTTTTAACTCTTGATAATTTCCGGAATCTGCTATGTCACGATGTCGTCAATCACAACTATGATCAATGTAACACGTCTAAGTAACTAATTTGTGAAAATATCATATATATGTATATTATTTTTTGAATTGATGTATATTATATTATGTTATAATTTGATATCTTTTTTTTTAAATAATTTGAAGATCAAAGTAAAACAATCGAAGCTAGGGGGGACAGTGGAGAGCCTTCGGAGATGACTTTAGCAGTGCAAATGTCATTGTTAAGGCAGTGCAAAGAAGCCAACAAAGACTGTCCCCTGAGGAATGGTTGTTTTGTTAATCTCCTTGGTGACAAATGTAATTGCCAATGTCCCAAACCTGATCATTCTCCTACTTCTCTCGATTGTAATGAATTTGGAAAATGTCCTAGACCATAAACTCCTACTCCTTCAAAAGTATAAAGAAAGAAAATTGTTGAATTTTAAACTAGTCATGAATTTCTGAGAGATATCTTCGCCTTATGATAGAAGAGAAGTTCAGTTATTTTGGTTCTATAATTATGGTTTCAGATTCTGGATGATGATGCTTAATTCACTTACTAATATTATTGCATATCGATTCAAACCAGTACCTTAACTGATCACCTGATCTACGAATCTTGGAAATTAATAACCTTATAAGTTCATCTTTGGTGCATCCTTTTATATGTTTCTAGATTGATTTATTGGGCTCGTTAATGAGCTTCATGGTCAAATTTGATATATGAAATCCAACTCTAATAGTTGTTCCCCAAACTTAAATGGTAGAGAAATTTGTTTATTTAAAAAGTTGCTATGGAGACAGATTGAGAATACTTATTAGATATTTGTTTCTTACTGAGCTAATTTGGCCAGATATTTTTTTAAAAAAAATTAAAATAGAAGCTTGAAAAATTTATTATCAACGTATAATAAACTATGATTCAATACAGTAAAATTTTTTTATAAGATTCGATAAGTTAATAACTACTGTAAACTGTATATGCTCAAAATTAAAATGTTTTCATTTTTTTCAAAAAGAGGGAGAGTAATAAAATATAGATGGTGTTAATCAAATTGTAACATTTTTAATTAGATGGATACTTGTTTACAATTTCTATTTCTTTTCCCTTTAATTTGTTTATTTGCGCGGAATGACAACAAGAGCCATACATTGGGTTCGTGGTTCGCTCGTGCTGATTAAAAACTATTAACCAAGGCGGCACAGGTTCGAATGCTACGAATTTAGGGTTCTTTTAAAATCCGTCTAAAACTCTAATATCAATTTCAATTCGCCTCCTTCTCTCGATCCTCTCAAAATCTCCAACCACCAATGAAGCGGCGGCGTAAATCAAGAGTAGAATTTGAAGTACCCGACCAATCAGCGACGACGACGACGGAGTTCTCCTTCTCTCTCACCAGAGTCGCCGTCAGCCAAATCTGCCTATCCGTCGGATACAGATCCACCGATTCCTCCGCTCTAGATACTCTAACCATAATCACCACCAAATTCTTACAATCTCTCGCCGGACTCGCCGCGTCGTTCGCAAACATCGCTAATCGCACCGAGGCTAACCTCTTCGACATCGTCAATGGTCTTCAAGATATCTCTTTATCCACTTCCGATTGTTTTCCCGGCGGCTCAACGCTGCACGACACCGAATCACACTGCCTAATCAAATCCGCTGTCCTCCGTAACCTCTCTGATTTCGTCACCTCCGTCTCCGAAATCCCTTTCGCCAAGCCGTTACCGAGGCCGGAAATCGACGGATCGCCGGGAAGGAATTTTACACAAACGCCGCGATCGCCGTCCGTCCCAGCCTGGCTTCCGCCTTTCCCGGAATCTATCTTCTTCCTCGAGCGCTGTACGAAGGAAACATCCGATCACTTGTGGGAGAACTCCGATTCCGTTATTGGCCGTGAAATTTTGCCGGTGAATTCAGAATCCGAGAGCTGTAAAGGTAGAAGCGGTGGAATTTTACCGGAGAGGAGAGCGAGAGTGAGATTCAAAGTGGAAAGGGATAGTAACGACGGCGAATCTGGCCGTGAAATTGAGGTTAAGAGGAAAATTAGAGAAGAACCCAAAAAAAATGAATCGGGAGGTTTAATATGGCTTCGAACCCGCGACGCTATTGAGGACTCATGTTAATGACCAATTGGTATATACCGCATGAGCTGCATCTCTGAAAGTTTTAGCTTACCAATTGTAATTTTATAAACTTAGCGACATTAAAGTTTCTTTCTCCCATTTTCTATGAGGGTTATCTTTTAAATTTTCAATTCATGGAAATTGCAATTTTTAATATGTTTATGATTAACTAGGTGACTGCCCGCGCCAAGCACGGACTTTATATATTTAAGAAGTCGTATAATATTTTTATATTTGAGTTTATGGATAATAGTTAAACTGTATAATATTTCTTGTTAAACTTTCAGTATATATCATTTTTTAAGATGAACAACACTTATTTACAATAATAAAATGAAATTATACCATTAATATTAATCAAATATAGAAAAATGGTATTTTATATAATAAACGAAACAAAATTTAATAAATATTCCTTCAGAAAAAATGCTCTATGTCTAAGTCTCTAAAATAACCTTATTGAATCGGTGAACTTCGGGGAATGGAGGATGAATCAAAACTTTACTACATTTGAAGGCTGTTGTAACAATCCAGATGTCATGCACTTGGATCACCTTTACAAATCTTAAAACGCAGATGACAATAGGTTGTTTGCAATTAAGTAGAGATTCTTAAAAAAATTCCGAGTGATCACCATCTAAATGCACTTGTAAACGACGACCGCTACAAATTAGTAAAATCAGAGAGTTTAATGTCAGTGATAAACATGATAAAATATTCACAAACATAATATATAAATTATTTAAGACAATAAAGACTAATACATATATAACCCTTTACTACCGTATTCTCGATATTAAGGAAAATGACATCTTAATTCTGGTTTTTAGGGGTCTTGACATCAATTGCATAACGTGAGGCATAGAATCTGAACATTTTGAATCTCTATGGAAAAACAGCCCTCGTCGCAAAATTGTTTTCTGTGTATTGAGATTTTGGGAGATGTGTCAATATGGAGGTGATTTCTCATTCTCGCGATCAACCATATCAACGTATATCAATTGTAGCTAATATAATTTTCCAATTTGTGCAGATGAAATACGTGTTTGTTCTGGCCGAGAATTCTCTTTGATCCTCCAATTTCTGAAGTCGAAAATTCTCATTTTATGTAAGCATTGTTTACCGGTATCATTTTGTAAATTTTCTAAATGAAATGGTTGAATGTTCGATTCATTATTTATCTTGTTCTTGCAGGCTAGACTACACAAATGATTTTAACAGAATTGAAGATGACTACTTTTTTTATCACTCATATATTTTTCTTAGTCATTGAATCTATCAAATTCATTTTCTGTTTTCTTTTATTTTGAATATGTAAGGTGATAAACGTTTGACATTTTTGTTTGACTTTTTTTCTCTCTAGTTAAACAGCAAACCTAATTTTAAATTTATTTATTTTCCATTATTCTGAATTTTAAAATCTTTTAATTATATGAAAGAATTATTATAGATAATTATTTTTAATAGTTTTAAAATTACATTCAAAATTATAAATTGAATTTATAAATAATTAGCTTGTACAATTACTTTCATTTTTCATACCATGCGCTGTCATACAGTTTTTTAAATTTTTTATAAAAACTTATGTAAACTTTTGATTCAAAATTTTCATTATAATCAATTGTATATATATGTTCTCAAAGTGGAAATGGAAATATGAAATTATTATGTATATTAGTCTAAATAATATATATCCACATATAGTTTAAATAAATATAATATGTTTCTTTCAATCTATTCATAGTTTTAGATAATATTAAAGTATGCAATCATTAATACGATATATTAAATAAATAAAAAACTATCAGTATTTTCAAATAAAGTAAATATTAAACCACATTTACCAATCATATTTTCTTTATTTTTTTCATCATTACTATTATCGTATTCTCTAGTTTCTTTTTCATCTTTAATTTTTTTCAATTTTTACTACTCTTCTTTTTTTTTTTTTATATTCTTTGTCTTATTTATCACTCATCTTCATATTTTTGTACTTAATCTACATCACTTCTGATTTTCTTTTTTGTCTACTTTTTTTCTTCATCTTCCGGTTTTCTCTTCTTCTTCAACTTCCTCATCCTTTTATTTTTATTATTTTTTTATTTTGTGTTATCGATCTTCTATAGTTCATCGTATTTGTCTTCTTTTCGTCTTCTTATTCTTTTGGTTTTATTTAGCATTTTTATTTATCTTCACATTCTTATACTTTGTGATTTTCATCTTCTGGTCTCTTTTCTCAGCTTCAACGTCTTTGTCCTTGTATTTTAAAAATTCATCTTTATTAGCTTTGTATGCGGATATATATTCATCTTTATTATCTTTGTATGTGGATATATATTATTAATTCATATTCTTGATCTTTCATATTTTTCATCTTCCTCTTCCTCGTCTTCAACTTCAACTTCTACTTGTTCTTTATCCTCTTGTCTTCTTCAACTTCTTCCTTTTTTTCCTTCTGATTTTCTTCATTTTTTCTTTTAATTTATCTTATTCTTATTTATCTTGACTATGTATTCTTTCACTTATACTTCGTCTTTATTTGCTTATTCTTCTTAATCTTTCAGATTTTTTACTTCCTCGTATTTTACCTCTTCAATTTCATCATTTTCACCATAATCGTATTCTCTAACTTTTCTGCTTATTTTTTATTCTTCCAATTTTTCTTCTCATCTTTTTTATATTCTTTATCTTATTTAAATTCATATACCTCATCTTCACCTTCTTATACTTTATCTACATCATCCTTCAATTTTATTTTTGTATACTTCGTTTTCTTCATCTTCCCGCTTTTTCTCATTTTTCTTCAACTTCCTCATCTTTTTATGCTTATTATTCTTCGTTATTTCATGCTATCCACATTCCCTGATTCATATTATTTTTCTTTTTTCGTACTTATATTATTCTTTTTTATTTTAGCATCCTTTCTTATCTTCATATTCTCATACTTTGTCATCTTCATCTTTCGGTCTCCTTCCTCATCTTCAACTTCTTGGTCTTTGTATTTTCTAAAATACCTCTTAGTCAACTTCGTCTTTTTCTTCTTTCTCATTATCTTTATCTTTTATTTTTGTTTATCAGCTTCCTCTTGATCGTCTTCTACTTCTTCTTCTTATTTGTCTTCTTTCTATTATTTTTACTTACCTCGTGTATGTATTCATTTTCTTCTATTTCGACTTAATCTGTGTATTCTTCTTTACTTTTTGGTAATTCTTCGTCTTTTATTATCTGAATTCCTTCTTTTTTTGGTTTTCTGTTTACTTCCCATATTTCTTTATCTTATATGAATTTGTATTCCTCATATTCATCTTCTTATAGTTTCTTTACATCATCTTTTGATTTTTTAATTATTCATCTTTTTTTTTTCTGTCATCTTTCAGATTTCTTCTTCTTCTTTAACTTCCTTATATCCTTATCTTCATCATTCTTTGTTATTCTGTGTATCCATATTACCTAATTTCCTAAACCCTAAACCCTAAAATGCATACACCTTCAGTAGTCAAAACATGAGCCAGTAACTCGAGTCTCTCAGAATACAAAGTTGGACTGTATCTGTATACTATGAATAAGCTAGAATGAACTTACCATACACTATATATTCATTCTCTTCGTGATCAAACCCAAAGAAAGAGTCAAAATAGATTGCAACTTACTCTCCCACAACACTTGTTAAAAAGATCGATCCATGAAACATAAATCTTAAACCCTAAACCCTAAAATGCATACACCTTCAGCAGTCAAAACATGAGCCAGTACTTGAGTCCCTCAGAATACAAAGTTGGACTGTATCTGTATACTATGAATAAGCTAGAATGAACTTACCATACACTATATATTCATTCTCTTCGTGATCAAACCCAAAGAAAGAGTCAAAATAGATTGCAACTTACTCTCCCACAACACTTATTAAAAAGATCGATCCATGAAACATAAGAGACACTACATCTAGTCTATAACCTGAAATTTTTAAAACTATACATGGTAATCACATTCATAACCAAAATAACAGAGCTATACCAACGTTATTTATATATGTTGATGTAAAATAAGTTTAAAAAATCAAATACCACTACTTCACTACCTTTGATCAAAAAACTACTTCACTACCGTCATCAGCCTCATCTTCATCATTTACCCCGACATTGACTTGTAATAGCTATAGTCTAAACGCGCTACGGAGAGAAAAAGAACCACAAAGCATTCCTTGGGGATTATTACATTATCTGTAGAGACCAATGAGAGTTGATATTTAGACCATGCCTATATCAATAGTTAAATACACTATCTGCGAACCTCTTTTTTTTTTTTTTTTTTGAGAAAGCTATTTGTGTCCCTTGATATAAAACATTTTCTTTACCTCTCTCATTAGCCAAATCGCTATTCCTCGAGCCTGAGTGTTTCAACTATTACCACGTTAGTATTCGGCCCCCAAGCCTCTCTTGTTCTTCCTGTGCAAAACCTCCTTTGCTACAGCAACAAACCAGAATCATAAACAATAATAAAGATCATATACAGTCAATATCAATCAACTGTGAATAACGGTTTCAGTGCACCTATATATTACTTCACATTTTGTGCTGAATAATTGCATTAGTTGCATTCAAATTCCCCAGATTACACAACATTCAACAGACAAATCATCTAATCAACAACTTACTCCCTGATGGTGGTGTCGAGGGTGTCAAGTTTTACCCTAATTGAAATCGATAGCCGCAAGTGCACAGCTGATCAATTGTAGTACTTAGGGATCGAATCCACATGGAAGGAGGATCTTTTACTGCAAAAAGCCTTTGAAAATAAGTTAAGTAAGGAAGTCTAGAACTAAACGGTTTAATGGGGGTTTGGTGGTGTCTTTAAAATGTAAAAACGAAATATTAAAAGAGAATACGGAAATTAAATGACGTAATAACTAAACTTAACGAAAATAACTAAAAATGATAAAAACGGATATTCTAATGCTTAAATGAAAATGAACTAAAAATGAAAGACAATATTGAATTAAAGCTTAAAGAAAATCGCAGGAAATCAATGGAGAAAAAGGCGTTGGGCTTCAGGGAAGTTTTCTCAGGGGTACGAACGATTCAAAACATTGCTAGAGAGGAAATTTTGTAAGATCTTAGCTTAAACTTTTCGAACTGGAGTCACGGACGTATGAATACGCCACTGTCGTGATCATAGACAACTATCTCTCTCAACCCTGACCAGTAGGTTTCCACCCTGGCCCTGGAAGAGAAGAGATGCATTATGTTTAAGACTCGTCCTAATTCACAAATCGCCCATAGGTAGGTTTCCACTCCTATGTTTGTTTTGCTCTCCCAAACTAGATCTGATACCTGATGAACACTTTCGCGTCACCAAGCATCTGGATCAGATTGTAGTTCATGACGCTACTCTCATGCAGTAAAAACGAATTCAGAAGAAAAAGTTCTAAGATTCGGCTCAAAAGCTCATGGAATCCTCATCGAACATATAAATCCCCATCGAAAATCCCTTAATCCCAACAATAAAAATACTCAGACATAATAAACGAAATCATAAGCATAGTATTAAGAAGTAGAATAGAAACCGAAATTGAAAAAGAAAGAACAAGGGTTCAAGAGAACAAATCTCTCTCTCCCTAAAAGCTAAAGCAAAAACAATAAAAGTATGAAATAAAAATTCGGTGGTCTAAGGTTACACGATTTCTAGGGCTCCTAAGACATGTATTTATAGTGTTCAAGACCTCTCTGGACGTCACTTAGGGTTTCTCCAATTGTGGGCTTTAGAAATGGGCTTTATGGGCTCGGAGTTGGCTTGCCGCGGTCGGGAGTGCTCTGACCGCGGGGATTGGGTGGTTTGCCGCGGTCAGGAAGTTGAAATAGCTTGTTGGCCGCGGGTGGAAGTGCTGGCCAGCTGGTTTACGGGACATCTTGCTCTTCGCGTATCTTTTGATTGAACCGTTGGATTGCCAAGCTGTAAAGTGCACTGGAAAGCTGATACTTCCATCTTTAAGGTCTCCAAATTTGAGCTGGATCAGACGGTGAGAAGGCCTTCAATCAGGGGTGAACTTCTGACGGTTTGACTCTGAGCTGAAATCTGGTTTTCTTTCCATTTTGTTAAGCTTTTTCCTAATTTTCTTGAAAAGAGTCTTGGAACTACAAATACTAGAAAAACGTGATAAAAGTACTTAAAAGCAATTAAAAACATAAAGAAAGTATTTCAAAACGATCCATAAAAGTGGTCAAAATACGGTGTTATCACTCCCTTGCAAAATTATTTAAGCTCCTTAATAATGCAAAAATGCTCAGCTCTTGGTCTATCTAAGCATGTCAAAAGGTTAGTATCTACACTTGTCTAACTATAAGCATGCCCAAGATTAGTGTAGTCTCCAATTCCTTTTTCAATGATATTAGTGACATTGATTCTTCCTCTCCTAAGGAGAGTATGTGAGCTTGTTCTCACCTCTAGTGCACATAATTTCACAAAATCATCAAAACGATCAGAAAATACTTTCAGAATTTTTTTTTTAATGAGAAAGAAATTCTCAGATATGAATATGAGCATCCATGGAGAAAAGAAACCAAACCTGCTATCTTTTCACTTTCCGGTTAGGCTATCTACAATAGATGATTAAATATTCACATTCATATCGCCTGGTCAAATAAAATAGTAAATTGATGATTAAAACTTTTTTTTTAATTAAGCTACAGTATAATTTAAGAAATATAATTTGATTTAAGACCATAAAAATCTGAAAGAAAATCATTGCAAAAAAATATTCAATCAATTGAAATCTATCGTTAATTTCTTAAAATCAAGAACACTTACCAATAAATTATTGTGGATGAAGGCTCTAGGTTCCAAAGAAAGCACTTCAGTCCATTGAAATTCTCTCTCTTCTGATCCATAGAAAAAATTAAACAATTTAAATCAAAAGTCTAGAATCCAAGACAATTCATGAAACTCACAGTAGCAGCTATAAAATAAGGGAGATCGACCAGAGAAGACTCAAAGACTCATCTTTGTTGATTGGAAGAGAATTTAACCCTAGAAACCCAACATCATTCACTGATCCACAAAAAAAAAAATTGTTAACTTGAAAAGCATGTACTGATTCACAAATAACAAACAGTATATATCTCAAGAAAAATAGACAAATAATAGTCAAAGAAGTGAATCAATTCAAAGACAACATAACAGATCATATCAAGAAGAGATTTTGATGATTGTGTCATCGTCGCGCCTTGATTAGTAAACAAACAGACGCATGATATAATGTTAATGTCGTTTGAACGTGTGTGCTGTTTCAAATACGTCCGAATAATTCACTGAGAGATCAGATAGAACACAATCTGAAAACCATAAAGTAAATAGATAATTTAACAACAAAAGAAAAAAAAGTTCGACCATAAAAAACCAACATGTTAAACTATTAAACTAACGTGTCTTAGTTGAATAAAAAGAGCACAAATCAAAACAAAACAATCCTAAATGAGTTAAAAGAACTACAAAGTCGTCAACCTTCTGAAAGTTTCTTCATCATGACCGATTATATCCACTTGCCTATAAACCATGATTGCTGTGACCTAAGAAAATAGATAATGACAAAATCAGAACTACAAAATCAGCACCATTACATTGAACATATCAATCAGAAACATATAATACTATAGAGATACATATATGCACAAACTATAAATGAAATTAAATGAAAGAAACTCTATTAAACCCTAGAACAAAATCAAAATCTAACACGTAATGAATATGAGAAAAAGAGCAAAGTATTTATACGAAAATACTTCTAGGGTTTATGGGGTTTTCCTTTTTTTTTATAATAATTCTACTGCATGTTTTTATATGATCTAAAAATCAATTAGAAGAAAAACGAAGCGAGAGGTAATATAAATAGACAAACTAAGAGTTTTTAGGCCCTTAATTAAGAACCATATAAAAAAAAATAATTTGACTAAATTGTAGAACAAAAACCAAAAAAAAAAAAACTTACTATACGTATATAATGAATATGAAAGGAATATTGAGCTAACTTGACATACAGATTTTAAATCTTAAAAAAAGGCAAAGAAAAATAATCAGAGTGTCAAAGAAAACGAATTCAATCGTAGTATTTAGAATAGAAGAAATCTAAGATACACAATTCAATGGCATGGCATACCTGTTTTATTGGTGATATCAACGAATACGAACAGAGTTAAGATTGATTTTTATAGTATGAGTGATTGATCTAATTCTTCTGGTTTCTCCTCATCGTCAATTTCTTGTATTTGGTCTTCCTCATCTTCTACCTTTTTCTTAGAACCCTTGAAAAAAAAGAACACGTAACAAAAAAATCGACTAAGAAAAAAACAGAAATATGGAAGGGATGCGCAAGTCCTCACCGAATTATTATTTGCTGCCAATCGTTGTTCTCTTCTATTTATTTAATCCATATATCTTACAAAAATCAAAATCAAATGATCATTTTCATAGCAAATACAACAAAAACAAAGATATAATTACAAAGAAATAAATATCGAAATCCTAGAGCTAACAACAATACACAGAACACAAAATAAACAAAAAAATATGTTGATGCGGTGATGACCAATAACGAAACCCTAGAGCTAACAACAATACACAGAACACATAATAATCAAAAGAGCAAAAAAATATATAAAGAAAAGCAATCAAAAATATTGATAGAGATTAAACCTAAAGAAAAAGCACTAAACAGAAATCAAACAAAGGAGGTCGATATCGTGAAACAAATCATAGATCAAAAACGTAAAAAGGAAAAAACTTGTGACTAATATGAGAGGAGACACAGTATTTATAGAAAAAGTGATGTAGGGTGAATGCTTTTTTTTATTATTATAATTTTTGATATCATCAAATATTCTATTTTGATTATTCGATTGTTATGTAATCCAAAAAACCTAGATACGATTTTATCTTTTTGTTAATCAAATATTTGATTATTGACATTGAGGAAAACTTCCTTTTTGAAAAGTGATAAATTAAGGTATGTCATATTCATGTTTTATAAATGTATAATAATTACATAAAATAAACAAATATAAAGTTTTTAATTTTCAATCGCAAGATTTTTTTTTACAAACACAGATTAATTAAATAAGAGAAATAGAAAAAAAAAATTGTTTAAAGAGGCAGGGATTCGAACTTGTTACATGTTGGTTAAGAAAGTTGGGCCACCAAGCAACATAACTAACATGTTTTTTTTTTGGAAATTCATTAGCCACTAAATTTATATTATACTGTCAATCCGAAAAATAGGCCTGAGCCAATCAGAATAGAGTAATTTCATTAATGACATAAGTGTAATTTAACATTTTCCACCAAAAAACATAAAAATAATAATTAATTAACAACATCCAATCAAATTATAACAAACATTGACCAATCAGAATGCTCGAAATTCATTAATCAAAACGACATTCCAATCTGTGCATTGAACCACAGCTCGATTTACTTTGCAAATAATATAATGACATACTCTGGCTTAGAAAAGGGATATTTTGAAACCTACCCGGATTAAAATGAATATTTTTACTTGATCTTTAGCCAATGTTAATTAGGTTAGTGAGAAAACCTTGACAAAATATTTTGTTCTTCAACTAAAGATGCTACTTTTTTGTTGGGTATGAAAAGATGCTAAATTTCATATGGTGAAGTTTGGTTCTTGAAGATAATAGATTGAGAGCAGTCATTGGATAGTTATTTCTCAAGAACTTGGGTTAATTTGATGTTTAACTCGCTATGTTTTTTTTTTTTTAATTTTGTCCATCGCTATAGTATATATAACTATATAAGAGAAAAGCTTTAATGTGATGTCTAATAAATATGCAACAAAAGTTCCTGCAATCCCATTTATTTGTCGATTGAACCAAATAATGAAATAAACCATACGTTGGTGGATCAAAAACGAAATGTTATATGTTTTTTCTTCGCATCCAAACTTCAAACGTTTAATGTATCCACAATCCACCTGGTCCAAACTCCACAAGTTAATTTAGTTGATCACAGCTTCACAAGTTACATGTATCCAATTGATCCCAACTTCACAAGTTACATGTATCCACATGATAGTGCAAGTAAAAAAACAAACAAGTCAAAACAATACTTTAACAAAGATAATCAATAAATTGAAAGAGTAAAAAGACCTTACACGCGATCAACCACGATATGAATAGACAAACATGGCACAACATGCTAATGCAATCGATGATCTTTCCAAAGCAAAACAAAAACCAAACACAATAACACATCAATTTATACTGAAAAGTCAATAAATTTGTGAGGGAGAAAGAAAAGCTTACCCAAAGGTAGCTATCAATTTGGTGAATCAAAGAGTATGCTGTTCAGATTCCCATAGTGAAAATTAAAAGCTTTAAATCGAAATGACCTAAACAAAGATTCTCTAGCCACCCATACATCCCAACTCCACGTATCCATGCTGATTTTCTCGAACTCTTCCTTCATGTTGCCATGAAAACCTTTGTTCATTTTGCAGCTCAGAAATTTTAAAAAGAGCAAGTAAAAAAAGCAAAAACTAATTTGGATAATGAATCCATGAAAGGATTTTTTGAAGTTCTTTTTCCTCCCTAGAATTGATACGATCCAAGGGAATCTACTCTGAAGAACAAGGCTACAGGTGGCGATATATTGACCAAAATGAAACGATGAGGCGATAAGGTGGTGGTGGTGGCGCGGTGATGACTCGATGGATTTGCGATGGTGGTCTAGTGAGCGAGACAATGAGTGGCAATGGTAGTGAGTGGCTCGGATTGATGATGCGAGATGGTGGCGTGAAGAGATCGGATCTGAAACGATCTGGTAGTGATGGATTCGCGAGAGTATGGTCGATGGATAAGGGATGATGGCGAGAATAGAGGATGGGGTAATCGATTAGATGATAGGTTGAAGATTTTCTTGTAAGAAACACTTGTAAGAAAATCGAATTCAATGAACTTTTGAGTCAAGGAATCAAGGAAAACGATGCTGTTCTCTTTTTACGTTAAAATTCCAAGCTGCCTTACAAAGAGACTAAGTATCAGATACTTATAGTATCGACAAAAGACCTAGAGTACTCGCCCAAATAAACATCAAGGCGCCTAAAAATAAAAACTACAGAGCGTCTGAATTAAAATTAAAACAACGAGGCGTCCCTTCTAAATCCTAAGTGGTGCGCCTAAAATAAATACTAGTGCACAAGTCATTGTGACTTTGCAAATTATTACCCATTAGTAACAACTTCTAAGTAACTCGATGTAGCAATGATTTCTGCCTCGTTAAAAACCTTGGAGAAGAACCTCCTTGCCTTCCAAAATCTTCACCAAGGAAAAGAGTACAGAATCATCACCTAAGTTACCTAGTCATTGTTACTGGGTTCCTCATTCTTCAAGATAGAGATGTTGAAGATGTGAGCTCCAGCCTCCTGGTGATCGCTGTCCTCTGTGGCAATGAGTGCGTGAGCCTCCTTAGCCATCTCTCTAGCTCTGGAACGAGTGATCCTGCCAGCTACCTCTGGTTCCTCCTCCTCTGAGCTGGTCACGATCATATCAAGAATCCTTAATTAAGAGTAGAAGAACAATGATTAAAACACCATTACAAATCCCAAAAAAGTCAACACTCTTTTTATAGAGTTTCATAAGACTTGATACATACATATATATATATATATATATAAACACTATAATAGAATCCTATAGCAAAACCGTTCCAGCCTTGATGGGGAAAATGCTCATTTAATTCCTCAAGTATTTACAATCAATTAATTTATTCTTCAACTATTGTATGTGCAAATTTATTCCTCAACTGTAAATTGACTTAGCAAAATTAGGCTCCAAAAGTGTCAAAGTTAAAAAAAAACTGAAATCATTAAATTTAAATTCACAAAATCCTTGAAATCATATTTTTCTTCGATTTTGACCCCATACAAAATATATCCTCTTCTTCTCGGCTTAAACGCAAAAAATCAACTTCACCAGTAGTCGTCGCTGCTCTCAAGCATTATTTGCGGCTTTGCGCCTTCAATCAACAACATGTGACTCCTCTCTTCAAGTGACAGACACAATAACAGAGGAGCGAACCGCATATGTCGACGGACAAAGCTCCCTTTTAAAACGATGAGGAAGAAATTGTTTCTCTCTTAAGTTGAAATTTCTAGATATCTTCTCGAGTGAGTTCGAATATGAATAATAAAATGTTGGAATTGATCTCCAACCGCTACAGTATGAGCTTTAAGCTTCTGGATTTGTCAATAAAGTGCCGCCAAATGTTTGGGAACATCGTGACTTGAAACGAAACAGTGGAGGCCGAGTCGTCGGAGACTCTTAACTCAGGTACTATAGATTGAAGATTTGGAGGAAGGGAATGGTTCGTTTCTGGGTAATGGGGAGAACGACATCATTTGGGGAGTAGATGATGCTTGGTTTGGGAGCAAGTGGGTCCTTGGGTTTGCTAGAGAATGGGAGATAGTGTAAGAGAAGGATGAAGAGAGAGAGGATTGAGATTGGGGACGATGACTGAATCAAAGAATCAGTAGAATATGAAAAAAAATTGGGAGAAAAAGATGATTTGTTTACTTTGGGTCAAAACCGAGAAAAAGAATGATAAAAAAAATTTTGGTAAATTTAATTTAACGATTTCTGATTTCTGTTTTCTGTTTAGCATTGACATTTTTAGAGCCTAATTTTGCAAAGTTAATTTATAGTTGAGGAATAAATTTGCACACATAATAGTTGAGGAATAAATCAATTGACTGCAAATACTTGAGGAATTAAACGAGTATTTTCCCAGCCTTGATGTTCTTCAGTATATGTAGAGAGAAAAATAAAACCTATTAAAGCTCCCACAACCCAGTGCTTGAATCAGTAGATAAACATGTTTATAGAAAGTTTGAAAATTCATACACAATACGATTATGTTAGCCATGATAGATAAAAAAAAGTGAGCAAACGAATAAACCTCTCCCCTAAAAGCTTGCTATTACATGTTATAAAAGAGTTTTAGACATTTGAAAAAGGAAAGAAAAAAATATTGTTAAGGTATCATTGTGTGCATTTTTAGTTCCGATAGACCATGTGATTCGTGAAACTCTTCTTACTAGGTTGTCTTGAAAGAAATAACAAACTCTTCTTAATTCGCCGGAAACTTTATATGACTTCTTCAATGATCACGAGGTAATTCTTGTTCTGGGTTTCTTTCTTTTTGTTTATTCTTTAATTACAATTTTTTTTTTTTTTTTTTTAAATGCGCGTGTTCTAATTTTCCAGTCCTCCAATCCCTAAATTTTTCCGTATGCATCTGAATATTCTGTAATTGGGATCCCTCTGTAATTCTATAACTTTGTCGATCTTTATGTTCGTTTTTCGTTTTCTTTTCTCAAAATATTTGCGGCTATATAGGCGATGACATGATGTCTGCGATTATTTCACGGATACCCTAAACCCGATAGAATAGAATAAACTGAAAAAATAGATTTGCTTGTTTAAACTTACGTTTTTTTTACTAAAAAGAAACATGATATTGGGTTCGAAAATATTGAGGACTTAGATACCCTTCGGGTCAAAAACCCAACTTTAACATCCATGAAACCACAGGTAGGTGGATTAAAAAAAGAAATGTCATGTGTTTTTTTTCCTCACCAAATTTCATGTATTTAGTGGCTTTAAGTTACTTGATGACTCTAGTGTGGCTTGGATAGACACATTTATGCAGTCTTTTCTTAACATTATTTTCATAAAACATCAAAATTAAATCTCAACCGTTGATGCATGAGAGAAGCTATTAGTCACTTACACGTGGCATTCCACTCGACCATCGACTTGTAGGCACCCCACCAAATGATTCATATATATACAAAACCAGTCGTCTTCCTTCTCAAGATTTACTGAATTGCCACTGTTTTTTTCGAGTTTCATTGCTCTCCGATCTCGGTGATATTATCTTCTCCGTCTGAAATTCTCGTCTGGTAGTGATTAACTGAGCTTATTACTCGGTGGCTTCGGTATGATTGTTCTTCTTTCTGTCTACATTTTTCTTACTGGTTTTGACTTAATCTTCGTTTTTTGAGAATCCGATTTGAAAAACTTGTACAGAATATGCCGGTGGTTTCTCTGGCTAAGGTTGCTGTTTCTCCGGCAAGAGATTTCACGGCTCGCGTTCCGTGCATCAATGGGAGACGACTCGTCGTCTCCAATCGTGTTTCATTCGGAAATTCGAGCCGCTCGAGTCGCATAGGCCTTTGCGTGAGAAGCGAATTGCAAAGCTCCCGTGTCCTTGGCTCCGCCACAGGTTTTGAAAATCCGACGTTTTGCTTTTGTTGCTATCTGGAAAAATTTGGTGATTGTGTTTTTGTAGATGTTGATTTTGCATTTTCGAATTCGTGATTTTAGATTTATCGCTGGATAATTCCGTGGAGAATGGTCACCTTCCTAAAGGAGATTCTTGGGCTGTACACAAATTCGGAGGAACTTGTGTTGGAAACTCCGAGAGGATCAAAAATGTTGCCGATGTCATAGTTAAGGATGACTCTGAGAGGAAGTTGGTGGTTGTTTCAGCAATGGCAAAGGTCACCGATATGATGTATGATCTCATTGACAGAGCTCAGTCTCGGGATGATTCCTACCTGTCTGCTTTGGATGGTGTTCTTGAAAAGCACCGAGCAACAGCTCTTGACTTGCTTGATGGAGACGAACTCGCCGCTTTCTTGGCTCGGTTGCATGATGATGTAAACAATCTCAAAGCAATGCTTCGTGCCATTTACATAGGTACTGTTCTTTTTCTCCCCTTGTCAATTATAAATGTATATTCTTTAGAGTAATTGAAGAACTGGAGTTGTGAACTCTTCTATTTCTGCAGCTGGTCATGCAACAGAATCTTTCTCAGACTTTGTTGTCGGTCATGGAGAGTTGTGGTCTGCTCAGATGTTAGCTGCTGTTGTGAGGAAGGTAGGAAAGTCCTATATGAAGTGCTGCGAAAAACTCCTAAAAAGGAGTGTACTAATTGTTCTGTTTTTTGTAACCTTTCTCAAATGCTTGTGTCTGTTTTGCTTATAGAGCGGATTGGACTGCACATGGATGGATGCAAGGGATGTGCTTGTCGTTAGTCCTACGAGCTCTAATCAAGTCGATCCTGACTTTGCGGAATCAGAAAAGAGACTGGAAAAATGGTTTTCTCTGAACTCGTCAAAGGTTATTGTCGCAACTGGATTCATAGCCAGTACACCGCAGAACATTCCAACGACTCTTAAGAGGGATGGGAGTGACTTCTCTGCAGCTATAATGGGTGCTCTGTTTAGATCTCACCAACTCACAATCTGGACAGATGTTGATGGTGTGTACAGTGCAGATCCAAGAAAAGGTATGTGGAAGCTTTGCAATTTGCAAGAGAAGGGCTAGTTCTTAAGCCATGACAGTGGTGTATTCTCAGTTTTTTTTTTTTTTTTTTTTTTTTTCGTTAGTAAGGCTAACAAATATGGTTATATGCAGTTAGTGAGGCTGTTATACTGAAAACTCTTTCTTATCAAGAGGCCTGGGAAATGGTAAATTTGCAACCTCTAAGACTCGTTCAATGCCTAAGTTTCCATAATCATTGTCTACACCCCTAACGTTCGTTTTCATGTGCCTGTGCAGTCTTACTTTGGGGCTAACGTTTTACATCCTCGGACCATCATTCCAGTGATGAAGTATGACATCCCAATTGTAATAAGGAATATTTTCAACCTCTCTGCCCCTGGAACAATGATATGTCGGCAGATTGAAGATGAAGATGGGTATAAATTAGACGCTCCTGTCAAAGGGTTTGCGACGATCGACAATTTGGCTCTTGTTAATGTAGAAGGGTGAGCTGCTTGTTGATATTTTGTTACACACTCAATTCTTATTGTGTTTCTTATACTAACATTTCATTCTCTTTGCAGAACTGGAATGGCTGGAGTTCCTGGTACTGCCAGTGACATTTTTTCTGCTGTCAAGGAAGTTGGAGCCAATGTGATTATGATCTCACAGGTTTTGGGATCATCTAGTTCAGCTTTCCGGTTTCTTACATCGGTTATGTTTCTCTTTGTCAATTTTGGGTTCTTAATCGTATTACATAAATGCAGGCTAGTAGTGAGCATTCTGTGTGCTTTGCTGTACCTGAGAAGGAAGTTAAAGCCGTTTCTGAAGCATTAAACTCACGTTTTCGTCAAGCTTTAACTGGTGGGCGCCTCTCCCAGGTACACATAATATCTTTGTGTTCTCAATATCAATTAGCGATTCTGTTACCTTCCATTGTCAATGAGCGCATGTCCAGCAGCCGTTTAGAAAAGAGCAGGAATCTTGTTTATGCATTGGCTATTTCGCTAAACCTGTGGTTTCATTGTTTTTTTTTTTTTTTTTTTCAGATAGAAATCATCCCTAATTGTAGCATATTAGCAGCAGTTGGCCAGAAAATGGCGAGCACTCCTGGCGTTTCTGCCACTTTTTTCAATGCGTTGGCCAAGGTAAATTTAAGAGCAGTATGTGCAAAGAAAAAAATTGGTGACGGTTCTATAATCCATTTCGTACCCTTTTCTGCTAAGAAGCTTTGTTGATACATTGCCGTGTCCCATATACCTGTAGGCCAATATCAACATCCGTGCTATAGCTCAAGGTTGCTCCGAGTTCAATATTACGGTCGTCATCAAGCGTGAAGATTGCATTAGGGCATTAAGAGCTGTGCACTCAAGATTTTACCTTACGAGAACCACTCTGGCAATGGGAATCGTAGGACCGGGTTTAATTGGTGGTACCTTACTTGATCAGATTAAAGATCAGGTGAGTAGCTGATGTTTATCTGTGAGATTATAGTAACATGCGTATCAAGGTTCAAGTTGATTCATCTTTCAAATTTCATTTCACAGGCTGCAGTGCTAAAAGAAGAGTTTAAAATTGACTTGCGTGTTATAGGAATCACTGGCTCAAGTAAAATGTTGCTGAGTGAATCGTAAGTTGACGAACTTGATAGAGTACTTTGTATGTGAACTACGCTACTGGTTTTTTCCTTACGCTTTCGCCATCTTTTTAGGGGAATCGACTTATCAAAATGGAGAGAACTTATGAAAGAAGAGGGAGAGTCGGCTAACATGGAGAAGTTCACTCACTATGTGAAGGGAAATCATTTCATTCCAAACTCTGTTATGGTCGATTGTACGGCTGAAGCTGATATCGCCAGCTGTTACTATGACTGGTTGCTGCGGGGAATTCACGTGGTCACCCCGAACAAGAAGGCTAACTCAGGACCTCTTGATCAGGTAAAGTATTTGATGGTTTCCTACAAATCTGTTCTTATTGAATATATATCCGTGAGATTCCATGATGCTAACAGTCTCCCCTGTGAATACAGTATCTAAAGATCAGAGATCTTCAAAGAAAATCGTACACACATTATTTCTATGAAGCAACCGTTGGAGCTGGTCTTCCAATTATCAGCACTCTACGTGGTCTCCTCGAAACAGGGGATAAAATACTGAAGATTGAGGGAATTTTCAGGTATCGCAGCAATTTATTAAGATAACGATACAAAAAATAAATGTGCTTGCTTTGCCGTCTCTGCACCTGCACACTAATTTTTTTGCTTTGATGCCTTGCTACAGTGGTACTCTAAGTTATCTTTTCAACAATTTTGTCGGCGCCAGAAGCTTCAGTGAAGTTGTAGCAGAAGCAAAGCAGGCAGGTTTCACAGAGCCAGATCCACGAGATGATCTATCTGGAACAGATGTCGCCAGAAAAGTAGGGTCTCTTGTCCTCATATCGAGTCAATGCACCTTGTGTTCGACCAATTGGTTGAATAATATGGAATCTGCTTGTATCTGCAGGTGACAATTCTTGCCAGAGAATCAGGATTAAAACTGGATCTTGACAGCCTTCCAGTTCAGAATCTTGTGCCAAAGCCCTTACAAGTAAAGTCTCCGTATATAATCATAAAATTAATTTCATCACCAATAACGTTAATCCTTTTAACATTTCTGTATTTTACTCCATTGTTGGTCATAGGCTTGTGCATCAGCAGAAGAGTTCATGCAAAAGCTACCTCAGTTTGATGAAGAATTGTCCAAACAAAGACAAGAAGCTGAAGCAGCAGGAGAGGTAAGTAGTGCCTCTCATTTCAAAACACCAAATGCACCAACTCGAAAAAAGAACTCATTCCAGATTGTGTTGGTGTCTGTTTTTAGGTCTTGAGATACGTAGGAGTCGTAGACGCGGTAGAGAAAAAGGGAACAGTCGAGCTGAAACGTTACAAGAAAGACCATCCGTTTGCGCAGCTCTCGGGAGCTGATAACATCATCGCTTTCACAACCACACGGTACAAAGAACAGCCTCTGATCGTTCGTGGACCTGGTGCTGGTGCTCAAGTCACAGCCGGTGGAATCTTCAACGACATTCTTCGCCTTGCATTTTATCTTGGTGCTCCGTCTTAAAGGCACACAATCGTTTCTTGTAGGATCTGTAATTTGTATTTCAGGGATTTTTTTATTCTTATAGATGAAATCAAAACATCATGGTAATAAAACATCTTAGCAACAAAATATTTAATAAAGGGCTTTTGGTTGGAAGATAAATATGGTATTATACAACACAAGCATTGGAATGTTGCCTTTTGGCTCTAATTTCATCTCCTTTCATGCGACTTTCTGACCCAACCGAAACAAAAAAATTTAGCTTCAGAAACATTTCTCAATCTACACTTTGGTCAAAAAATTGTTCTACAGTGTGAAGACTATAAACTAGGATCCAATGGGGTTGAACTTAAGGGCATTACTTGAGGATCTAATAATACTCATCAGGGTTATCTTTGCTTTGGATGAGAGGGACACCGTCTTCTCTCCATTTGATCCGCTCTTCGCAAATCGCAGCCACCACCTCGACATAAAGTTTGTGTTCCTGAGCCCAAAATGGAAACAAAAGAAGCAGCAAATGAAATCTTCTTCAACTGTGAAATGTGATGCATAAATGTATTCTTTGTAGTAGTACCTCATGAAGAACCCTTTTAGCCAATTCATCTGGTGTATCATTAGCAATCACTTGGACTACGCTTTGAGCAAGTATCCTCCCTGTGTCATACTCCTCATCGACAAAGTGAATTGTCGGACCTGAATACCTACAAAAAGGAAAAAACCATTTGGAACATTTTCTTGTGCATAAAAGAAAACAAAAATGTATGAGCTAGCTAGCGAGTTTACCTAGCTCCTGATGCTAGAACAGCTTTATGCACTCTCATACCATAAAGCCCTTTGCCTCCAAAAGCCGGAAGAAGCGCAGGATGGATGTTTAGAATCCGTTTAGGAAAAGCTTGGACCAGCTCTACCGGTATAAGTTTCAAATATCCAGCCAGAAGAACAAAGTCTACACCATACTTCCTGTTCATTAAACGAATGTTTTTGAGTTTCAACAAAGTAAGTAGCACGGTTCACTTCAAGGACAAAGATACAATGGAGAGAGGTTGCAACCTAAGAACATCCACGAGCTCTTCCGGAGAGAGTCCATCGGATGATGACTCTCGTTGGGGTTTTGGGAATACTAAAACAGGAATTCCATTACTTCTTGCATACTCAGCACCTCCACAATCTGAATATAAACAAGTATATTGCAGTGTTCTAACACAAATCAAAACTCTGAATCGCTGCACATTAAACAAAAGAGACCTATTCCTTCCAAATCAATCAAAACTAGACTTCAAACTTAGCCGTGAGATCATTGATTCAACAGAAACATCAAAGAGAGCACTAGATATAACAAGAAGAAGTGACCTATTTCAATTCTTACATTCAACAAAGATTCAAACAATGAGATCTTCTGATTCTTAAACATCAAAGACACCACTAAAATTACAAGAACCAAATTTTACGAAGGAGAAAGGCAATACCATTTTTGTTAGTGACCAGCAAAACAACATCTCCTTTAACTGAACCACCACTACATCCCTCATGAATCTTCTTGAAATTCGAACCACCTCCAGATACAAACACAGCAAGCTTCTTCCTCTTTCTTGCTTCGTCTCTCGAACCATCGAGCTCCGCTACCTTTGGAGCAAACGAAGCAGCTCTTACAATCGGTCCGATCCTCATAGCGAATCGGTCTACAAGAATTCGATAGGAGAAGGAGAGAGCATTCCGGGAAGGCGATAACGGAGCAATCGAGGTTTTCCGCGACGGATTCGCCGG
This sequence comes from Eutrema salsugineum, assembly GCF_000478725.1. Classification (NCBI taxonomy): domain Eukaryota; kingdom Viridiplantae; phylum Streptophyta; class Magnoliopsida; order Brassicales; family Brassicaceae; genus Eutrema; species Eutrema salsugineum. The sequence continues at coordinate 3,708,835 of NW_006256612.1, forward strand.
GAAAGTTAATTGACTAGAGAACAAAACCCGTGATGCCATTGTGAAAGAAACCAAAAAAGTCCGACGGTGTAATCGGCGGAGAGTCGGAGTGTTTTTTTTTTGGTCGGGACAGGTCTCCGACACTGGTAAGTTTTTTAAGTTTTGCTCTAGAAAAAAGGTTTTATTAGAGAACACCGTGCCGTCTCAGTCTAACTCTTCTCTCTTGCGTGCCGTTTTAACTTACAGAAGAACATCCTTAATATAGATTAGCAACGGATTAAAAGAGAATCAAGGGTGTATTGAATCAAATATTTGTAAGAAATTATGATTATTTTTTATTAAAATTTATTTGGATCTCACCTGAAGTCATGAAATTTAAATACATAGTTTTCTGTTCGGAAAAAAAAAACTTTCTTGACTAACCTATTTTTATCCCAACATTAATAAAAAAATAACCCATATTCAACACCATTGAGGTTATTGGTTTATGTATTTTAATATAATAGATTTGGAAATCCAAACTAAATCCAGTGTTATTGGTTCTATGAATTTAATTTTCTTTTTCAAATCACATATTATTCATTTTTTACGGATTTATTTATGGATTTGATTTCAAAGAATATTTTAGTGGATTTGGATGAATTTTCATATTAAAAATACAAGTATTCAAATATGAGGTATAACCTTCGGATTTGCATGGATTTGCAAAACCAAGATTATATCTAAATTCTATACAGATTTATAAACCAATTAAAATATATAAACAAATACAGCCCTCTTTGGATAAAAGAAATCACCAATTGAAATCACTTAAATTGCACCCTAAAAGAAAAACCGGTTCTTCTCTACTGAAAACGGAAGTTATAACCTATTTACTTGGGTATTTTCGGCGATCAAGTCTCGTTTAGTCATTCCACAGGGGGTGTTAGGGAAGTTGTTTAGGTTAATTTGTCTTCTTGGATGGATGATATTTCTTAGATTTGCTGAAGATGAAAAGAGGAGAAAGCTTGGAACCCATCCCAACTGATCTCATCATCGAGATTTTCTCAAGATCGCCCACTAAATCAGTTGCTAGGTTTCGTAGCCTCTCGAAACAATGGTCTTCCATACTTAGCCGTTCACATTTCACCGAGTTGTTTCTAACTAGGTCTTGGACACGTCCACGTCTCTTATTTGCGGTCCAACGATCCAATGTGTGGCTCTTCTACTTGTCACCTCAGCCTCAGAATCCATATGATCACAAGTCTTCGTCTCTTATACTAGCCGCCGATTTTCATATCAAGTTCCATCGATACAATATGTGGATGGATACTAGTAGCATTAGCCGATCTTCATGCAGCTATGCATCTGGTTTGGTTTGTTTCTCAGGTATGTGGATCTCACTGGAGGATGACTGTCCTGTGCCTGTGATATGTAACCCTAACACGGGACAGTATGCAACCTTACCTAAAATAAGAACGTACGGATCAACGTCGTATAGCTTTTTAGGGTTTGATCCTGTTTACAAGCAGTTCAAGGTAATGTCCATTGCTTATCGTCCAAGACATGAAAGGGTTGATCATAGAATTCTGACATTAGGTGGAAATATGAGATGGAGAAAGATCAATTGTCGCTTATATCATGTGCCTTTGTATCAAGATATTTGCATCAATGGGGGTTTTGTACTACTTAGCTATGGATATTTATCATGTGATGAGAGTTGTTTGCTTTGATGTTAGGTCTGAGATATTCAAATTTATTGACGCAGCAGAATTCTACCGTGATTGGTACATTGAATTTATAAACTATAAGGGTAAATTAGGTGTGATTAGTTGGAAGTTTGGTAAACCTGGTACCACTGAGTTGCGTCTGTGGGTTCTAGAGGATGTTGAGAAACATGAATGGTCGAAATATGTCTACATTTTGCCTAAGAACGCACCCATTGATTCCAAAAATGTTAACGTCGCTGGAGTAACAACTACGGGTGAAATTGTTCTGTGGATAAGATATGCATCTAAACGGTTTTATGTTTTCTACTTCAATCCAGAAAGGAGTATTTACCAAAGTGTTGAAATCCAAGGTTTTGGAGAATCATATGAAAAGTCTAACGGTCACATAGTGTGCGTCTTTGTTGACCATGTAGAGGATCTAAATGTTAGCGATGGAAAACTATTCAAGTCAAGCATCTCTGCTCCATATGTGAAGAACAAGAGAAGCCTGAATAACATTACGAAAAGGCCAAAACCAAAACAAGAGGTAAGAGAAAGGGACAGGTACATGAGGTATGACAATGGTGTGAGTAGGGAGAAGAAACACAAAGAGAGAAATGAAAGTATGAAACAGAAGAAGAAGAAGCCGTGAAGAGATGAGAGATAGAGAGTGGCGTTTGGAGAATAGAAAAGATAGGGACGATGATTGGAGTGATAAGGGAAAGAGAAGAGCGAGAGAGAGAAAATGAGAGAAGAGATTGGTGCAAGCAATGTGCTCTTATCTATGTTTTGGTAATGATATGAATACATACGAAACCTTTTGCAGAGATGTAAGTAACTTTTTTTACACTCTTTTTTTATCAATAAAGTTTTAGTTTTATATCTTATCCCTTCCACGTACGGTAATGAATACAAACAGCGATTGTAGAGTTTATATCATGTATACATATAGATACTGTGTTAAAAGAAAAAGAAGATTCTTGACAAGGAAAAAAAATTAAGCACTAAAAGACTTTCTTGCAGTGTACGTCAGAAAGAAAGAAAACCAGAAGATAGAAGCAGAGATACATTGTGACAATTATGAGCCAATCTCTCACTTGAACGAGCATTTTTTCAACTTTCTTATATAAAGATTTGATCCAGAGGATAGTACCTAGCCACGGTGCAAATTAGGCATGCCTTTGTTTGTCTTAAACTCTTGTTCGAAAAAATGATTGCTTTATGCCATGTATTTTGATGAACAGACTTAACAGTTAGTAATTTTTTTTTTTTTTTTGGGGATCAGAATGAACTAGTATAAACATAATTTATACAGTATAAAGTAGTAGGATCATATTTTTGCTACCATAGTCTCCTCTCTTAGATTTCGTATGTGTCATGTTTGATTAACCTTGTTAATAAATCCAATCTAGCATTGAATCATTCGGTACGTTTCTTCTTATTTTTTTCATTAGGCTTAATCGATCACATTATAACCTCGAACCTGTGAATTTACCACTAGTATATTTAGTACATAACATTTTTTGACATCTATTAACGATCAACACAACTGAATAAAGAAAAAAATTAGTATTGAAGAAATCTATACTATAAAACTTGGCCAAATCTCTCCAGCTGATCGTCACATCATCACTGGAGAGAGCGCCACGTTGCAACTTAAACTTTAATAAAAAAAACGTTAATGTTTCGATTCGATTTCCCCCAAACGTCTTCTTCATCAAGCCAGAGGGAATGATTAAAAAGAAATCTCAGGAAATCTACGAACAGGCTCAAGAGCAGCAGCGGTGGCATCAATCTTCACCTTAGATCGCTTGGTGGGCCGTGGAGATGACGACGCTTCAGGAGAAGAAGAAGAACAGAAACACTTCGAAGCGGAAGAGCTACGTCTCGTCATGTCTCAGATGAATTAGTGGACGCAAAAAAAAAAAAAATTAATACTTACCTCGATTTCTTTGTGTGTGACGGTCATTGTTTGGCAATCAATCAGGTTATGTAAATTCCTTCGACGGATCTACTTTTCATTTCATATAGATTGATGATTAAAGTTTTTTTTGGTTTTTATAATACTTTTCTCTATTAGATTTCCGGTCAAGCTTGCGATCCTTCATTTCCAATTTCACCATGTAAGTTCGTTATTCTTCAAGCACTTCTCTAGATTCTGCGTTATAAATTATAATCCTATCAAGCACGGAAATTGGTAATAAATTACTTCTTCTCTCTTCTAATTATAGTCTGTGCTTGACATATTTATATTTCTCCGTTCATTACATCACTTACAATTTACTTCTTCTCTCTTCTAATATGTTAGACTTGAGCTATCCCCTGTAATTATCTGATAAAATAATGAGCTGACGAAGAACTATCTGAATCCTTACTCATAGTAAACTGAATTTTTCTCTTGACTAAGATGTACGATGACTTATTGCACACATCATTTTGTAGTTTGTTGAGTAGCTCTCTCCATTTTTGAAGGGTATATCTGTGTATGTTCGTCAGAGTTGCAGAATAAAAATGAGAATTCGAGCTTCATCCCTTTAACAGCACTACTTTGAGAACAGTGCGGTCTTTCATTGTTATGAAAATTTCATTGCTACTAGGCCATTATCTTAGGGTTTTTAAAAAATTGATGTTCCACCCTAATGGTTGCTGTAATTCCGATAATTACAAGGCAGATGTGGAAGTTGTTGATCCGAAAGAGTGCCTCGAGGAATCTTGCAAACCAAAATGTGTGAAGCCACTACTTGAATATCAGGTGAATCCGTTTACATTCAACTTCAGCTGGCTTTTGGTTATAACCTTGTATTGCAAAATATGAGTATGTTGACATCAAGAGGAGCGGTTTCTTCCGGCGCTTACACCACATGGTGTGGAGTGTGGTTTCAGACGAATAACATTTTGGTGTTGTGATTCAGGTGTGCGTCAAGAGAATCCAAGATGATGAGTCTGGCCACAAACATTGCGCGGCAGTATTTTGATTACTGGCATTGTGTTGACAAATGTGTAAGTGTTTGACTGGTTTTTTTTTTCTGTATACACCTAAAAATTTGAACTCTAAGATGACAATCGTATTGTTGATCTGCAGGTCGGACCTACGCTGTTTAAAAAAACTAGGCGGCGGTGGAACCGGCGGGGTCTTCGTCAGCGAGCGAGGTTCTGAACGAAAATCAAGGACCGGCTTCGGTTAAAGAAAAAGGCTTGCGCCTCAACTTAGATAACATTATATACTACCATATGTGTAGGATGTGTAGTCATTTCAAAAAGGCTCGCTTAAAGAAAAATCATCCATGAAATTCTTTTGCTTAAGATCAAAGAAAATTGCTTTCAGAAAAAGACGGCACTTACCTCGGTGTAGTTATCACGGGAAACAAAAGTAAGCAGTTAAATTTTTGGTGTTCTGCATTTTCAGCCAGACCTTGATTGATGTATGGATCTTTAATTGGGGGATCGATATATGTTGGAAGTACTTTAGTGGTTTAAGAATCTATTATATAATGGGAGAGTTTTCTCTCCTCTTAAGGTGTCCACATCAGCACTCTTTTTCTTATTAAAAACGTGAACAAAGCCTATTAAAAACAAAACTCTTAAAAACGTGAACAAAGTCTTTTTTTCTTGACCGCCTCCATCGTTTTCTTCAACCTAAACGTAAGCTCGTCAGGGAATGCTTATCGACTGTTGTTCAACGAATTCAAAGGTAATTAATTTTCAAAATAACTTCTTCCCCCACTATCTTCTAATATGATGTTAATCTTCAATTCCAAAACTCTTCGCCTTCCAATCATCCACCTCCTTCGTAGCCGTAACAGTAATCTCTCAGACTGTATATATAAATTAGCCCCTCTTCCCCACCTTAACCACAACTACACTGCTTCATCCTGTAAAAGAAACCCAATTCAAACTCCAAAATGGCTTCAATTGATTTTGTTGCAATCCCAGCTGCCGCTAACTATGTCACATTCGATGATTTACGCTTAGGTCGCTCTTCTCAGGAAATTGTTGGCCGCCTTCTCCGTTTCTGGGATGCGAAGAATATCAAAAAAGATGGGGAGTTCATGGGCATCGTCCTCCTCCTGTTGGATGAGAAGGTCGTATATGTCAAACATTATTAACTCATTCATGCATCTAATATTAAATTTTATATCACTGCTAATCATTTGTAATTATTTCTTCAGAACTCAGTCATACATGGATTCATACCAGCTGTCCGTGCAAGCCAATACCATCAGCAGTTACGAGAAGGCCTCATCGTCAAACTCACCGACTTTGAAGTGGGCCGATGCACAAACCTTTACAAAATCACAGACCACCCTTTTGTGATCCGTTTTCTACCTGGGACCACAATTTCCGACGTCTCAGATGTTGGGCGGTCAATTGCAAAAGAAAAATTCATGCTACGGAAGCTAGACCACCTCCAAGCTTTGGCAAACACCAATCTTGAACTTCCTGGTAAGGCCTACTACAAAATAATTTACAACATGTTACCAATCTCAAAATCACACATGTAAACACACATATTGTGCCCGTACAGATGTTGTTGGCCACATCCGTTTTGTTCAAGGCTCCAACCTAAGAGACGCTTCTTCCACGCAACGTCTGGTCGTCCGGTTCCAAATTGATTCGTAAAACATCTAACCACTTTTGAAATTATACATTTGATGTAAAGGAAATAGATCTGCAAACTGACATTTATAACCTTCGATGCAGATCTGTTACTGTATCTCTTTCACTCTGGGATGACACCGCTGCAACCTTTCGTGCACACCTTTCCTCTAAAAACAAGTTGTCCTCTGTCATGCTGGTCACTACGGTCAACCCGAAGCTCTTTGGAGGTAACCATTTAACCAAGCTAATACACTGAGATAGCTTTGTGGCTTGAAAATTTACTATCTCAACTTTTCTTTTACAATATTGATATGCTCTATATTAGCAGGAAACTTGTTCCTTAACTCCACTCCAGCAACAAAGTTTTACTTTGACCCAAAAATAGAAGCAATTCAAGAGTTTACCAAAAGGTTTGTCATTTCAAAGCTTATTGGAATGTTTACTCACATCTTAAACAAAGAAA